>NC_140167.1:100153144-100248144 GCF_963971535.1 Notolepis coatsorum | reverse complement strand
CCGGCTCCGGGGCACGAAGCGCACTGTCCGTTTAGCCTCGCCTTTTAGATGCTGTTGTACGAACTCCGCCTGTCCGTCGCCGGGCACTCTGCTGATCCGGAAATGCGCTTTCATGTCCTGGATCCAGTCCTCCACCAGCGGCTCTCCTCTCTCTTTTCCCCCTCCGAACTCGCTGCACTTTCGGTCCCGTTGGACGTACACGGTAGAGGGGCCGGTGTGGGGTTCGCGGCCGTCCCGGTCGAGAGCGGCTTGGGTCTTTTCCAGGGCCAGCGCCTGTCGGTCCAGGAGGCCGGCGTGTGTGTGGGTTCTGTTCGTCAGGGCCTTCACCTGTGTGGTCAGTTCCTCCATGCGTTCGGCCTCCTCCTTCTTTACCTCGGCGGCGGCGTCCTCTAACTCCGTAATCGCTTCGGCTTGCCACGTCAGTAGTGTCGCCTGCCTCCGACACTCCGCCTGCAGGCCGTCTCCTGCGCGGCGTGGGTCTCTCCTTTCTGTATCTCGGTGGCGGCGTCCCGGCCCTCTCGTAGCTCCTGTAGGGCCGCCTGAGTGTGGAGGGCCTGGTCAGTCAACTCCTTCATCGCTGCGGCTTGCTGCTTTAGCAGTGCCGCCTGAGTCTGACACTGCTCCTGCAGCTGCTCAAACTTCGCCGCCATCTCTGGCGCGGCGTGGGTCTCCTTCTTTGACATCGTGGGTCTCTCTACGGGTCTCGGTCAAGGGAGTAAGTTAGGATGTTGATCCTGTTTGTGACGCCAAATGTAGCAGGGTGGATTATCCCTGCTTCGTGGGAACGGTTGCTGGCAGTCACGAGGTAGCTGGACACAGTAGAACTCTGTCTGACTGCACCCTCGTCTTTGGGCCTGGGGCGTCGACTGGAGGCTGGTAGTGTGAGTGGATGGGGCCCGGGATTTACCAACCTGGTCTGGTACTCTGGTCTTCCTTCCCTGCAGCAGGGTGGTCAGCAGTACTCTCCAACACGCTCCCACTCCCCCCAGTTGCTCCTTAAACCCTCCCACACCTCGTGACTGAATTGTAATCAAATACTCTGAGTTCCCCCCGCAAGCAGTACCCTCCCTCAATGACCCTAGAAACCTTACAATGAAGAGGGAACGGTGGAATAGGAAAGGGTTAATTATATCAACATTACCCACACCAAAAGGATTGTCAACCGGCCCATGGATAGACACACATACCAAATCTCCCATCCGATTCTTTAATGTTATGTACTGGTCAGTTACAATGATCTACTACTAGTGGTCAATTGGACTGAAGTCCTACTATAGCTCCTGTGTGCAACTCAATACCTCATAAACACGTATATTATACACCCACCTCTGGGTTAGTATCAGGGATAATATACTTCACTGTGTTTGACTCATCACCCACGTCTGGGTCTTCACCCTGTATAATACCTCAAAAGGCTTTAATTATACGGCCAGAATAATACCTCAAAAGGCTTTAATTATAATGCACCAGGTCTGTAACTTCCCCACCGGGAAAGGGTTAATTGGATGGGAAAATATTATTAAACACACATGTTATCACGCTCAAAGGAAAGGAACAAAAACAAAAGTGTGGGCCCACTAATACCTTGCAAAAAGCCCTATTCTAATGCCGGCATATATAGTCTGGGGTACCCCTTAGACACTGGTTGTTAGTGTTCACTTCGCCCGCAGGCCGCACCACACTGTGTAACGTGCAATAGATCCTGGGCACCGAAGCCCTAATGTTACTCTACCAAAATGGCAGCCGCGCCGCTCCACCACCGTCCTGGTGGCAAGATGGCGTCAAACGCTCTCGTCGCAGGTGCTAGCAAGCGGGGCTGGGGCAGGGGCAGTGGTGGGTTGAGAGTGCGTGCTGGCGACCTCTGCTGGACGGGACAACTCCCGTGCTGGCTACTCCCAGCCGGTGCAGAGCTGATGCAGAACGCCGATGAAGACAGCTGCTGACGGCCGGAGTAGACTGCTTGTAGGTCCACGCACGTATCTGGGCTCGCACTCTATACTGGCACAGTAACTGCTATAACCCGACTACTAAGGACTCAGATATGTTATTAGCCGCACGCTACTTATATCGCACACAGTAACTACTGTAACCCGATAATGTTAGTACCTTGTTCTGTACCGTTTGCTCACACACTATCGCTGGTACCTCTAGGATGTCGCGTCAACTAGCAAGTACTTCCTATCACCCGTCACTATTCTACGGGGCTCTCCAACATAACTTCTGCAACAGGGCTCTCCAGAGCCCCCATTCGTTGCGACTGTTCGTGTTCAAGTTCACTGCCGAAGAGGTTCTCTTTCCGTCTTCCGCTCCCATATATCACGTTCCATCTCTCCCCGACACTCTCTGCCTGCTACTGCCCCCTGCTGGTCCCGCCTACTAGTCACACAGGGGAAAGGATGGTAGAATATAATCCATATTCCAGCGATAGAAGAATGAGACGCTTGTGTCATTGTTCGTGCGAATATCAATGAAACGAATTAGAATGTCTTGGTTCAGAAAGGGGAGACAAAAAGGCAAGTCAGCAGCTCTGAATAATAAGCAATAGTTTCAGGCTGCTACACATGGTTGCCTCCACCGTCGGTGTGTGAATGTGTGAGTGAATGGGTAAGATGTGAGAAACAAATTGTAAAGCGCTTTGGATAACAGCGCTATATAAATACAGCCATTTACCATTTACCAAAATACCTGCAAATCACAGTATATGGGTACAGGACATAGCTTTTCTTATAACACTAAGAATAAGTTATATTTAATATAAATATAAATAAATGCATATACAACACATTCTCAAGATAGATCACTCTGATTAGAAAAGAAAACCCACAACTAAAGTGTACATAAATAGCCACTATTTTTAATATATAAAATAAATATACATGGATTTACAGTTACACAAATAGATGTACGATATAAAATACAAACAGTGCTGGAATAGCGAACAATATCATGTGTTGTTGTGATACATCTATGGTAATTTAACATTATATTCTTGTAGCCAAATGAATTCTGTGACGAGGCTTAAAATTGATTTTGTCCCAACCCCAGACCCATAGTTCACAAATCGAATTAAAATTGTATCGCTGGATGCACATCCTCTACATTGTCAATCTCCTGACCCGTTAGTCATAGTCACAACATTTGCTGTGATTATTGATGACCCTTGGAAGGAGAAACATGTTGATTTTGGCAGTGGCGAATCCTCATGGAAGCCAACGGAAGCCAGGCCTCCCTATCTATGAAAATATGAATTAATATCAAATATGAAATATGAAAAAAAAAAAAAAAAAATTATATAGTTTACAATAATAATTAACACTTTAACCGCCGAAAACGCCGGAACTCGTCATTCCCCGCCATGCTCATTCCGCCGAGGACGCCTTAACTCGTCTTTGATGTCAATATTTCCAAAATCTGTCATCGAAATCATATTTCCTTTCCGGAGCTCTGAGACACAGTGCTGATCTCCTCTCAACTCTCTAGCGGTTCAAGAGCGCCATCTGGTGGCCGATCGGCAGATCGCCAACCGGATATTAACCTTTGAACCAGTAGTACTCATGCAAATGTGGTCCGGCCACTCTCTATAGCTCCCACGACTCCATCTTGAAATACTGGATAATAGATCGCTCGCCCTAACTCAATAAACAACGTTATTTGGACGTATATACTATTATACAACCTGGAAATGGATCGGGCATTTCTACATCCCATAATCAAAAACGGTCTACTCCACGCTGATCGTCCAACGGCGCGAGGAACATACGGTAAGATTCAGCGTTATATTCTAACGCGTTCAATATAAACTGCTATGATGAACATATCATTAATATAGATTGTAAAGAGGACCGGCCCCAATACCGAACCCTGTGGTACACCCTTAGACAATGGCAGGAAATCAGATTGAAAGTTACCTGAATTCACAGATTGACACCTTGAAGATAAATAGTCCTGAAACCAAGCACAAGCGGCTTTATCCAGGCCAATGCTAGCTAGACTATTCAAAAGCAAGTGATGGTCTACTGTATCAAACGCCTTTGAGAGGTCTACAAAGAGAACTGCACAATGCTTCCCATTGTCCAGGGCTGAAATAATGTCATTAGTGACCAAAGTAACAGCTGTAATAGTACTATGATTTGCTCTGAAACCTGATTGGTGAGTACTTAGCACTGAGCAACTTGAGAAAAAGGTTTTTAATTGGTTGTTTACCAAGGTCTCCAGTGCTTTGGCTAGGCATGATAGTTTGGAGATAGGACGATAGTTATCCATCTTATCCCTATCCCCCCCTTTATGCAAGGGGAGCACCTTGGCAGATTTCCACACTTGCGGGACTATGCCAGATGCAATAGAAAGGTTAAAGATGTGTGACAATGGCTCACAAATGACAGGGGCTGCCAGTTTTATAAAAAAAGAGTCTAAATTGTCCACACCAGTAGAACACTTAGGGTCTATGGATTGCAAGATATTGAGAGTTTCACTAGATGAAAATGGCTGGAAGGAAAATGTAGGTACACACGAGGCATGATCGAAGATTGGGCTAGGGTCAGAGTCAACATCCAGTGGAGCCAGCCCAGTAGACAACCTGTCAAATAAGGACCCAGCCTCAATGAAGTGTTTATTGAAAGCAAGACAAATTTCCTGAGGATCCGAGATTTTACAATCAGCCACATTAATACACAATGGCAATGTAGCAGGGTTATTTTTTGACAGGTTTACTGCACCCCAGAATTTAGCTGGGTTAGAGTAGGAATTCGAGACTAAGTCTAAAAAGTAATCAGATTTAGCCTTCCTCACAGCTGCAGTAGTTCTATTTCTAAGTTGTCTGAAGGAAAGCCAGTCTTGCGTATCCCCAGTGCGTCTAGCACGTGACCACGCAGAGTTCCGCTCAGAAAATAATGCTGACAGCTCACTTGAGAACCACGGTGCCACCCTATCCTTAATCCTAGTCCTTTTATAAGGAGCATGTTTATCTACAAAGCAATTAAATGTCTTTATAAAAGAATCCAGTGCAGTTTGCACATTATCAGACCCTGCTAAACATAGACTATTATTAGTAGCAATGTCCTCCAAAAAGGTTTTGGGGTTAAAGATTTATGCAAACGTTCACACGCACACATATGCATAGGAGGCTTTTAACACGCACAATAACTACACAAAATAACACAATAATCAAACAACCATAAAATGAATACATACAGCACGTTTCATTTAGAAGGCTATAATGTTCAACTCACCTCATGAGATGGATGAGCACTATGCTTGAAGCACAACAAGTCCAGTCTGGGTTTAATTTTGGAGACAGCAACTCGGAGATCATCCTCCACATTCAGACGTGATCTGTACTTATTTTTTATATAAGTCAGTGCAGAGAATGTTTTTTCGAATAGGTAGTTAGGTCCAAATGGCGGATAGCTGTCCGTATTCCCCCTCAATTAATATCTAGTTGGCATCGGAGGTGGGCAGCGAGCTGGGACGCATTCTCCATCAGAAACAAGCGCGCCTCATCCCGCAGCTCAAACCGGTGTGCAGTATGTAGGAAATCCATAGGCTGAATATGATTTATTCTCAGCATTTTAGGTCTATTATTTTACATTTCAAAAGCATTTCTTTTACCAGTTTAATGTATTTTAATTATTTTTAATTATAGGCCTATTTCACACATTCTGGAAATCATCTTGCGAAAACATTATTCAGAATGGTATAATGGGATCAAAGCGCACCTACGGGAGGCTGCAATTCGAAACTGGCCCCCGTAAATGTCCAAACCCACCCTCTACTCCCACCCCCTCCCAATGTACAGTTTCCTCCCCCTCGTATATGTATATATTTTCTGTTAGGATCTCTGTTTAACAGTACTGTATATTTGCATATCTTGTATGTCACAAATGTACCAGTACTGTATATCTGTATGTCATGTATGTCATAAATGTCATGATATATATCTGTATATCTGTATAAATGTCATTATGAATTGAAAATGGGGGACCCTGATGTAAACAAGACGAAAGTCTTTCTCTGGGTCTGCATCCCCATAACATTTGTGTGTATTGAGCCGTACTGTAGGGGAGAACGGGGATAGTTGTCACACTTTTTACTCTAGTGTGAATTGCTCATCATCAAAACATCTTTCAATAGTCATTCCTACATTAAATTGAAGCTTAAGATGTTGGCTTGAAATGTGTAACAAAGAGTTAATCACCTATCAAAGACACTCTGACACATTGTGACAGCCAACCCCATCATGGGGATGGTTGTCACACACTATGGGTTGTCACCATGTGTTTTAATGGGAAACATCTTAAAAAGAAGACAAGAAGGCAGAACTAAATTTGAAAGTTTAATTGCATTGACAAGTTGACAAATATATAACTTAATGCATCTTAACATGAACATACTGTAAACAGGAAACACATCTGTAGGCCATCCTATATATCAAAATAAGAACACAATAAATCGGCCTAACAATAATAGCCTACACAACATGTGACAACCAACCCCAAATAAAATGTGACAACCAAACCCAACTGGAATGTCTTGATAGCATCAAGGCTAACAGCCATCTAACAACTAGTTAGCTAGCTAACAACAATCTAAACTATAGCTATCCCTTCAAACTTTTTAAGGGTAATAATTGTTTCATTATAAACCAATTGTGTAAAAGCCTAGAAGAAAAAGACTGAGGAGCGGAATATTTACAAATGGACATGAAAAACACAAAAAGTCCTCTCACCTCAAATTCAGCTGTTTCACTCCAAAGATGACAATGTAGGTGAACTCTGACCCCAATTCTGGACATTTAAATACCAAAGTATGGGAGACAGGACCCTCTGGTGGTGAAATATAATGAATGTGACAACCTACCCATGTGACAACGTCCCCCGTTCTCCCCTATATTGTACCCCATTCTGCAATCTGTTAATAAAGTTTTCAATCAATCAATCTCTTAGGAAGGGAGCTGCCATCTTGTTCCGAGGGAATGGCCAGCTTATCCAGCTAACTTAACTAAACCTGCGCTGGAGCAGGCTAAAATTTTTCGATCTGTTGCCATAGTGATTTAGCCAAACCTGCTTTGTGGAACCGAAAAGCCTCACTTACAGTGGCGGACTGGGACACAAATTCAGCCCGGGACATTCAGACGCACCAGCCCACACACCGGCCCACGCACCGGCCCACGCACCGGCCCCGAAACCGGCCCACACAACGGCCGTTATGAAACACTTGTCCAGTATTAAACAACCCAAGGCTGTGGCTAAGGAGTCAACATCAGGGAGACCAAATCTACACACCGCCCCTAGATGTGCACTCATGCACAGTGCACACACACACACACACACACAGAGACACACACATACATATACCGTTACTTCCTGTCATTGGCATATGTTTTTTTTTTACTAACATCTTAGTGCCTCATTAGCCTAGGGATTAAGGATACATGAAGTATTAACTACACCATAATAATATTGAGGTTTTGATCCATAGAAAAGGTCTGTGCTACACAATTTCAGTTAGATTGGATTTATTGTCCTTTAATTTGGCACTCATGACATTAGTTGCTTGCCGTTTAATCAACATCGAAAGACCCCCCACTTCCTCCCAGACACCCATTCCAAGAGCTTGTTTTTCTCTCTCTCTCTCTCTCTCTCTCTCTCTCTCTCTCTCTCTCTCTCTCTCTCTCTCTCTCTCTCTCTCTCTCTCTCTCTCTCTCTCTCTCTCTCTCTCTCTCTCTCTCTCTCTCTCTCTCTCTCTCTCTCTCTCTCTCTCTCTCTCTCTCTCTCTCTGTGTATGTGTCTCTCTGTGTGTGTGTGTGTGTGTCTCTCTCTGTGTCTCTCCCTCTCTCTGTGTGTCTCTCTCTGTGTCTCTCTCTCTGTGTCTCTCTCTCTCTCTTTCTCTCTCTGTGTGTCTGTCTGTCTGTCTGGACTGGGCTCTCTCTCTCCCCTCAGGGTCAGCTGTGCTGGACTGGGCACTCTCTCTCCCCTCAGGGTCAGCTGTGCTGGACTGGGCTCTCTCTCTTCCCTCAGGGTCAGCTGTGCTGGACTGGGCTCTCTCTCTCCCCTCAGGGTCAGCTGTGCTGGACTGGGCGCTCTCTCTCCCCTCAGGGTCAGCTGTGCTGGACTGGGCTCTCTCTCTCCCCTCAGGGTCAGCTGTGCTGGACTGGGCTCTCTCTCTCCCCTCAGGGTCAGCTGTGCTGGACTGGGCTCTCTCTCTCCCCTCAGGGTCAGCTGTGCTGGACTGGGCGCTCTCTCTCCCCTCAGGGTCAGCTGTGCTGGACTGGGCGCTCTCTCTTTCCTCAGAGTCAACTGCATAAGAAGAACATCAGCAATCAATAATAATGGCTTGAATTCATACAGCGTTTTTCAGCCTTTTGAAAACACCCAAAGTAGTAGTAGTAGTAGTAGTAGTAGTAGTAGTAGTAGTAGTAGTAGTAGTAGTAGTTTATTCAGTCATCATCTCACACAATACAATATACACCATCATTTAACAATATTTGATTTTACAGTGACTGAGAAGGTACAGACTGAAGCAATGCTTATATAGCCTATGCCTGTCCTATATTCTTAACAAAAATTTAAAAAAAATTAAGACTCCAAAACAGCATTATAAAAGAAAATAGCAAAAAAAAACAGTATTATTCACCCTTGTAGTTTTCAAAAATAGCTTTACAAACCATTTTCTTAAAAACCAAAAGCGAATTACTCATTCTTAACTGTATATCAGCATTGTTCCACAAAGCGCTTCACAGAAACCATCAAGCATTCACACTCACACAGTCATACGCTACTGGTGGTCGTGAGCAGCATCAGCAAACACAGCTTCCCTGTGGCAGACTGACGGAATCATGTCTGCTATTCAGCGCCAACCACCATCAACAACCTTCATAAATACATTCAACATTAATGGAATAGGCTAACTACCAACTTAGCTGTAGCAGTTAGCTGTTATATGCAATCACATTTGTTTAACTACGGGGTAGTAGTTGACCTAGTTGTTAGCTTAAGCTAGTTAGCTGTGGTTATCTACAAACATGTAGATGAGACTAATCGAGAACATGGCTAACTGTTGGGAATTCTAAGGTACATCTTATTTAAGCATGTAAAATGGCAACTAATCAATTCAATCAATTAGATTACCAATATTATATCAACATGAAAATTTGAAAGGGAACATAATAGTATTTTATTTGAGTATTTACTATTATAATATTAGTAGCCAATTAATTTGCAGCCCGTCCTAGGTTCTGATTGGCTCTCTAGGTTCGCACTTTAGCTTCTGATGCTGTGGTGGGCACTAGTCCTAACATTGCTAACTAAACTTTTAGTCAGAGAAAAAACTTCACGAGTCACGACTATTTACGTCCACGTGCTGTAAGGAATCAGGAATACGGAAAGCACATTGTCTTGTAATAGAATGACTGAAATCACTGCAAGAACTAGTATAGGCTAGCTAGCCCTCATGAACCGGCACACACCAACAGTAGAATATGCACTAGGCTACTGCACGCACCTGTCATGTTACTGTTGGTTCCTTCCACTTGAACTTCATCATCATTAGCAGCAGCAGCTACTCTAACGCCAGCCCTTCCTCTACTAAACATGTCTGTAATTTTAGAACATTGTTCTGCGTCTTTTACTAGCAATTCTAGCTTTTTCAGCTCCACCCTTTCTTTTTTTGCATTCTCCATTTCTGCGCTTCTAGGCCTACTCGCGGTTGGGAGGAAACGTGAATCTCATTCACTGATGTCTCATGTCTCATTCAAGACTGGCTAACAAAAGCATGTCTTTCACTTAACACCAATAAAACAGTGTGTATGATGTTCACAAAGTCACCAGTAGAGGTCACTCACTCTAATGTGTTTCTGGGAGAGGCGGAGCTGGACATTGTACATTAATTCAAGTATCTTGGGGTCACATTGGACTCTACATTGACCTTCAAAAAGTAATGTGAAGAAAGTGACAAACACAGTCAAGTTTAACATCGAAAACTTCAGGCAGATCAGGCCCTGCCTGCCAGTTAATGCTGCAAGGATGTTTCTGCATTCAATGATTTTATCACACATCGAGTACTGGTTTATCAACTGGTCTCTTTCATATGTCACTACTCTTACACCAATAGAATTACTCTACAAAAAAGCCATAAAAGTATTTGATAGGAAACCAATTTCATTTCATCACTGTAATGTTTTAAAAAAACATAACATGCTAAGTTTCGAGAATTTCCAAGTTTTCAAATATACTTGCTTCATGTACAAGGTTCTGCATGGACTTGCCCCTCCCCCATTGAATGAGTTCATCCAACAGAAAGGAGACACTGGCATTACCACCAGGGCCATCAGTAGAGGGGACTGTAAGGTGCCTTTTCGGTATACTACCATTGCAAAAACTGTGTTCTCTGTTAAAAGTGGTAACTACTGGAATAGCCTACCAGTTGTGATTAGAGAGTGCCCTACATACTCCATGTTCAAGACCCATCTTAAACTGCATCTTAAGGCAAACCAGAACTGTGATCATTTTTAATCTGATTTAGTTTATGCAACTTGTTTATTGTTTTATTGCCGGCCCACACACTGGCCCACACACCGGCCCACACACCGGCCCACATAATGGCCCACACACCGGCCCACATACGGCCCACACACTGGCCCACACACTACACCGGCCCACACACTACACCGGCCCACACACTGGCCCACACACTGGCCCACACACCGGCCCACACACTGGCCCACACACCGGCCCACACACTGGCCCACACACCGGCTCACACACCGGCCCACATACTGGCCCACACACTGGCCCACACACCGGCACACACACTGGCCCACATTAGTGGCCCACACACCGACTCACACACCGGCCCACACACTGGCCCACAGACTGGCCCACATACTGGCCCACACACCGGCCCACATACTGGCCCACACACCGGCCCACAGACTGGCCCACATACTGGCCCACACACCGGCCCACATACTGGCCAACACACCGGCCCACATACTGGCCCACACACTGGCCCACACACCGGCACACACACTGGCCCACATTAGTGGCCCACACACCGGCCCACAGACTGGCCCACATACTGGCCCACACACCGGCCCACACACCGACTCACACACTGGCCCACACACCGGCACACACACTGGCCCACATACTGGCCCACACACCGGCCCACACACCGACTCACACACTGGCCCACATTAGTGGCCCACACACCGACTCACACACTGGCCCACACACTGGCCCACACACTGGCCCACACACCGGCCCACATTAGTGGCCCACACACTGGCCCACACACTGGCACAAAAAAAAAAGTAAAATAAAAAAAAAAGTAAAAAAAAAAAGTAAAAAAAAAAAGTTTTTTTTTTTTTTTTTTTTTTTTTTTTTGACCAGTCCACTTTGGTTCCGGCCCATCGGGATTCGTCCCGAACGTCCCGATGGCCAGTCCGCCACTGCTCACTTATGTCAAGTTATCCTGAAGATTATCCGGCTAACTCAGTTAGCCACGTACTGAGCCCTGTTCTTGGCACATGTGAAACACAATTCTCATTTACAACAGTTTATTTGTTGTACTTTGTGATATTATTCATCACAATTCTGTGAAAGCCATGTCTTGCAGCATCCCAAAGGTAATTGCCAATGTGACAAATTAGGAAAGGCCCTTTCTATCTCCTCTAGTTCTGTGGGCTATTTCATTCCCTGCTGTCTCCCAGTGTGCGCCTGGTATTCAGTACCTCATGTAGCACGGCTCCTTGTGTGATGTGTATAAATCACAGGGCTTTTCCAGACCCAATAATCAGGACGGGACACACGGCTGTGAAGGCTTCATATATCAGCGCGCCCCGCCGCTGGATTCACTGTTTAGACGCCACTTCATTCATCCGACATCCTGTCCGCTAAAGAGCTGCCGCCCGACATGACGGCTCCTCACCGGTCCGTCATCCCAGCAGCTCGTCCATGTTGGCCGTAACGCTGGAACCTCAGAAAGCTGTCTGAGGAGAGAACACAGCTGGTCTGCAGAAGACGGAACACATCACACAACATACTGTATCTGTCGGTGTTGCTCCTTTATACGTTCTGCCAGCAGTCTGACAACACGTGTGGATCAGGAATAAGGAGTACGCCTCCGTCTCAAGTTATCAAGTTATTTTATGTTTCCTCGTTAAGAGGATATAACATTTCTTTACGTGAGGATAGAGGTCACATCGAGACATTACATCATAACGAAATGGAGAAGACTGTATAACGCAAACAGTGATATATACTGTGAAGTCAAAATGTCTGATTTCTTTTTATCTTTTTTGAAAACCACCACCATGCAGCCCATCTCTAATTTTTTTTTTAATTAAGATCATCAGTCAATCCATGTTCCATAAGAACAAAGTGATATTTTCATGATAGGGTTGTTTAGTGTGTTTTAAAGTGATATTTTTATCAGTAAGGTTGTATAGTGTGTTTAAAGAGATAGTTGTGCCTCCTCTGTTGGTCTGGGGAGGGTGTAGACTACCACATGCCTCCTCTGTCGGTCTGGGGAGGGTGTAGACTACCACATGCCTCCTCTGTCGGTCTGGGGAGGGTGTATTGATTGATTGATTGATTGAAAACTTTATTAACAGATTGCAGAATGGGTACAATACAGTACAGCTCAATACACACAATTGTTAAGGGGATGCAGACCAGAGAAAGACTTTCGTCTTGTTTACATCAGGGTCCCCCATTTTCAATTCATCATGTAGACTACCACATGCCTCCTCTGTCGGTCTGGGGAGGGTGTAGACTACCACATGCCTCCTCTGTCCATCTGGGGAGGGTGTAGACTACCACATGCCTCCTCTGTTGGTCTGGGGAGGGTGTAGACTACCACATGCCTCCTCTGTCCGTCTGGGGAGGGTGTAGACTACCACATGCCTCCTCTGTCCATCTGGGGAGGGTGTAGACTACCACATGCCTCCTCTGTTGGTCTGGGGAGGGTGTAGACTACCACATGCCTCCTCTGTCCGTCTGGGGAGGGTGTAGACTACCACATGCCTCCTCTGTTGTTGCCATCATCAGTGAACTCTTCCCTGAATTCGACAAGATAAACAAACCAGAGAACTGAAGTGTACTCGTCCTCCTGAGTGAGTGTTTACTAAAGTTTCCCTTCAATGTGGAGACATCGTTTGTCAGTCTTTGATTTATTGTCAAATCTGTAAATGACAGTCCTTGTCACAAACTCTCAAAGCTGTATGAGCTCAGCCTATAAAGGGGCGATTTAATTTAATTAAACCTAATTTGAGCATTATATTGCGTCATTCGTTTAGCTATATTTCCTTTCCTTTTATCGATTCAGACTGAGAAGAATGTGGTGGTAAGATTTAGACCACCTAAGCCATGGCTGGTTCATGTGAGGTTTTGTCCATTGCTCACCTACTCGCTCTGTTCCTTTAAGCCTACTCGCTCTGTTCCTTTAAGCCTACTCGCTCTGTTTCCTTTAGTTTTCTGTTAATCAATTGCACTCACCTCACTAGCCCCCACCCTCGCGTTCGTTACTCTCTTTTTCTCTTCAGCAGCCACACCCTTGGACTACCTGTCATTATGTGTTTGATTGGTCTGGTGCCGAACACACACTTTTAGTTCAAGTATCAATTACCTTCACGCACCTGATGTTTATTCTAATTAGTTCCCCTGTGGGCTTTAAGTACCTCGCTCTTCCCCTCTGTCCCTTGTCGGGTCGTGCCGTAACATTCCGTATCATATTCTCTATCACCAAGACTCCTTCGGGAGGTCCTCTGTCTGTTTATGCTGTTTTCATCTCCGGCGTGAGATGCGCTCCAGCCTTCGCCTCCTGTCGCCGTTGCCTGAGGGAGACACTGGACTGCGCTCTCTAAACTTCCACGGGAGGTATCCCAGTGATCCACTTCAGACCTCCGCGCAGCAGACGTCCTGACGCGCATCCAGACCTCCGCGCAGCAGACGCCCAGATGCGCATCCAGACCTCCGCGCAGCAGACTCGCTCTTCACTCCAGACGCGCATCGCTTCCTAATACTCTACGGGAGGATGCGTCTCTCCGAGCCGGCGCGCTCTTCCGCGCAGACGCGCTCTTCACTCCTGACGCGCATTCAGACGCACTCCAGATGCGTCCTCCGTACCGGCGCGTACTCCAAGCAGACGCGCACCACTCAGACCTCCGCGCCAGATGCGCCCTCCGTACCGGCGCGCACTCCAAGCAGTCGCGCACCACTCAGACCTCCGCGCCAGATGCGCCCTTCGTACCGGCGCGTACTCCAAGCTGTCGCGCACCACTCAGACCTCCGCGCCAGATGCGCCCTCCGTACTCTGTTTTTTGGGTACAAGTCACCTCTCCTGTCACCTGCTCTGTTCCACCTGCACTCTGAGCTAATCCGCTCCCTCTCTCCCACTCGGTCCCGTTTACCACCCTCGGAGATCTGCCGAGAGAGATCTGCAGAGCGGTTCTGACGTCCACCGTCTGCTTCCTCAGACGAACCATGCATAGTTCGTATAGTGTGTGTGACAATGAAGCTGCAGAGCAGCAACATTCATTAATGCTCTTGTTCCAAGGCCTTACCCTGTTTTCTCTGTCCCAGTATGCAGCTCCAGCCCTCGCCCTGTTCCAAGGCCTTACCCTGTTTTTCTCTAGTCCTCCTAATCCTCCCTGTCTAGTCCTTCCATTCCTCCCTCTCCCCAGCCCGCCTCCGCGGGCCTCTGTCCCTGTTTCCCCACTCTAGTCCTCCTAGTCCTCCCTGTCCCCAGCCCGCCTCCGCGGGCCTCTGTCCCTGTCTCCCCTCTCTAGTCCTCCTAGTCCTCCCTGTCCAGTCCTCCTAGTCCTCCCTTTTCCTCCCTTGCCCCGGCCCTGTTCCGTTAGCCTTCCCTTAGCCTTCCCCGTAGCCAGCTCGCCTCTTAAAGGCACTGTGCCTTTTCCCCTTCTTGTTATCCAGTTATTTTGTGTTCTCCCTTATAGGGACAGTGCCGTTTCTTTGTGTTTTCAATAAATGCCCAGTTCTTGGCTTACTCTCATACCTGTCTTGTGTTGTGCGATTGGGGTCGGTTACAAACCATAACAGTACGACCCGACCAATCGACGACCCCAGCCAGCACAGACGGTGTATGTGAGTTTGCCCTTTTTTTTTGTTTCCCTCTAGTTCCCCTGTTAGCCCTGTTAGCTCCCCTGGTTAGCTTGTTAGTCTCCCCTGTTAGCTTGTTGACTCCCCTGTTTGCTTCCCTGTTAGCCTCGTTAGCTCCCCTGCAGCTTGTTAAGCCTCTATGTTAATGCAGCCCTTGCTGCTGGCATAGGCCCTGTAGCTAGCCATGCCCAGGCAGCTAACCCAGTCCCTCTGCATGGCCCCAGTCTGCTAGCTTAGCCCCGGCTGCTAGCACAGCCTCTATGTTAATGCAGCCCTTGCTGCTGGCATGGGCCCTGTAGCTAGCCATGCCCAGGCAGCTTACCCAGTTCCTCTGCATGGCCCCTGTCTGCTAGCCTTGCCCCGGCTGCTAGCACAGCCTCTATGTTAATGCAGCCCTTGCTGCTGGCATAGGCCCTGTAGCTAGCCATGCCCAGGCAGCTAACCCAGTCCCTCTGCATGGCCCTAGTCTGCTAGCTTAGCCCCGGCTGTTAGCACAGCCTCTATGTTAATGCAGCCCTTGCAGCTGGCATAGGCCCTGTAGCTAGCCATGCCCAGGCAGCTAACCCGGTCCCTCTGCATGGCCTCCACTTTTTGTGTAGCCTTCCCACTGCTAGGACTGCCCTTTCAGCTAGCAATGTCAGTTTTCTCCCACTGCTAGGACTGCCCTTGCAGCTAGCAAGGTCAGTTTTCCCACTGCTAGGACTGCCCTTTCAGCTAGCAAGGTCAGTTTTTTCCCACTGCTAGGACTGCCCTTTCAGCTAGCAAGGTCAGTTTTCCCACTGCTAGGACTGCCCTTTCAGCTAGCAAGGTCAGTTTTTCCCACTGCTAGGACTGCCTTTTCAGCTAGCAAGGTCAGAGTTTTTCCCACTGCTAGGACTGCCCTTTCAGCTAGCAAGGTCAGTTTTCCCACTGCTAGGACTGCCCTTTCAGCTAGCAAGGTCAGTTTCCTCCCTCTGCTAGAACTGCCCCTTCAGCTAGCAAGGTCAGTTTGCTCCCACTGCTAGGACTGCCCCTTCAGCTAGCAAGGTCAGTTTTTCTCCCACTGCTTGGACTGCCCTTTCAGCTAGCAAGGTCAGTTTTTTCCCACTGCTAGGACTGCCCTTTCAGCTAGCAAGGTCAGTTTTTTCCCACTGCTAGGACTGCCCTTTTCAGCTAGCAAGGTCAGTTTTTCTCCCGCTGCTAGGACTGCCCTTTCAGCTAGCAGGGTCAGTTTTCCCACTGCTAGGACTGCCCTTTCAGCTAGCAAGGTCAGTTTTCTCCCTCTGCTAGGACTGCCGCTTCAGCTAGCGATGTCAGTTTTTCTCCCACTGCTAGGACTGCCCCTTCAGCTAGCAAGGTCAAGTTGCTCCCACTGCTAGGACTGCCCCTTCAGCTAGCAAGGTCAGTTCCCCACAGCTAGGACTGTCCTTCAGGCTAGCTTGTTCTCTCATGCTGGTCCAGCCCTGTCTGCCAGCCTAGCTCCGGCAGCTAGCGCAGCCTCTATGTTAATGTAGCAGTACAGCTAGCATGGGCCCTGTAGCTATCAGTGCCCTGGCAGCTACCCTTTCCCTCTGCTAGCCCCTTCCCGTTTCCCCTCTCCAGTGCCCCTGTTCCAGCCCTGTCTGCTAGCCTAGCTCCGGCAGCTAGCGCAGCCTCTAGGTTAATGTAGCGGTACAGCTAGCATAGGCCCTGTAGCTATCAGTGCCCTTGGCTGTTACCCCTCAGCTACCATGGTTACCCCTCTGCTCCTCTAGTTACCCCTCAGCTCCTCTGGTTACCCCTCAGCTCCTCTGGTTACCCCTCAGCTCCTCCAGTTGCCCCTCAGCTACCATGGTTACCCCTCAGCTACCCTAGTTACCCCTCAGCTACCCTGTTATTTTGCTAGCCCCACTTTTGTTGTGGCTTCCCCTGCTGGCTTGGCCCAGTACTTTTTGTTTGTTGCCTTGTTTTGTTCCCCTGCCACTCTGTCTGTATTTTAGGGTCGCCGGGTGGCTCCCGTGGAGGGGGAGGGTACTGTGAGGTTTTGTCCATTGCTCACCTACTCGCTCTGTTCCTTTAAGCCTACTCGCTCTGTTCCTTTAAGCCTACTCGCTCTGTTTCCTTTAGTTTTCTGTTAATCAATTGCACTCACCTCACTAGCCCCCACCCTCGCGTTCGTTACTCTCTTTTTCTCTTCAGCAGCCACACCCTTGGACTACCTGTCATTATGTGTTTGATTGGTCTGGTGCCGAACACACACTTTTAGTTCAAGTATCAATTACCTTCACGCACCTGATGTTTATTCTAATTAGTTCCCCTGTGGGCTTTAAGTACCTCGCTCTTCCCCTCTGTCCCTTGTCGGGTCGTGCCGTAACATTCCGTATCATATTCTCTATCACCAAGACTCCTTCGGGAGGTCCTCTGTCTGTTTATGCTGTTTTCATCTCCGGCGTGAGATGCGCTCCAGCCTTCGCCTCCTGTCGCCGTTGCCTGAGGGAGACACTGGACTGCGCTCTCTAAACTTCCACGGGAGGTATCCCAGTGATCCACTTCAGACCTCCGCGCAGCAGACGTCCTGACGCGCATCCAGACCTCCGCGCAGCAGACGCCCAGACGCGCATCCAGACCTCCGCGCAGCAGACGCGCTCTTCACTCCAGACGCGCATCGCTTCCTAATACTCTACGGGAGGATGCGTCTCTCCGAGCCGGCGCGCTCTTCCGCGCAGACGCGCTCTTCACTCCTGACGCGCATTCAGACGCACTCCAGATGCGTCCTCCGTACCGGCGCGTACTCCAAGCAGACGCGCACCACTCAGACCTCCGCGCCAGATGCGCCCTCCGTACCGGCGCGCACTCCAAGCAGTCGCGCACCACTCAGACCTCCGCGCCAGATGCGCCCTTCGTACCGGCGCGTACTCCAAGCTGTCGCGCACCACTCAGACCTCCGCGCCAGATGCGCCCTCCGTACCGGCGCGCACTCCAAGCAGTCGCGCACCACTCAGACCTCCGCGCCAGATGCGCCCTTCGTACCGGCGCGTACTCCAAGCTGTCGCGCACCACTCAGTCCTCCGCTTGGACAACCCGTTTCCCGTGGCGACGCGCTCGCCCCGTTTTGATCCTTCTCTCTTCACGCACAGCGCCTGGGTGAGTTTTTATGACTGTCTTTGATCCTATCCGTTTTTCGTGTGTTTATATAACACTGAAGATTTCCTGCTTTTTATCAGACAGTCACTCACCCAGCGTTCAGCTTTTTTGGATTGTTTCATTGGGATAATATTTTGGCCTTATCATCGCTCCCTGTGTGTTTACACACCGAAGTTATTATCACTTGGATTTGTATTTTGGGACTTCGCTCACAGTGTTTATTTTGCACCGTAGATTTCTATCACATGGAATTGTGTTTGGGACGTTACTCACAGTGTGTATATACACCGAAGATTCAGTCACTTGGATTACTCTGTTTTTGGGTACAAGTCACCTCTCCTGTCACCTGCTCTGTTCCACCTGCACTCTGAGCTAATCCGCTCCCTCTCTCCCACTCGGTCCCGTTTACCACCCTCGGAGATCTGCCGAGAGAGATCTGCAGAGCGGTTCTGACGTCCACCATCTGCTTCCTCAGACGAACCATCCCGGGAGAAGCTGCAGAGCAGCAACATTCATTAATGCTCTTGTTCCAAGGCCTTACCCTGTTTTCTCTGTCCCAGTATGCAGCTCCAGCCCTCGCCCTGTTCCAAGGCCTTACCCTGTTTTTCTCTAGTCCTCCTAATCCTCCCTGTCTAGTCCTTCCAGTCCTCCCTCTCCCCAGCCCGCCTCCGCGGGCCTCTGTCCCTGTTTCCCCACTCTAGTCCTCCTAGTCCTCCCTGTCCCCAGCCCGCCTCCGCGGGCCTCTGTCCCTGTCTCCCCTCTCTAGTCCTCCTAGTCCTCCCTGTCCAGTCCTCCTAGTCCTCCCTTTTCCTCCCTTGCCCCGGCCCTGTTCCGTTAGCCTTCCCTTAGCCTTCCCCGTAGCCAGCTCGCCTCTTAAAGGCACTGTGCCTTTTCCCCTTCTTGTTATCCAGTTATTTTGTGTTCTCCCTTATAGGGACAGTGCCGTTTCTTTGTGTTTTCAATAAATGCCCAGTTCTTGGCTTACTCTCATACCTGTCTTGTGTTGTGCGATTGGGGTCGGTTACAAACCATAACAGTTCATTTAGTAACCAAGCAGTTTTATTTTTTATTTTCCTTTTGTCTTTGTTTTGTATGTGTATGCGTATGAATGTGTGTGTGAAGTGTGTATAGGCTATACTCTCGGTCTCGGTACTAGTCAGAGACGCTCCCTGATTACTCTCCCCATGTGCATTAGTACAGTTTTACATCATGGCCAGTGCAGATGACGGTGATTGCCCGTCCTCGCAAGGGGACGACATAGAGAACGAGACTCCCATCATTACTGATTTTGATTTTGATTCTGATTGCCTTGAAGCTAAATTTGACAGTTTTGAGTACACAGACTATAAATCCCATACACAGGTCAATGAAATAGACCCCGGACAACAATTTGTTTACAATGTCAAATAACGAATGCCAATATTACACTGCCAGTAAATTCAACAGTAAGATCAATGTGGCAAACAACATATCACTGATCCATTTTAATAGTAGAAGCCTTCCCAGAAACGTTTACTCCATAAAAAGTTATCTAAAGGAATTTGATAAACCATTCAGTATCATAGCTATTTCTGAGACTTGGCTGAAGCCTGACAATTACTTAGATTTTGTGTGGTTATGAAATGTTTTGGGTAAATAGAAGCAGCAAAGACAGAGGAGGGGTGGTATTGTACATTGATAGTAATCTGTGCTGTAAAAAGGTTAACGATATGTCAAGGGCCGTGGACGATCTATTTGAATGTGTAACAGTTGAAATCCAAATGGAAAAAAGAAAAAACATTATTGCGAGTTGTATTTACAGGTAGCCAGGATAATTTACTGTGGATGGAGACATTATTTTCAAGTCACGGTCAAAAGGACTTATTTTTATGTGGTGACTTCAACATTGATTTATTAAAGGCTAAGCATCATAAAACAACGGAAGCATTTATTGATTCAATGTTCAGTATGAGTTTGCTTCCAAACATTATCAGACCCAGTAGAATAACTTCCCATAGCGCTACTCTAATAGATAACATATTTTGTAACAGTTTTGGTAACACCATTAGTGGATTATTAATCAATGACATTTCGGACCATTTACCTGTGTTTACGGTGTATGAAGTTAATTACAAAAAGAATAGAACAGACACCGCACCCAAATATATACGGGTTAAGACTGATAGCTCAATGAATGCCCATAAGAATGAGTTAATGGCCCAGCATTAGGAAACTGTGTACCTAGAACAGGACACTGATGCTGCTCATGAGTCCTTTCTGGATATATTCATGAATCTGTACAATAAGCATTGCCCATTAGTCAAATGTAACAGGAAAAATTACTGTACAAAACCCTGGTTAACCAAGGGACTGATGAACGCCAGTAAAAAGAAAAACCTTTTGTATAAGCAATTTATTACAAATAGGACGGATGAGTCTGAATTTAAATATAAACTATATAAAAACAAACTAACCAATATTATGAGGAATTGTAAAAAGGTTTTTTATGCCAACTTACTAGAAAGGAATAAACATGATACCAAGGGTATTTAGAAAGTGCTTAATGACATAATAAGAAAAGGGCCAAAAGGTGGACTGTATCCAAATTACTTCATTGAGGACAGCAGGAAAAGTAGTAATATGGAGGAAGTGGCCGATGGCTTTAACAAGTTCTTTGTAGGGGTTGGACCTAGTCTAGCTGAAAAAAATCACAGAGAGCGGTCCGACACTAAGTGCGGGTGCAGAAGACTCAATCCATAGAAATCAAAGCTCCATGTTTCTTACTCCAACAGATGGAAATGCAATCATGGCCATACTCAAGAACTGTAAAAATAAAACATCAACGGATTGGAATGACATTGACATGACCGTGATTAAGAACGTAGCGGAAGGATTTGTAGAACCATTCACACATATCTGTAATTTGTCGTTACAATCGGGAATATTTCCTAGTATGATGAAAACTGCAAAAGTATTACCGATATTTAAAACGGGGGACAAACACCAGTTTACAAATTATAGGCCGGTTTCTCTGCTTTCCCAATTTTCTAAGATTCTGGAGAAGATTTATGTAAAAAGACTTGAAGAGTTCATTGAGAAACACAAATTGCTAATTGACAGCCAATATGGCTTCAGGAGAAATAGATCCACCACCATGGCCCTCATTGAGCTAATAGAGGAAATAACAACTTCAATTGACAAAAAACACCATGTACTGGGAATTTTTATTGACCTTCAAAAAGCTTTCGATACGATTGACCATAGTATTTTAATTAAAAAGATGGAAAGATATGGCATTAGGGGTATAGCATTGGAATGGATTAAAAGTTACTTGAGTAACAGGAATCAATTTGTTCAAATGGGCAGTGCCATCTCAACAAACAGGAATATTAGGTGTGGCTTACCACAAAGTTCAATTCTGGGTCCAGTTTTGTTTCTTTTGTACATTAATGATATCTGTAAAGTATCTGAAACAATGAAATTTGTGCTTTTTGCAGATGATACAAATATGATTTGCTCTGGTGAGAGTTTACAACAGATTTTGAATGAAACCATGACTGAATTGATCAAATTAAAAAAGTGGTTTGACAAAAACAGATTGTCTCTAAACTTGAACAAAACAAAACGAATGATTTTTGTAATTATGACACACCGATCCAAGTTACGATAGATGATACCGTTATTGAAAAAGTACAGCAAACCACTTTTTTAGGAGTGATCATAAATGAAAAAATTTGTTGGAGGCCTCACATAAGCCATGTAAGAACAAACATTTCAAAGAGTGTGGGTATTATGTGGATGTCAAGGTATTGGCTGAACCAACCAGCATTATCTTATATAATGCTTTGGTCCTTCCATATTTGAATTATTGTGTTGAGGTGTGGGGAAATATCTATGAAACCAACCTACTTCCTTTGGTTATGCTCCAAAAAAGAGCAATCAGGATTGTAACAAATGAGAGCTACAAAGCACATACAAATTCTTTGTTTTTAAAAGTTTCAGTCCTGAAATTAAAGGACCTGGTGGATTACAAAACCGCCCACAGACAGAGTCATACACCACAGCCTTCCTGACAAGATGCAGAAATTGTTCTGTGAGAGAGCTGGACTTCAAAGATATAACCTTAGAGGGAAACTCAAACTGGAACAGCAATCTTCAAGAACAACCAGGAAGGCTATGTGTATTTCTCTGTGTGGAGTTACCTTGTGGAATGATCTGGAGGAGGAGATCAAATCCATTCAATCTATAAATATATTAAAGAGGAAGTTCCAAAAGATGGTGTTCACAAATTATACCAGGGAGGAAGCCCAACGTATTGTATGAGAATGATTTGAAGGGTGACATGAGAGTATAGTCTAGTGTGTGTGTGTGTGTGTGTATGTATGTGGGTGTGTGCATGTGTGATTGTGTTGTGTGTAGTTGAAGTATTTGCAAATTGTATTATATCATATGTATTGGTAATCGTGTCATATTGTACTTGCTGAAGTATATATAATATTATATATGATATAGTTATTGATGGGAGATGGAAACAGATACGCTTAGCTTCTTCCATCTCCTTTTCAAACAGTGTATAGTTTCTGGCTGTTTTATTTTTAAAAAATGTGGGGGGGGGTTCCTCTTTCCCCATTTCATTTATTTTTCAAATGTTGTTTTGCCGGACAATGGTAAATGTAGCCAAACTAACACTGTGGTTTGAAATAAAACTATTGAATCTTGAATCTTGAATCTCTGTTGGTCTGGGGAGGGTGTAGACTACTACATGCCTCCTCCGATACATGTGGAGTCGCCAGCCGCTTCTATTCACCAGACAGCGAGGAGTTTCACTGGGAGAGCGTAACACGCGCGTAGGTTCGTGCTATCTCCCTCAGATCCCCTCCCTGCTGAACAGGTGAATGACCAGTAGAAATCGCTGTTGCAACGACCAGGACTCGTACCCTCACCGGATTCCCACCCGCGAACACTGTCGATTGTGTTCATATAGAGACGACTGACCAAACCAGAGGTACCGCTGACTCCGGGATTTGAACCCCCAGGTCTCTGAGGGTGGGAGGCGAGTGCTTAGACCTCTATGCTACCCAGCCTGTTATGGTTTGACACCGACCCCAAACGCTAACGACACAAAGAGAGTTGTTTCAGAGTTTGCCAAAAACTAGGGCTTGTTTTATTTCACAAAATAGCAGCAAGAACTTGGTTGAAAACAGACAAAGACTGGGATACAAGCATTAGAAGAATGTTGCTGCTCTGCAGCTTCTCCCGGGAGGGTTCGTCTGAGGAATCTGACAGTGACGTCAGA
Organism: Notolepis coatsorum; assembly: GCF_963971535.1. Lineage (NCBI taxonomy): Eukaryota > Metazoa > Chordata > Actinopteri > Aulopiformes > Paralepididae > Notolepis > Notolepis coatsorum. The sequence goes on along the minus strand of NC_140167.1, from coordinate 100,224,651 downwards.
GCCGCTCTGCAGAATCCTCTCGGCAGCTCTCCGAGGTGGTAACGGGACCGAGAGAGAGAGAGCGGGTTAGCTCAGAGTACAGTTGGGAACAGACAGGTGACAGGTGAAGTGACTTGTCCCAAACAGATAATCCAAGTGACTGAATCTTCGGTGTAAATACACACTGTGAGCAATGTCCCAACAAACATCCAAGTGATAGAATCTTCGGTGCGAATACACACAGTGAGCGATGTCCCAATAATAATCCAAGTGATAATATCTTCGGTGTGACTACACACAGTGAGCGATGTCCCAATAATAATCCAAGTGATATTATCTTCGGTGTGAATACACACAGCGGGCTAAGTTCAAGCAAATATCATCCCACATGAACAATCCAAAAAGCAGGCACAGGGTGAGTGACAGACTGAACAAAAAGCAGGATCTCTTCAGTGTTTACACACACGAAAAACGATAGGGTCAAAAGACTGTCTTGCAAAACTCACCCAGGCGCTGTGCGTAAAGAGAGCTGAATCAAACAGGGCGAGCGCGTCGTTACGGGAACGGGTTGTCCGAGCGGAATACTTCTTGAGTGTCCTGGGAGGGAAACACAGGGAACAGCAGGCAAGGAAGAAACGGCAAATGCAGATAATATATCAAAACGATCCAACAACACTTGATGGGGAATCGGGGTATATATAATCAAAAGGAATGCTTAATGACAAGCTGTGACAGCTGCGGGATGAGATTGACAAGCGTGTGGTTGGGGAAGCACCAATCAAACGGCGTCTACAGGAAGAAGCGTGTGAAGAGGAGAATGCAATTAATTAACTGAAAACTAAAAGGAACAGAGCGAGTAGGCTTAAAGGAACAGAGCGAGTAGGTGAGCAGCGGACAAAACCTCACAGTACCCCCCCCTCCACGGGAGCCCCCGGCGACCAGGCCGACCCGGCTCGTCCGGATGGGCACGATGGAAGTCCGTGATCAGGCCGGGATCCACGATGAGTTGTCGGGAGACCCAGCTCCGCTCCTCCGGGCCGTAACCCTCCCAGTCCACCAGGTACTGGAACCCCCGACCCCGCCGTCGAACGCCCATCAACCGGCGGACCTGCCACTGGGGGTGACCATCCACCATCTCGGGAGGCGGAGGATCAGGAGCTGGAGGCATCAGGGGACTGAGGGAGACAGGCTTAACCCGGGAGACATGGAAAACGGGGTGAATGTGCATGGACGCAGGAAGTTTCAGACGCAGAGCCGCCGGACTGAGTACCTTCAGAACCTCGAAAGGTCAGACGAAACGGGGGTTAAGCTTCTTGGCCGAGGACCGAAGCGGGAGGTCCTTCGCGGAAAGCCACACCCTCTGCCCAGGGTGGTAAGTCGGCGCAGGAACCCGGCGCCGGTCGGCCCCACGACAGGCGCGCTCAGATGTCCGGAGCAGCGCGGTCCTGGTGATCTCCCAGACCCGTCGGCAGCGGTCGAGGTGGACCTGCACGGAGGGAACTGCCACCTCCGTCTCCTGTGCGGGGAAAAGAGGGGGTTGGTAGCCCAGGGAAACCTCAAAAGGTGAGAGGCCGGTGGCGGAACTGACCATGGAGTTGATGGAGTACTCGACCCAGGGAAGGAAACGGCTCCAGGAAGCTGGTCTCTCGGCTGCCACACACCGAAGAGCAGACTCCACGCTCTGGTTCATCCTCTCCGTTTGTCCGTTAGTCTGGGGATGATAACCAGAGGAAAGACTGACCGTCGCCCCTAATCCCTTGCAAAAAGCCCGCCATACCTGGGAGGTGAACTGGGGCCCCCGATCAGAGACGATATCCTGGGGAAAACCATGAAGGCGGAACACGTGGTGAGTCAGGAGGTCCGCCGTCTCGGCCGCCGAGGGAAGCTTGGAAAGGGCCACGAGGTGAACCCCCTTGCTGAATCGATCCACCACGGTCAGAAGGCAAGTGTTCCCCTGGGAGGAGGGAAGACCTGTGACGAAGTCTAGCGCCACATGTGACCAAGGACGGCTCGGAACGGGAAGTGGCTGTAACAGCCCGGAGGGTGCCTGGTGCGAGGCCTTGCTGCGGGCACAGACCGCGCAGGCCAATACGAACTCCTTGACGTCGTTCCGCATGGTGGGCCACCAGAAACGACGAGCCAGGAAGGAGAACGTGCGATGAACGCCCGGGTGGCAGGCGAACCGGCTGGTATGGCCCCACAGCAGCACCCGGGACCGGACAGAGTCGGGGACGAAGAGACGATGAATCGGGATGTTGCCTGGAGCACGCTGGAAGCGTAGGGCACGTCTAACCACCCCCTCGATGCCCAAGGTGATGGCTCCTACCACCCTGGCCTCCGGGAGGATGGGAGTCGGGTCCTCAGAGGGTGGAGCCCCCTTGGAGTGTAACCGGGACAGGGAGTCGGCCTTCGTGTTGCGGGAACCAGGATGAAAAGTCAGCGAGAAGTCGAACCGACTGAGGAAACTGGCCCATCTCGCCTGCCGACCGTTGAGGCGCTTGGAAGCGCGGATGTACGTCAGGTTCTTGTGGTCCGTCCAGATGGTAAAAGGCTCCTCGGCCCCCTCAAGCCAATGATGCCACTCCTCCAAAGCAGCCACGACCGCCAGTAGCTCCCGATTGCCGGTGTCGTAGTTCCTCTCGGCAGGGAGGAACCGACGCGAGTAGAAGGCGCAAGGATGTACCTTCTGGTCCGTTGCCGAACGCTGGGATAAGACAGCCCCCAGTCCAGTATCCGAGGCGTCCACCTCAACGATGAACTGTCTCTTGGGGTCAGGGTGGAGCAAGATCGGGGCGGAAGTGAACCTCTTCTTGAGGGAGCGGAACGCAGCACATGCCGCTGGGGACCAGTCGAACGGCAGGGCGGGAGAGGTCAGTCTGGTAAGTGGCTCCGCCACTTGACTGTAGTTCCGGATGAACCTTCGGTAGAAGTTGGCGAACCCGAGGAAACTCTGTAACTCCTTCCGAGTGGTGGGTTCAGGCCATTCCTCCACAGCTTGGATCTTGCGAGGATCCGCTCGGGTCAAGCCCTTCTCCATGATGAAGCCCAGGTAGTCGACGGAGTCGGAGTGGAAACGGCACTTCTCCGCCTTGACGAAGAGCCGATTGTGGAGGAGGCGCTCCAGCACACGGCGGACATGCTGGATGTGCTCCTCGAGGGTCTTGGAGAAGATGAGGATGTCGTCCAGGTACACCACCACAAACACCTCCAGCATGTCACGAAGGACGTCGTTCATGAGCGCCTGGAATACCGCCGGGGCGTTGGTGAGGCCGAACGGCATCACCAGGTACTCGTAGTGGCCCCTGGGGGTCTTGAAGGCGGTCTTCCATTCATCGCCCTCACGGATACGGACAAGATGGTAGGCACTCCGGAGGTCCAGCTTGGTAAAGACGGTAGCCTGGGTGAGAGGCTCAAAGGTGGAGTTCATGAGAGGAAGAGGGTACTTGTTCTTGATGGTGATCTCGTTGAGCTGGCGATAGTCGATGCAGGGTCGAAGGTCCCCGTCCTTCTTCCCAACAAAGAAGAAACCGGCCGCCACCGGGGAGGAGGAAGGCCGAATGAGTCCTGCTTCCAAGGACTCAGAGATGTACTGATCCATCGCCTTCTTCTCCGGAACGGTCAGACTGTAGAGGCGGCTGCCGGGAAGGGGAGCCCCTTGGCGGAGGTCGATGGCGCAGTCGTAAGGACGGTGGGGTGGAAGGGCCTGAGCCCTGGACTTACAGAAAACCTCCAAGAGGTCGTGGTACTCGGGGGGTATGGTTGATGAGTCCGGAGGCGATTCAACAACGGGCCTCCGGGGCGGGGGACAGGACGCCGCCTGTAGACACTGGGCGTGACAGGAGGAGCTCCAGCCCTTGATGGTACCGGAGGACCAGGCGATGTGGGGCTCGTGCAGCGCGAGCCAGGGCCTACCCAGGACCACCGGGACAAGAGGGGATCGGGTGATAAGGAACTGGATTCTCTCAACGTGGTTCCCAGCGATGGTCAGCACGACAGGGCAGGTGCGTTGAGAGATGTCGGCCAGGCGGTGTTGGTCCAATGCGAAGATCTCCAAAGGCCTCACTAGGTCCTCAAGTGGAATGTTGGCCCGGGTAGCAAACTCGAAGTCGAGGAAACTCTCGTCTGCCCCAGAGTCGATGAGTGCCTCCACCGTGGCCCGTTGGTCCGCCCAGGCCAGGGTGACGCTCATCAGATGGCCAGGTGGTGCACGGCTCTGGGAATGAGAAAAACGGCTCACCAGGACTTCCCGGGGTCTCGGCAAGCCTGATCTTTTGGCCGGGTGGGGCAGTTGGCGATTCGGTGTCCCTCCCGACCGCAGTAGAGGCAGAGACCGGACCTGAACCTCGCCTCACGTTCAGCCTGGCTCAGATGAGAGCGTCCCAGCTGCATGGGTTCCTCCTCGCGAGCCGAACGGGAGGGTAAGCTACCACCAGTCGTGTTGAGGGCAGGGCGACCAGCAGTAACGTCATGAGTACGGGGGGTCCGGAGTCCCTCAGGAGGTACCTGTCGGGTCCTCTCACGCCTTCTCTCCTGGAGGCGTCCGTCGATGCGAATGGCGAGGCTGAACAGGTCCTCGAGGGAGTCAGGCTCCTCCCGGGTTGCGAGCTGGTCCCTGACTGCGTCACTGAGCCCCCTCATGAAGGTTAGACGAAGTGCTGGGTCGTTCCAACCGCTCTCCACCGCCGCCAGTCGAAACTCCAGGACGTAGTCTGTTACCCCGCCACTCCCCTGCCGGAAGGTACCCAACTGGGCTCCAGGATCCAGACCATGGGCTCGATGGTGGAACACCCTGCGGAGCTCAGCCACGAAGTCTGGATAGGAGAAACAAAAGTCTGCATCCATTGCCCAGGAGGAAGTGACCCACTGGGCTGCCCGGCCTGAGAGCAAGTTTGTCATATAGGCCACTCGGGCTCCTTCAGAAGTGAATCGACTGGGTTGATGACGAAAAACCAACTCACATTGCATGATGAATGTGGCACACTCCTCGGGGTTGCCGTCGAACAGCCGTGGGACGGAGAGACGGGGTTCCCGAGGTGCGGGATCGGGAAGCGCAGGGCCTGCTTGGGCTGCGGGGGATGCTCCTGCCAATGTTCCTGAAGGAAGTGGGGGTACAAGTAAAGCGTTAACGGTGTCGCTCAGAGTGTGAAGATGAAGGAGTATACTTGACTGTTGTCCTACCAGCGGCCAGGGACCCTTGAATAGGCTGGACCTGTTCCCTGAGTTCATGTACCGCAGCCGCAGCCCTCTCTAGTTGGTCACTGTGATCCTTGGTCAACTCGATCTGACCAGCTAGTGCTGTTCTGACTCTCTCTGTGTCAGCTGGGGTCGTCATATTGGTTGGATCGTAATGTTATGGTTTGACACCGACCCCAAACGCTAACGACACAAAGAGAGTTGTTTCAGAGTTTGCCAAAAACTAGGGCTTGTTTTATTTCACAAAATAGCAGCAATAACTTGGTTGAAAACAGACAAAGACTGGGATACAAGCATTAGAAGAATGTTGCTGCTCTGCAGCTTCTCCCGGGAGGGTTCGTCTGAGGAATCTGACAGTGACGTCAGAGCCGCTCTGCAGAATCCTCTCGGCAGCTCTCCGAGGTGGTAACGGGACCGAGAGAGAGAGAGAGCGGGTTAGCTCAGAGTACAGTTGGGAACAGACAGGTGACAGGTGAAGTGACTTGGCCCAAACAGATAATCCAAGTGACTGAATCTTCGGTGTAAATACACACTGTGAGCAATGTCCCAACAAACATCCAAGTGATAGAATCTTCGGTGCGAATACACACAGTGAGCGATGTCCCAATAATAATCCAAGTGATAATATCTTCGGTGTGACTACACACAGTGAGCGATGTCCCAATAATAATCCAAGTGATATTATCTTCGGTGTGAATACACACAGCGGGCTAAGTTCAAGCAAATATCATCCCACATGAACAATCCAAAAAGCAGGCACAGGGTGAGTGACAGACTGAACAAAAAGCAGGATCTCTTCAGTGTTTACACACACGAAAAACAATAGGGTCAAAAGACTGTCTTGCAAAACTCACCCAGGCGCTGTGCGTAAAGAGAGCTGAATCAAACAGGGCGAGCGCGTCGTTACAGGGAACGGGTTGTCCGAGCGGAATACTTCTTGAGTGTCCTGGGAGGCAAACACAGGGAACAGCAGGCAAGGAAGAAACGGCAAATGCAGATAATATATCAAAACGATCCAACAACACTTGATGGGGAATCGGGGTATATATAATCAAAAGGAATGCTTAATGACAAGCTGTGACAGCTGCGGGATGAGATTGACAAGCGTGTGGTTGGGGAAGCACCAATCAAACGGCGTCTACAGGAAGAAGCGTGTGAAGAGGAGAATGCAATTAATTAACTGAAAACTAAAAGGAACAGAGCGAGTAGGCTTAAAGGAACAGAGCGAGTAGGTGAGCAGCGGACAAAACCTCACACAGCCACGCCTAGTGCTTAGACCTCTACGCTACCCAGCCACACCTAGTGCTTAGACCTCTACGCTACCCAGCCACACCTAGTGCTTAGACCTCTACGCTACCCAGCCACACCTAGTGCTTAGACCTCTACGCTACCCAGACACACCTAGTGCTTAGACCTCTACGCTACCCAGCCATGCCTAGTGCTTAGACCTCTATGCTACCCAGACACTCCTAGTACTTAGACCTCTACGCTACCCAGCCATTCCTAGTGCTTAGACCTCTAGGCTACCCAGCCATTCCTAGTGCTTAGACCTCTATGCTACCCAGCCATTCCTAGTGCTTAGACCTCTAGGCTACCCAGCTACACCTAGTGCTTAGACCTCTATGCTACCCAGCCATTCCTAGTGCTTAGACCTCTACGCTACCCAGCCACACCTAGTGCTTAGACCTCTACGCTACCCAGCCATGCCTAGTGTTTAGACCTCTATGCTACCCAGCTACACCTAGTGCTTAGACCTCTACGCTACCCAGCCACACCTAGTGCTTAGACCTCTACGCTACCCAGCCATGCCTAGTGTTTAGACCTCTATGCTACCCAGCTACACCTAGTGCTTAGACCTCTATGCTACCCAGCTACACCTAGTGCTTAGACCTCTAGGCTACCCAGCCACGCCTAGTGCTTAGACCTCTATGCTACCCAGCTACACCTAGTGCTTAGACCTCTATGCTACCCAGCTACACCTAGTGCTTAGACCTCTATGCTACCCAGCTACACCTAGTGCTTAGACCTCTATGCTACCCAGCCACACCTAGTGCTTAGACCTCTATGCTACCCAGCCACACCTAGTGTTTAGACCTCTATGCTACCCAGCTACACCTAGTGCTTAGACCTCTATGCTACCCAGTCACGCCTAGTGTTTAGACCTCTAGGCTACCCAGCCACGCCTAGTGTTTAGACCTCTATGCTACCCAGCCATTCCTAGTACTTAGACCTCTAGGCTACCCAGCCATTCCTAGTGCTTAGACCTCTACGCTACCCAGCTACACCTAGTGCTTAGACCTCTATGCTACCCAGCTACACCTAGTGCTTAGACCTCTACGCTACCCAGCCACACCTAGTGCTTAGACCTCTACGCTACCCAGCCACACCTAGTGCTTAGACCTCTACGCTACCCAGCTACACCTAGTGCTTAGACCTCTATGCTACCCAGCTACACCTAGTGCTTAGATCTCTACGCTACCCAGCCACACCTAGTGCTTAGACCTCTACGCTACCCAGCTACACCTAGTGCTTAGATCTCTACGCTACCCAGCCACACCTAGTGCTTAGACCTCTACGCTACCCAGCCACACCTAGTGCTTAGACCTCTACGTTACCCAGCCACCCCCATGACACTCAATATGTTAATCACATCTTTTCACTCTGTCAGATCAGCCCTTTCAATATGATGGATAATGAATAGGCTGCCTGCAGTATCTGAGACTCACTGTTATAATTATACCTTATTACACATCAGACAGGCTGTTAACATAAAGGCTGACTAACCGCTAGCGTCTCGTTGGGTAACGGAGTGTGAAAAGACGGCTCAGAACCAGATTAACATTTATGTCTTCCTCTGAAGTGATAAGAAAAACACCAACATTATAGGCCTATCAGTGATCCAAATGTAAACAACATGAAGAAAGAGCGCAGATGTGTTTACAGTCTCTGGCGGATTGACAGAGGTCTTGATACAAGGACAGACGCGAGACAAACAGTCATAATCACTTTCTAATTGTATTCACTTTATTTTATGTCTGTAAAGGGTTTTGTTTACATGGTGATGTTTGTAAACACTTGAGTGAAACAGATATACAGTATATTCAGGCATACGATGGGTTAAGAAAGTCCTAGAAAGCTTCTTTTCCATCTACAGATCTAAGTCTTCAAGAATGTATGTGAATCTAATCTACCCCACATTGACGTGATAAAAATGTTCTAGTCTTTTGGGGCTTTAAAATGAGGGTGTTGACTAACCTGTAACTGGGCTCACTGGGTGGTGGACTGTGAGAAGACAGCTCAGGGACCTCAGAACAAAGTGATGTTTGTGTGTCTGTAGTGATGGAATAGAACAAAACATCAACACTCACTCACTCCCCGCTGCTGTTGGAGCAGATGGACATCCTTGTCGGTTTCCATCTGGGGTCACAGTCTGGGTTTCAGACAATAAAAAGCATGTTTACACAGACAAAGACTGACGGACCCTGATACTGTATGACAGTATGACTGCGGCTTTTACATTTCTTTTTTTTTATCCACTTTTTCTCCTTATTTTTCTATTTTTCTCCCATCCCAATTTCGTATTGCCAATTCTCCCCTCCCCATGTCTTGAACGTTGCTAGACTATGCCCCCCACTGGTCGGTTGTAGTGAGGATAGAAGCCTTGCATCACGTGTCCCCTCCGGTACACGAGGAGGCAGCCTCTTGCATCTTTTCACCAGACAGCGAGGACTCTCAGTGGCGAGGAGTAACACGTGGGAGGCTCATGCTGCCCCCGATACTTCCTGACTGCTGTACAGGCGTCCCCCAACCAACCTGTAGGAGTCGCTGTCCACAACGTTAAAATCCCCACCCCTCGACTTTCCACCCGCTACCTCTGCCAATTGAGAAAGTATGACGACTGGCCCAAGCCGCAGGCAATGCCGACACCGGGAGTCGAGACCGGAGTCTCTTGCATTGGTGACGAGCACAATCTCCGCTACGCCACCCAGCCGCGCTTTTAAATTTTTTTTAACATTAGTTGACTGTATGAGTTTTCAGGTTAGGTGTTTTTATACTTAGGGTGTCCTGTCTGTGTACATGTTCATTCGTGTTGTTGTGCCTTTTTATGTTCTATGTAAATGGGCCACAATGGAAACAAGCCATGGCTTTATTGTGTCCTATCCATTTGACCAGCGTTGTCTTACTGTTGTGTCAATAAAGTATTCAATCAATCAAAAATTCCGTCTGGCGCTGGTGGAACATGAAAGTACACAATTTTGTTTTGCAGTACATTTAAATGTATTCATTTAGCTGATGCTTTTATCAAAAGCAACTTACAAATTGTGAACACCAAAAGTCAGTAGAAGGGTAATCTCTGGCACCTGAGGGTCAGTGCAGTGGTATTGATCGCCAAACGGTGTCGAACACTCAGTGCATAGTAGTATAGACATTATATATTTGCATGTTAGGTAGTAGTATAAGGATAGTAACTTAGTAGTATAGACATGATATATTTGCACGATAGGTAGTAGTATAAGGATAGCAACATAGTACATAGTAGATAGTAGTATAGACATAGTAGCAAAGTACATAACAGTAAAAGACAGTATGAAGGTTATTACATTTTTCAGATATTGATTGAAGAGGCACGTTTTTAATAGTACTATGTAATAATCATAATAATTACTCTGCTAAACGTAAATAATTATTAATTGGAGAAATTAATCATTATTTTTATATTAAGTATATATATTTTAATTTACCAACACACATGATGTAATTTTCCCTTGTGCCGTATATATGTGTCGCCGGACAAGGAACCGTGGTGGCTAGTGAAAAATATTCTAGGTGGGGCTATGCCATAATATCAGTTTCAGTAACTACAGTATATAACCAGACCTGCAAACTGAGGTGAAAGAGGTGAAAAAGGTGACATGTTTGTTTGTGGGCATTGTCCCCCAGAAGAAAATCATTGTGATTTTAACATGTAAACGAAGCACTGAGAGAAGAAAATAAAGGGAAAAGACAACCCGTATCCGGGTCTGACAGCACTACAATTACATTTTCATATCATAATATAAAGTGACTATCGTAAGATCGACTAGAGCTTCAGAATCGTAATATCTACTCTATTGCGTTGTGTTTCTATAGCTCTAAGTCATATTACCAAAAACTGTTGTTGCACGGCAGAGGAAAATTAATCAATGAGAGTGTGGTTATTTCTCAAGTGGTGGTGTTATTCAAAACCACAAAGTATACAAGAATGTTCTGTTTCAAATACATGAAGGTGCAATGATATTAGTGGAACAAAGCACTATGCCGCTTGTCACTAATATCAGACTAATAAAAAGTAGTTTAAGAGTAACAATCTTCAAGGTAGCGTCGGTTGTGGTCTCGTTGTCAGGGCAACAACAGTTTCTTTGTTCTCGTGGCAAAAACGTCTTCAGGCAGGTCCTCTCCGTCCGGCTTGTGCATACAAGGTTTACGAGCTGCTTTTCGTCTCCTTCGATGCAGCCTCTCTTAAAGGCTAAATCTCGCCCCTGAGCGAACGTCGGCCTAGTTCGTCAGGGGGGCGGAGCTCTACGTCCTGATTGGCTAAAGCTCATAGCGGCCATTTTGGATTAGGGTCGGCGGCCATCTTGATTCTTAAAGGGGCAGTCCCGTCTATCTTAAGGGAATGAGTTATATTTCTATTGTTTAACGTTTTAAAGGTACTGTATTTGATTTGACTAACTGAAGAATTAGAGTTTAGTTATTAATTGACAGTTGACAGTTAATTCAAGTCCTTTCCTGATTTCTATGGCCTTCCAGATACCAAGTTAGCCATATTTGTTGGTTTTATAACAAACTGTTGTATTATAAATTCTATAATCTTATCTTGGAATTTAGTTTAGTTTTTCTAAATATGTTACACATATTTTGTCACATTAATCTTCTATTTTACCTATATTACTGGCTTAATTATACTTTGCAATGGTGGATAAGGGTCTGGTTTAGTCTTATCTTAAGCAATACACTATTTTATAACTATTGCGACTAGTTTTCCTACTGAATTAATATTAGTTTTGGGGATGGTTACACACTTACAAACCAAATGGTAGCCCTCTGTGTCAGGCAAACTGGGTTTTCCACACAGCTTGCATCCTGCCTCCTAATCAGGTCAGACCAGGTGCTAGGGCCCCCAAAATAGCTTGAGGGGGTTTCTACTCAACAGTTGAGTAGCATCTCACAACCTATTGTTCTACTTTTGCTGGGTAAACAACCCTATCTATTCAGAGGCTATTTCTAGCTTTTAGTAGGAGTCTGGGAACTTATTCAAATGCTAAATTACTTTGTTTCAAGGCCTAAACTATGTTTACCGTTGCAGGGGGCAAGGGACGTGAGAGTGATTAAATCACCCTTTTCAGAGCTATGTGCCAAGTAAGGATGGTTTCATTTGTGATTCCCCACCTTCCCCCCTCCAGGGAAAGGTGAAGCCTCACTTGAATCCAAAGTCTCTATTTTAACCGCCAAAGTGACTTCTATAAGAAATGTGTCTAAAACACTCTTTGGTGGAATAGCAGAACAGTTATATATAAATAACAGAATGAATCTATCTAGGGTGTGTGCACTGGTCTTACAGTTCAGTTCTCCCCATAGCGGTCGACCTTGGGGACCTTAAATCAAGACTCATAGCAGTTTGAAACTGAAATTATACCACATCACATGACCTCCCTACAACCAATACAAATTCTGCAGGAAGGTGGGGCCCTAAGCTTGGCGCCTGGTCTGCTTCATGGGCAGGCCGGCCCTGCTACCCATCACCTATTGAATCAATGGTAGTCAAAGCTCACATTCATTCTCTAGTTTTTTAGTGGTGTTGTGTTTCGCTGCACTGGAGCGTTTAGTCCTTGATGGATTAAAGGTTTTGTTAAAAGGGTTGATGGTCCCCTTATACCGTCTGAGGCTGCGTCCTCTAGCAGCCTGCCGGCTCTCAATTGGACACTGAGTAATAGTACTAATCAGATGTATGTACAGTGTTATAGTATTATTATGTACAGTGATACAGTGATACAGGTATAAAGACACTATGGTAGTAAGTAAGTCATACTAGCCAGCGGTATAACTAGTAAGACTAGGTAAGGGATCTGCAAAAAGGATTATATGCAGGTAAACAGACTGATGTCTTTCAGTACAGAGACAGATGTCTTTCAGTACAAAGACATATGTCTTTCAATACAGAGACAAGATGTCTTTCAGTACAGAGACAGATGTCTTTCAGTACAAAGACAGATGTCTTTCAGTACAAAGACAGATCTCTTTCAGTACAAAGACAGATGTCTTTCAGTACAGAGACAAGATGTCTTTCAGTACAGAGACAGATGTCTTTCAGTACAAAGACTATGTCTCTCAGTACAAAGATAGATGTCTTTCAGTACAAAGATAGATGTCTCTCAGTACAAAGACAGATGTCTTTCAGTACAAAGATAGATGTCTTTCAGTACAAAGACAGATGTCTCTCAGTACAAAGACAGATGTCTTTCAGTACAAAGACAGATGTCTTTCAGTACAAAGACAGATGTCTCTCAGTACAGAGACAGATGTCTTTCAGTACAAAAACAGATGTCTCTCAGTACAAAGACAGATGTCTTTCAGTACAAAGAGAGATGTCTCTCAGTACAGTTCGTACATATTCTCTGTCCATCCCCAGGTTTCTGTGGTAAAAACAGTCCGTTGGTTCAGACAGAAGCAGAACAAACCATATGAAAGGGTCCAGGCAGCATGACAACCAGAACCCTCCCTATAATGAGGTTCAAGCGTTTTGCGAACCTCTGTTGTCTCACACGCTGCTTTGTTAGACACACCACATTAGTTCTTGTGAAGAACAGTGGCGTCGCGTGGGTAAAATAACAGGGGAAGCCAAAATAAATGAATAAAAAAAAAATTATTAAATATTTTTATTAATATATATATATATATATATATATATATATATATATTTTTTTTTTAAGTCAAGCAGTCACTGTGTACACTACAGTATGGCTCGGCGGCCAGTCAAACTTTCTATTTATTTATTTAACAGATTGCAGAATGGGTACAATACAGACAATTGTTAAGGGGATGCAGACCAGAGAAAGACGTTTGTCTTGTTTACATCAGGGTCCCCCATTTTCAATTGATAGTGACATTTATGACATACAAGACATCATGACATTTATGGCATAGGGACATACACAACATACATGACATTTATGGCATAGGGACATACATGACATACAGGTATTTAGTATGGTTACATTTGTGACATATACGATACTCAAATATACAGTACTGTTACCCATAGATCCTGACAGAGTATATACATATGATGGGGAGGGGACTGTACATTAGGAGGTGGTGGGTGGGTGGGAGAGAAATATACATACGGCGGGGAGAGAATATGACTGTCTATTAGACAAACGTCTAGAGTCTAGACAAACAAGACAAGACAAAAGTATTTCTCTGGTCTGCATCCCCTTAACAATTGTGTGTATTGAGCCGTACTGTATTGTACCCATTCTGCAATCTGTTAAATAAAGTTTTCATTCATTCACATGTCTGTTGCGCGGCGCGCCCAGCCATCAGAGCGCTCCTACTGTAAAATGCGGAAGCAGCCATTTCAGCCTCAGTTTTACTCGTTTATAAAAATGATTTAAAATGTTTATTAGCAACGCCGAGCTTTCAAACCCCGCCGCATCTGTGTGTGAAACCCTAATGGAACGCTGGGTACCTTTGACATTTATATCCGATATATTTTGGACCCACCGCTAGCTTTTAAGCAGTGCTTGATGGTGCACATTAACCTGGCTACTACGGAGGAATAAGTGACGGCGTATTCCAGCCCCTGGCTTGCATTGCAGTCATGAAAGGGTCTACAAGCTTGCCTGACGTTAGTTAGAAAGTTAGTTAGTCAGGCTGCTCAGTGCTTACCTGGTCAATAATGTGGTCCTCCTCTTGCCAGATAGATTTGTTAAATCATAATATCCACAGTGGTGTGCCCTGCTGGTCCTCAGTAAATGTCCCGCCGGCGAAAATAAGTTGCTATTAAAGTGCTAAATGTTAGATACACTAATAGAGGATTCGAACGTGCCCGCTCTGTTAATAAAATTTTCAATCAATCAATCCCGCGAGGGGATGACGTTCAGACGTGTTTTTTCTTACAATGGCACTGTAGTAGACTGAGTGACGACAGACAGTTTGATTGACAGTTTGATACTACCAATGGTTGTCACGTTAGGTAGTCAGGTGGAAACGTTCTGACCTGCCCCGCCTCCAGAGTGTGCAGAGTGCAGAGGGGAGGCCACACTCAGGATTCTTCTCACAGCCCCGTTTTAAACTTTTAAGGTGTGGCAGTCAGCTCGAATCTGATTGGCTAGGATCGGTTTTGGACTCTAGATACATGAATCACATGGTTGAGGCTGGAGAAAGAGACCTACCCCCTGCCTCCTCTCCTCTATAGCTGCAGTGAGCACAGTGAGTCTGACAGTGTGTTAGAGGGAGTGAGAAGGAGAAGAGGGAGACATTAAAAAAAAATAAAAATTATAACACAGATGCACAGATGAAAAAGAATGTAATCTATATTAAAAAAAAATATATATATATATATATTTTTTTTTTCTTCATATTTCATATTTGATATTAATTCATATTTTAATAGGGAGGCATGGCTTCCGTTGGCTTCCATAAGGATTCGCCACTGGTGAAGAATAGCCAGACCGCCTACTGTCTAGTTGGCTCATGCACAGATACACAGCTGCACATACTGTACTCTTGCATGCACATGCGTGTGGAGATACATGCACATAGTAACTGCATAAATGCACATGTCTGTGGCATTGGGGAGTAGTTAACTACAATTAGTTAAGTTGTACCTTTATTAATCCCCTTGGGGGATTTTTTTCCCTCTGCATTTGAGCTAGATACAAGATACAAGAGTTTTATTTGTCACGGCACACAAGTATACAATGAAATGTGGGGGGTCTTGCCCGCAACGATGTGCATAATTAATTACAATAGTAATATATAATAAGAATCCAATAGAACTACATTGTGCAATAACAAGTAACAAAGTAGGGCATATCGGTATCTGTACATGAGTTATTTACAGAGCATGGTAGGACATGAGCTATCCTGACTATTTAGGAGCAGTGGTTCAGCCACATAGTACAGCACCCCGGGGACCAACTCCAGTTGTAATTCCAGTACCTTGGTCAAGATGGCAGGCAGCATGCATGGTGTGGGAGGAAACCAGAGAACCCCACTCACATACGGGGAGAACATGCAAACTCCACACACAAAGGCCCCCTGCTGGGGTTTGAACCCATGGCCTTCTTGCTGTGAGGCAACAGTGCTAACCACTGATGGAATAATTTTCTCTGAATATGTTTGTTTTGTAGCAAGTCGTTTTGTTGTTGCCGTCATCTTCCGTCTCCTCATTATAGAGTGTGTCTCTGGTTTAACTACATTCTAATCTCCGTAGCTTCTGCAGTAGTTATCTACTTTGGGTCATTGAGTTTAGGTAGTTACTGTAATGACAAACAACATTTCCCGATTCCACCTCAATCATGGCTCCCTGTCTCCTCCTTAAGACACATTTCTGGGTATGCCTGCGTGAAGTCTGCCCTGATCCCTAAATCAAACACACCCACACTTTTAATCCGTGCCAGTTCACTTAATGATATTCCAGGTTGAAAAAATCCCTCACGGCTCTGAACTCGGCAGAATCTGCACCTGGCTCGCTGATAACAAACTATCATTACACCTGGGTAAAACAGAGTCCATTCTCTTTGGATCAAATAACAAACTCAGCAAAGGCCAACGGCTTCTCTGTTACTACAGTGGGTGAAAATATTATCACAAGGAAAGATGTAATTACATACCTGGGTTCCATCCTAGAGGCAAATCTTTCCTGTGACAAAATGGCAACAGATGTAATCAAAAAAATTCTCTCACAGGGTCTGCTGTAGTATCAGTGCTAGGTCTCTAGCAGGGTCTGCTGACTGTAGTATCAGTGCTAGGTCTCTAACAGGGTCTGCTGTAGTATCAGTGCTAGGTCTCTAACAGGGTCTGCTGTAGTATCAGTGCTAGGTCTCTAACAGGGTCTGACTGTAGTATCAGTGCTAGGTCTCTAACAGGGTCTGCTGTAGTATCAGTGCTAGGTCTCTAACAGGGTCTGACTGTAGTATCAGTGCTAGGTCTCTAACAGGGTCTGACTGTAGTATCAGTGCTAGGTCTCTAACAGGGTCTGCTGACTGTAGTATCAGTGCTAGGTCTCTAACAGTGTCTGCTGTAGTATCAGTGCTAGGTCTCTAACAGGGTCTGCTGACTGTAGTATCAGTGCTAGGTCTCTAACAGTGTCTCGAAAGTCATGGAGAAAATAGTCTACGAACAGGTCGAAAAGTACCTGGCGGAAAAAAACCTAATCTACGAATTCCAATCTGGCTTCAGAACGTCCCACTCCACTGACACATGCCTCCTCTATTTGAACGACCACATCAAACAAGAGGTGGACGCTGGCAAATACTGCGGCATGGTCATGCTGGACCTACAAAAGGCCTTCGACACTGTCAATCACTCCATTCTAATGGACAAGCTAAAAGCAATTGGTTTTGATAGCCTATCAGTGAGCTGGATGCAATCCTACCTGGAGGGGAGAGAACAGATGGTAGAGGTAAACGGTACTCTATCCCCCCCCCTCACAGTGAGCTGTGGTGTTCCACAAGGAAGCATACTAGGACCGCTACTCTTCCTAATTTATGCAAATGACATGTCGTCAGCCTGTGACTGCAACTTGTTCCTGTTTGCGGACGACTCAGCCCTGCTGGTCTCTGACAAGAACAAATTGCAGGTTGAAAAAACCCTCAGCACGGAACTAGGCAAAATCTGCATATGGCTCGCTGATAACAAACTATCATTACACATGGGCAAAACAGAGTCCATTCTCTTCGGTTCAAATAACAAACTCAGCAAGACCGACGGCTTCTCAGTTACAGTGGGTGACAATATTGTCACAAGGAAAGACGAAATTACCTACCTGGGTTCCATCCTAGAGGCAAATCTTTCCTGTGACAAAATGGCATCCAATGTAATAAAAAAAGTCAACCAACGAACTAGATTCTTGTACCGGATCTCCTCTCTGGTAAACAAGAATACCCTGAGGACTCTGGCAGGAGCACTCATTCAAGGGTACTATGACTATGCGTGCACCTCATGGTACCAAAGCACCTCAAAGGCGCTTAAAACAAAATTACAAACATCACAAAACAAACTGGTCAGACTACTACTTGACCTGAACCCCAGAACCCACCTCACCCCTGCCCACTTTGCCAACCTAGGATGGCTTAGAGTAGACGACAGAGTACAGCAACTTGCAATGGGCCTGGTCTACAAGATACACTATACGACCGGGGTGCCCATGTACATGTCAAAATACTTCCCAAAGGTCAGTGAATACCACAACCACTACACCAGAGGAAGCTCAACAAATCATGTTAAACCCAGATTCGGCTCAAACAAGGGACTAAACACGTTTCGCAATTATGCCACAACAATGTGGAACGCCCTACCCAAAGCTGTAAAGGAATGTGAATCCCTGCCCACATTCAAAACCGCCCTTAAAGAGCACCTACGGGAGGCTGCAATTCGAAACTGGCCACCGTAAATGCCCAAAACCCCCACCACCTCCTAATAGACAGTCTCCTCCCCACCGCATGTATATATTCCCTCCCCGCCGTATGTATATTCCCCTCCCACCCACCCACCCCCTCCTAATGTACAGTCCCCTCCCCATCATATGTATATACTCTGTCAGGATCTAGGGGTAACAGTACTGTATATTTGAATACCGCCTATGTCACAAATGTATCAGTACTAAATACCTATATGTCCCTATGCCATAAATGTCATGTATGTTATGTATGTCATAAATGTCTGACTATATGAATTGAAAATGGGGGACCCTGATGGAAACAAGACAAACGTCTTTCTCAGGTCTGCATCCCCTTAACAATTGTATGTATTGAGCCGTACTGTATTGTACCCATTCTGCAATCTGTTAAATAAAGTTTTCATTCATTCATTCATTCTGCTGTAGTATCAGTGCTAGGTCTCTAACAGGGTCTGACTGTAGTATCAGTGCTAGGTCTCTAACAGGGCCTGACTGTAGTATCAGTGCTAGGTCTCTAACAGGGTCTGACTGTAGTATCAGTGCTAGGTCTCTAACAGGGTCTGACTGTAGTATCAGTGCTAGGTCTCTAACAGGGTCTGACTGTAGTATCAGTGCTAGGTCTCTAACAGGGCCTGACTGTAGTATCAGTGCTAGGTCTCTAACAGGGTCTGACTGTAGTATCAGTGCTAGGTCTCTAACAGGGTCTGCTGACTGTAGTATCAGTGCTAGGTCTCTAACAGGGTCTGACTGTAGTATCAGTGCTAGGTCTCTAACAGTGTCTGCTGTAGTATCAGTGCTAGGTCTCTAACAGGGTCTGACTGTAGTATCAGTGCTAGGTCTCTAACAGGGCCTGACTGTAGTATCAGTGCTAGGTCTCTAACAGGGTCTGCTGACTGTAGTATCAGTGCTAGGTCTCTAACAGGGTCTGCTGACTGTAGTATCAGTGCTAGGTCTCTAACAGGGCCTGACTGTAGTATCAGTGCTAGGTCTCTAACAGGGTCTGACTGTAGTATCAGTGCTAGGTCTCTAACAGGGTCTGACTGTAGTATCAGTGCTAGGTCTCTAACAGGGTCTGACTGTAGTATCAGTGCTAGGTCTCTAACAGGGCCTGACTGTAGTATCAGTGCTAGGTCTCTAACAGGGTCTGACTGTAGTATCAGTGCTAGGTCTCTAACAGGGTCTGACTGTAGTATCAGTGCTAGGTCTCTAACAGGGTCTGACTGTAGTATCAGTGCTAGGTCTCTAACAGGGTCTGACTGTAGTATCAGTGCTAGGTCTCTAACAGGGTCTGCTGTAGTATCAGTGCTAGGTCTCTAACAGGGTCTGACTGTAGTATCAGTGCTAGGTCTCTAACAGGGCCTGACTGTAGTATCAGTGCTAGGTCTCTAACAGGGTCTGACTGTAGTATCAGTGCTAGGTCTCTAACAGGGTCTGACTGTAGTATCAGTGCTAGGTCTCTAACAGGGTCTGACTGTAGTATCAGTGCTAGGTCTCTAACAGGGTCTGACTGTAGTATCAGTGCTAGGTCTCTAACAGTGTCTGCTGTAGTATCAGTGCTAGGTCTCTAACAGGGTCTGACTGTAGTATCAGTGCTAGGTCTCTAACAGGGTCTGACTGTAGTATCAGTGCTAGGTCTCTAACAGGGTCTGACTGTAGTATCAGTGCTAGGTCTCTAACAGGGTCTGACTGTAGTATCAGTGCTAGGTCTCTAACAGTGTCTGCTGTAGTATCAGTGCTAGGTCTCTAACAGGGTCTGACTGTAGTATCAGTGCTAGGTCTCTAACAGGGTCTGACTGTAGTATCAGTGCTAGGTCTCTAACAGGGTCTGACTGTAGTATCAGTGCTAGGTCTCTAACAGGGTCTGCTGTAGTATCAGTGCTAGGTCTCTAACAGTGTCTGACTGTAGTATCAGTGCTAGGTCTCTAACAGGGCCTGACTGTAGTATCAGTGCTAGGTCTCTAACAGGGTCTGACTGTAGTATCAGTGCTAGGTCTCTAACATGGTCTGACTGTAGTATCAGTGCTAGGTCTCTAACAGGGTCTGACTGTAGTATCAGTGCTAGGTCTCTAACAGGGTCTGACTGTAGTATCAGTGCTAGGTCTCTAACAGGGTCTGACTGTAGTATCAGTGCTAGGTCTCTAACAGGGTCTGCTGACTGTAGTATCAGTGCTAGGTCTCTAACAGGGTCTGACTGTAGTATCAGTGCTAGGTCTCTAACAGGGCCTGACTGTAGTATCAGTGCTAGGTCTCTAACAGGGTCTGCTGACTGTAGTATCAGTGCTAGGTCTCTAACAGTGTCTGCTGACTGTAGTATCAGTGCTAGGTCTCTAACAGGGTCTGCTGTAGTATCAGTGCTAGGTCTCTAACAGGGCCTGCAGTATTATTATCTTTTTATTAATATGGTTTTATTATTATCCTAAAGTAAGTTAATGTAGATGACTCAGAAGAAGTATAATTGCCTGTATTAAAAGAAAAACGTCACAAAAGAAACAAACAGGTGCTTTTTTATTAAGTTTCCATAGATTGTGACTCCCCTGCATTTCTCTAACAATGGTTTGATCCGCTGCCTCCCACGAGTCCCGCCCACAACAGTCCTGAGCATGCAGCCAGGTGCTGTCGGCTGAGTGCGTCACGTGTGTAAAGACGTGTCTGTCGTTGGTGGTGGTGGCAGGCAGACCTTTCATGTAAGTTACAATGCTCAATACAATAAAACACATTTATAATCATCATCTTCTCTTAATTTCTCTCTCTCTCTCTCTCTCTCTCTCTCTCTCTCTCTCTCTCTCTCTCTCTCTCTCTCTCTCTCTCTCTCTCTCTCTCTCTCTCTCTCTCTCTCTCTGCACTAGTTGCCTCGGTCTCTCTCTCCCTCTAGCTCTCTTCCTCTGTGCTCGCTCTCCTCTCCCTTGCTACCTCTGATTACAGATGTGCAAACAGCTGCCACTCCTTGTCTCATCAACTCACAACTATCATTTTCCTTCAAGCATTGACTTTCATATTTTCCATCATATACCACTTTCTGATTTCATTTCATTGGAAAGAAAATAATGATAATAAAATAAGAATAAAGTACTTATATCTGCGTTTACAGATGCCAGCCTTCAAGTATCTTAAGGTACAACTACCTGAAATGAAAATAAAAGAGAAGAATGCATTATAGAATGATAGAAGATAATATGATAGAAGCCCATCTCCTACTGTAACTAACCTGCACACTGTGTGTGTGTGTGTGTGTGTGTGTGTGTGTGTGTGTGTGTGTGTGTGTGTGTGTGTGTGTGTGTGTGTGTGTGTGTGTGTGTGTGTGTGTGTGTGTGTGTGTGTGTGTGTGTGTGTGTGTGTGTGTGTGTGTGTGTGTGTGTGTGTGTGTGTGTGTGTGTGTGTGTGTGTGTGTGTGTGTGTGTGTGTGTGTGTGTGTGTGTGTGTGTGTGTGTGTGTGTGTGTGTGTGTGTGTGTGTGTGTGTGTGTGTGTGTGTGTGTGTGTGTGTGTGTGTGTGTGTGTGTGTGTGTGTGTGTGTGTGTGTGTGTGTGTGTGTGTGTGTGTGTGTGTGTGTGTGTGTGTGTGTGTGTGTGTGTGTGTGTGTGTGTGTGTGTGTGTGTGTGTGTGTGTGTGTGTGTGTGTGTGTGTGTGTGTGTGTGTGTGTGTGTGTGTGTGTGTGTGTGTGTGTGTGTGTGTGTGTGTGTGTGTGTGTGTGTGTGTGTGTGTGTGTGTGTGTGTGTGTGTGTGTGTGTGTGTGTGTGTGTGTGTGTGTGTGTGTGTGTGTGTGTGTGTGTGTGTGTGTGTGTGTGTGTGTGTGTGTGTGTGTGTGTGTGTGTGTGTGTGTGTGTGTGTGTGTGTGTGTGTGTGTGTGTGTGTGTGTGTGTGTGTGTGTGTGTGTGTGTGTGTGTGTGTGTGTGTGTGTGTGTGTGTGTGTGTGTGTGTGTGTGTGTGTGTGTGTGTGTGTGTGTGTGTGTGTGTGTGTGTGTGTGTGTGTGTGTGTGTGTGTGTGTGTGTGTGTGTGTGTGTGTGTGTGTGTGTGTGTGTGTGTGTGTGTGTGTGTGTGTGTGTGTGTGTGTGTGTGTGTGTGTGTGTGTGTGTGTGTGTGTGTGTGTGTGTGTGTGTGTGTGTGTGTGTGTGTGTGTGTGTGTGTGTGTGTGTGTGTGTGTGTGTGTGTGTGTGTGTGTGTGTGTGTGTGTGTGTGTGTGTGTGTAGCCAGCCAACCAGGTAGAACATGGCAGAAAAAAGAGAAAATCATGTATTCAAACCAGTTCAGTGTATTCCTACGTGTATTGCTCTCCTGTGTAGAATGATGTGGTGACTGCAGACTCAGGGAGGAGGCAGAGGAAGTGAGAAAGAGACCCAAGAGTTACAGGTAATGGGATATCAGACAGCTTAAAGTGTAGGATAACATCCCTAGTAAAAAGAAAATGCTATAGGAATCTCTATACGTTTCTGGAACCCTATAGCAATCATTTAGGATCCCATAGGATTTTGAGACAGTTCTGTGCTCTATATTGCAGGAAATTGCACGTACAGGTGTTCATTAAATTAAAAACATTCTGCCATGGAGGTGGTCGTGCCGGACCCACTCCAAACCACCCCTTGCCTGCCAGTTACTAATCTTGCACCCCCACTTTCAACTATAACTAGGCGGCACAGCAGCGCACCAGCAGCTTGCAGCTTGAACAGACTGACAGGAAAATGTCCTCAGTTTGAGTCAAATTTACCCTGCGAAATGTACTGTGTATATCGAAGCAGGGAGTGATTGTATACTACAGAGCACATCAAAATGTAAGTGTCTGTCAACCTAATAGTGTGCTTGAGTAGACTTTGTGTGGGAGATGGGATTACAGAGAGACAGGACAAGTAACAGCTTTTGTATGTTGAGTATCAGAGAACATTGTCACAAGAATAGGGAATAGGGAAAATATGCCGAGCCAAGTGTGACTCAAGGTTCTTTGGTAGACTATTGCATTGGTTCATTCATTGAAGATGAACGCAATGCGACATCCTTTACTAGGCTCACCCACCAACAGTTCAGGTGCTGAACTGCTGATCCGAATGCATAGGTAAAAAACATATTATGCGTTTTCATCAATAAATACGTGGCCAAAAAAAAAATCTCGCGTGCGCTTACGCGCGCTCGCTTGTATTAGGGGCCCATAAGGATTCTTTCAGGGGGCCCAGAATCTACAGCTACGCCCCTGACTGTAGTATCAGTGCTACGTCTCTGACAGGGTCTGCTGTAGTATCGGTGCCATGTCTCTCACAGGGTCTGCTGTAGTATCACTGTGGGTGTCGGCTTACAGTGAGTTTCCTCTCTCAAACACACATGTACAAACACCATCACACACACCCACACCATCACACCCCAGCCCGATATCGCTTAAAATATGTAAATAAATTACTAATCGACCACGACATACATCTCTCTCACACACACACACACACACACACTGATTACAGTTTCTTTTTCGATTGCTTAAGCACGGTTTTGAAAACAGGGCCTGGTTTTTCAAAACATCACACATAATTAGCAGAACACTTCAGATCCTTTGCTAAATGAAACACTCTTGTAAAAACGATACACTAATTTCTAAAAAAAAACATATTTTGTTACCATATGAAACACACACGTTTCATATGACTTAATTATGTTTGAACCAGTTACACACTGCTGTGCTTATCCTAAAACACTTGTATTCTACTTCTCAGTGATTACAGTACTGGTGAGTGAAGTACACAGAGAATGTGCAAATATACAAATAGATATACACTAATATACACCAAACACTACACAAGACCAATGCTGCAGACTGATATAATTATAATTATAAATATAATGTATTTCTCTCCATATACCCAAATCAGTCAACATGGAGAATCACAACAAAACATGTCCCAGTGTTCATGCTACAGTAATGTGCATAACACTGTAAGCTCAGAAAATATCAGACAAACCAATACAATAAATACTGTATCCAGTAAAGGTTACAATAAAAATTATCTTAAAAAAACTTAAACTAAATTACAGAAAATACTAGACATTACAGTATATCTTCGCCTAGCTGGATCTGGCCAGAGCATTTCTGGGAAACTTGGACATGTTTTGTTGTGATTCTCCATGTTGACATGCTGACTGATTTGGAAAATTAGAAAATTATATTTTCATCAGTCTGTAGCATTAGTCTTGTGTAGTGTTTTAGTGTAGTGAATTTACTGTATTGTGTAACGTTTGGGCTTTCTCTTCTCTCTCAGGAGTGAAAGCCCTAGTGCCATCCTGGAGTACTTCACCCTGTCTCTGCACTAATTACTGATTGTTGTCTGCTGTGTGTGTTTTTCCTCTGGTTACTGACTGATGTCTGCTGGGTAATTCTTACCTTTATAGTAATCCTCTGTTCTCCTCTCTGTGTCGGTTCTTCAGCAGTGTTACTGGAAGCAGTCGTCCATGGGCAGAAGTTGGATATCTCGCCCGGTGTTATTATTTACTTTTGTACTGTTATCTTTTCTCACGGTTGAGAAGTTGGATCTCTCACCGTCCTTACTCTCAGTTATAGTTATCTTGCTATGTTGGTATATTCTTCCTGCTTCATCTATTATCGCTCTAGTGTTTCTGATAATAAAATAACACAATATTTGAGAAGAGCAAACACCACCTCCGCCTCCTTCTTCCATTCTACAATTGGACTCAACATTCTTACCTTGATTCCTAAAAGTATTGTATATTTGCACATGCTCTGTGTACTGCTTCCATTTTGGTTGAAGACAGTTTGCGTGCCTGGTGGCTGTGTTTAACCAATTGGCTCATAGGCTTAGTAATTTGACAGTCAGTGCTTTGTAATTGCAAGGAAGTGACATCATGATATATACTTCTGTGTTAAGTGTTTTGCAAATCACTATGTATTGTTTTGCAAAAAGTGTGAGGCTGACATTGTGCTTATACTGGTGCAAATATGGGCCCATGTTTTGCTCCTTGAGTGTACGGTTTTAATAATTATGTAATACTTTTTTAGGACTAATACGATTTTAGTGTTTATGCAATAAAAAAAAACTGTAAAAGAAACGCCCCAGAGTGTCTGAAACAAGTGAAACAGGTCATCCTTGTCATCAGGAGAAGGGACCAAGTACTTATATTCAAGTGCTGTGAACTGCAGTTTTTTTTATGAACCTATAGTACCATTTAATTTTTTGATGATTTTGGAGGGTCACAAAAAGACAAACACATTAGCATTTATAATCTTTGGTATAGATTATTTAATTATTTTAACTCTAAGTCCTCCTCAAATGATTCATCACGTGACGAAAAGGGAAAATAGAAATCTGTGCTAAATTCATGGTTCTGTTTATAATTGACTATGTCGACTTCCAATTATGACGGCGTTGGAGAAAGATGTGGAAGAGAGGGCTCTCCTGTCTCATGCTAATAATTAACATTTTTCACATCCGAAAAACTTTTCAACTTCAGAAAAACGAAACTCCTACTTCATAAACACCCTACAGAGGAAAACATTAACAAAGACAGTAGGGGTGGACGGTATAAACGGTATACGGTATAAACGGTATGAATTTGCTCTACGGTATGGATTTTGACTATACCGTGTAACCGGTAGGGCAGCTCTAAAATAGCAATGACGTCATGTAACCACAGCGCGACTATTTCACTCGCATTTGCCCCTAAAAATAGATAGAATTAGTCATAGATAATAGATATGTGCGAACTGGAAAAAGTTATTTAGGAGGCTTCGCGCAGTGGGCGTGCCAGCCCCTACCGCACGCATGTAAACACGGGTCTAGTAGTCTAGTGGGACGGGAATGAATGAATGAATGAGAACTTTATTTAACAGATTGCAGAATGGGTACAATACAGTACGGCTCAATACATACAATTGTTAAGGGGATGCAGACCTGAGAAAGACGTTTGTCTTGTTTCCATCAGGGTCCCCCATTTTCAATTCATATAGTAACGTATAGACACGGGAAGACGGCGGCGTCTCCCTGAGCTAACGTTAGCTTAGCTACCGTTACAAAATGACCCAGTCAACTATTCACTTTTAGTTTAATACATGATGAGGCATTGTCTAACCGAACGGTATCTAGTCGGCCAGCTACCGATAGCTCCTGACATCAACAAACGCTCCACAAAGTCTAGTAGAGAGACGTGTATGCTACCTGTTAGCTCACGTTAGCGCAAGCTAGTTCACTGTTCAAAACGAAATGTCCCATTGAACTAAATAATTCACTGAGGCGTTGTATTAACGTTATATATCCGGCTAGCAGTAGCTACAGATAGCTCCTGATATCAATGTCTTATAACACTGATTCGATGCGTATTCGAGCTGAGGGCTTGCTGAGCACAGTTAAGTAACGTTATGCCAATAGGGTCCAGGTGCAGCGCCGGAGAATCCTGGCCGTAGCTCTGCTCGAGGCTACTCGAGTATGGGTCCAGGTGCAGCTCCAGAGAATCCTGGCCGTAGCTGGAGGCTACTAGAGTACACACAGACAGTGGAGCTTGTTGCGTGGTGGCGATGTCTCGCAGATAATACAAGTACAAGTCTAATTATATAATATATATATTTTATAAAAAATTATATAAAATAATTTTTTTTTTATCAAAAACGATGATACCGTGATATATACCGTTACCGTCTATGCTTCAAATTATACCGTGATATAAATTTTAGACCATACCGTCCACCCCTAAAAGACAGGACCAAACAACTTAAGCAAGCGACCTTACAACCAGCGCTGACGACTCAAAACAAGAGAACTACTAGCAAGATAAGGGCCGCCCCGAACGACACAGACAACACAGAGCCACAGAAAGACAGAGCAGACGCCCTCTCCATGAAAATGCTAGTCGCAGTATGGGAAAAAACAACGGTCCACCCTCAGAGAGGACACGTGAACTTTGATACAGAACTCTCTCTCATCTCTACAGGCATCGGTGGATGCACTTCACGAAACGGCGAACTCCTTTCAAACACGCCAGAGTTGAAACCACCGCGGGAGATAACTTTGAAAGTCTCGCCAAAGCAGAGAAAGCCATCCGCAAGTTGGAAACAGATAACACTATACCCTACTAGACTGGGTCAATGACCTAGAAAACCATTCAAGACGAGTCAATCTTCTAATTGTAATTGTATCTGAAGACAGCAAAAAAGGACAAGACCCTATTCAATTAGTCTCGAAATTACTGATGGAAGTTATGGGCCCTAGCGTATTTTTGACAAGCCACCGGAGCTGGAAAGAGCGCACCGATCTCTCCTCCCCAAACCCAAAGCATCCCCCGGACCATCATAGTATGCTTCCACCGGTACGGAACGAGCAATGCGCTGGGCCAGAGAATACAAGCCCCGCTATCAGAATAACACCCTGAGATTCTACCCTGATTACAGCGCAGCCCTGTCTAAAAAACTTGCAGCGTTTAATGAGGTTAAATTAAAACGATCCTGTACCGTAAAGGCGGACGCTTCGGGCTCCTTCACCCTGCCCGCCTGCGGCTCACACTGGTGGGGAGAGAAAATCATACTTTCAACACGCCGGAGGAAGCCGAGACATTTGGGATGGAACGGTTTAATTAGGCTGATTAACCCATTCAACAATCGAGACACCAGACTACAGTATACGGACGATTCACATCGGCTGTGAAAGAAAATGAGTTCAGAGTCGACCTGCCATAGTTTGTATAGATCAATTATAGATCAATTATGATGAATTGAAAATGGGGGACCCTGATGTAAACAAGACGAAAGTCTTTCTCTGGTCTGCATCCCCTTAACAATTGTATGTATTGAGCTGTACTGTACTGTACCCATTCTGCAATCTGTTAATAAAGTTTTCAATCAATCATTCAATAATCATTCCCCCCTGACTATGTCCATGTTCATGCCCGATAAGTTAAAAACATCATTGGTGGTTTAACCCTATGCTTCTCAAACGACCAGACTTTTGCTCCTTTATTAGAGAACAAATTGCATTCTTTACACACTAACAAATAAACACTCTGCCCCTAATATCTTCAACTTTTGGGATACACTCAAGGCATACTTAACCCTTTCACTGCCGCACTACCAAACGTTTAACCCTTTCACTGTGACAATACACACAATCTAGAATGTTTGTTTTTGGTGTTAAATTGAGACTAGTCTGTGGCTTTCGATGACTATTAATCATTGTGACATCGTCATTAGAATGTTCAGTTCTCCAAATCTGAAAAGGTTAAAGTGGGTTTTCTATCAGAAGTTCTTGGAAAATAAAACGTTAGATTCCTATTCTGGCTGGTCGTTGGACAGACCTGTGTGTACCCAGGCCTGTCTCTTAGTCACAGGGTGATGAATGAACACTTTCATTGAGTCTGAACCTGCCTGCTAAAGGCTGCAACCCAAGCCAGCCTTTCCATCCCAGCCCTACACTTGGAACACGGATCAGGCCTGTTGCTGTAACCCTATCTGAGGAAGGGGGCGGGGCTTAGGGAACAAACACAGCTATAGGTGTGTTCACGCTACCTCTCAGTGTTACAGTGTTAAATAGCTTTCCTTCAAATGTCTGTCACCTATGTAATCAATAAGGCTAGAATAACAGTCTAAAGTGCAATACCCATCAGTAATCTGTCAGCACGAACACACACACACACACGCGCGCGCACGCACGCACGCACACACACACATACACACAAGCACACATTATGCGAAACAGTCATCATCCATAACTGTCATACTGGCTGCTTGCACAGCACACCTATGAACACACAGCCTCTCCAGAGCCGAGGGCCATCATCCATCACCCCAGCCCACCAGAGGGGCTCCTGATTATAGGACAAACACAGCCCACCAGAGGGGCTCCTGATTATAGGACAAACACAGCCCACCAGAGGGGCTCCTGACTGTGACAAACACAGCAGGGGACCCTGATCCACCCCAGCCCACCAGAGGGGCTCCTGACTGGGACAAACACAGCCCACCAGAGGAGCTCCTGACTGGGACAAACACAGCCCACCAGAGGGGATCCTGACTGGGACAAACACAGCCCACCAGAGGAGCTCCTGACTGGGACAAACACAGCCCACCAGAGGAGTTCCTGACTCGGACAAACACAGCCCACCAGAGGAACTCCTGACTGGGACAAACACAGCCCACCAGAGGAGTTCCTGACTGGGACAAACACAGCCCACCAGAGGGGCTCCTGACTGGGACAAACACAGCCCACCAGAGGAGCTCCTGACTGGGACAAACACAGCCCACCAGAGGAGCTCCTGACTGGGACAAACACAGCCCACCAGAGGGGCTCCTGACTGGGACAAACAGCCCACCAGAGGGGCTCCTGACTGGGACAAACACAGCCCACCAGAGGAGCTCCTGACTGGGACAAACACAGCCCACCAGAGGAGCTCCTGACTGGGACAAACACAGCCCACCAGAGGAGCTCCTGACTGGGACAAACACAGCCCACCAGAGGAGCTCCTGACTGGGACAAACACAGCCCACCAGAGGAGCTCCTGACTGGGACAAACACAGCCCACCAGAGGAGCTCCTGACTGGGACAAACACAGCCCACCAGAGGAGCTCCTGACTGGGACAAACACAGCCCACCAGAGGAGCTCCTGACTGGGACAAACACAGCCCACCAGAGGAGCTCCTGACTGGGACAAACACAGCCCACCAGAGGAGCTCCTGACTGGGACAAACACAGCCCACCAGAGGAGCTCCTGACTGGGACAAACACAGCCCACCAGAGGAGCTCCTGACTGGGACAAACACAGCCCACCAGAGGAGCTCCTGACTGGGACAAACACAGCCCACCAGAGGAGCTCCTTGCTGGGACAAACACAGCCCACCAGAGGAGCTCCTTGCTGGGACAAACACAGCAGGGGACTCTGATCCACCCCAGACAATGTTAAATTGCTCGGCTCATATAAAACATAGGTATGAAAGCAAATTAATGAGGACAGATAGTTTTCATTAAAACCCTCTGACCTGGAATGGTAACCTACTCATGCAAAAGCTGGCAGCTTTCTTGTTGCCTTGAAACGTGAAGCAAATTATTTGACCTCGTTCCCTAAACTTCCCTAAAAGTCTTTAATATCTTCAATAATTCTTCAAAGATCTTTCTGCCACTCCAGGCCCCTCCCACTGCCCAGCCTGGTGTATGAATGTAGGATGTACAGCCTGGTGTATGAATGTAGGATGTACAGTATGGTGTATGAATGTAGGATGTACAGTATGGTGTATGAATGTAGGATGTACAGTATGGTGTATGAATGTAGGATGTACTGTATGGTGTATGAATGTAGGATGTACTGTATGGTGTATGAATGTAGGATGTGCAGCCTGGTGTATGAATGTAGGATGTACAGCCTGGTGTATGAATGTAGGATGTACAGCCTGGTGTATGAATGTAGGATGTACAGTATGGTGTATGAATGTAGGATGTACAGTATGGTGTATGAATGTAGGATGTACTGTATGGTGTATGAATGTAGGATGTACAGCCTGGTGTATGAATGTAGGATGTACAGTATGGTGTATGAATGTAGGATGTACAGCCTGGTGTATGAATGTAGGATGTACTGTATGGTGTATGAATGTAGGATGTACAGTATGGTGTATGAATGTAGGATGTACAGCCTGGTGTATGAATGTAGGATGTACAGTATGGTGTATGAATGTAGGATGTACAGTATGGTGTATGAATGTAGGATGTACAGTATGGTGTATGAATGTAGGATGTACAGTATGGTGTATGAATGTAGGATGTACAGCCTGGTGTATGAATGTAGGATGTACAGTATGGTGTATGAATGTAGGATGTACTGTATGGTGTATGAATGTAGGATGTACAGTATGGTGTATGAATGTAGGATGTACAGCCTGGTGTATGAATGTAGGATGTACAGTATGGTGTATGAATATGAATGTAGGATGTACAGTATGGTGTATGAATGTAGGATGTACAGTATGGTGTATGAATGTAGGATGTACAGTATGGTGTATGAATGTAGGATGTACAGTATGGTGTATGAATGTAGGATGTACAGTATGGTGTATGAATGTAGGATGTACAGTATGGTGTATGAATGTAGGATGTACTGTATGGTGTATGAATGTAGGATGTACAGTATGGTGTATGAATGTAGGATGTACTGTATGGTGTATGAATGTAGGATGTACAGTATGGTGTATGAATGTAGGATGTACAGTATGGTGTATGAATGTAGGATGTACAGCCTGGTGTATGAATGTAGGATGTACAGTATGGTGTATGAATGTAGGATGTACTGTATGGTGTATGAATGTAGGATGTACAGTATGGTGTATGAATGTAGGATGTACAGCCTGGTGTATGAATGTAGGATGTACAGCCTGGTGTATGAATGTAGGATGTACTGTATGGTGTATGAATGTAGGATGTACAGTATGGTGTATGAATGTAGGATGTACAGTATGGTGTATAAATGTAGGATGTACAGTATGGTGTATGAATGTAGGATGTACTGTATGGTGTATGAATGTAGGATGTACAGTATGGTGTATGAATGTAGGATGTACAGCCTGGTGTATGAATGTAGGATGTACAGTATGGTGTATGAATGTAGGATGTACAGCCTGGTGTATGAATGTAGGATGTACAGTATGGTGTATGAATGTAGGATGTACAGCCTGGTGTATGAATGTAGGATGTACAGTATGGTGTATGAATGTAGGATGTACTGTATGGTGTATGAATGTAGGATGTACAGTATGGTGTATTAATGTAGGATGTACAGTATGGTGTATGAATGTAGGATGTACTGTATGGTGTATGAATGTAGGATGTACAGTATGGTGTATGAATGTAGGATGTACTGTATGGTGTATGAATGTAGGATGTACAGTATGGTGTATGAATGTAGGATGTACAGTATGGTGTATGAATGTAGGATGTACAGTATGGTGTATGAATGTAGGATGTACTGTATGGTGTATGAATGTAGGATGTACAGTATGGTGTATGAATGTAGGATGTACAGTATGGTGTATGAATGTAGGATGTACAGCCTGGTGTATGAATGTAGGATGTACAGTATGGTGTATGAATGTAGGATGTACAGCCTGGTGTATGAATGTAGGATGTACAGTATGGTGTATGAATGTAGGATGTACAGTATGGTGTATGAATGTAGGATGTACTGTATGGTGTATGAATGTAGGATGTACAGTATGGTGTATGAATGTAGGATGTACAGTATGGTGTATGAATGTAGGATGTACAGTATGGTGTATGAATGTAGGATGTACTGTATGGTGTATGAATGTAGGATGTACAGTATGGTGTATGAATGTAGGATGTACAGTATGGTGTATGAATGTAGGATGTACAGTATGGTGTATGAATGTAGGATGTACAGTATGGTGTATGAATGTAGGATGTACAGCCTGGTGTATGAATGTAGGATGTACAGTATGGTGTATGAATGTAGGATGTACAGTATGGTGTATGAATGTAGGATGTACTGTATGGTGTATGAATGTAGGATGTACTGTATGGTGTATGAATGTAGGATGTACAGTATGGTGTATGAATGTAGGATGTACAGTATGATGTATGAATGTAGGATGTACAGTATGGTGTATGAATGTAGGATGTACAGTATGGTGTATGAATGTAGGATGTACAGCCTGGTGTATGAATGTAGGATGTACAGTATGGTGTATGAATGTAGGATGTACTGTATGGTGTATGAATGTAGGATGTACAGCCTGGTGTATGAATGTAGGAAGTACAGTATGGTGTATGAATGTAGGATGTACTGTATGGTGTATGAATGTAGGATGTACTGTATGGTGTATGAATGTAGGATGTACAGCCTGGTGTATGAATGTAGGATGTACAGTATGGTGTATGAATGTAGGATGTACAGTATGGTGTATGAATGTAGGATGTACAGTATGGTGTATGAATGTAGGATGTACTGTATGGTGTATGAATGTAGGATGTACAGTATGGTGTATGAATGTAGGATGTACAGCCTGGTGTATGAATGTAGGATGTACAGTATGGTGTATGAATGTAGGATGTACAGTATGGTGTATGAATGTAGGATGTACAGCCTGGTGTATGAATGTAGGATGTACAGTATGGTGTATGAATGTAGGATGTGCAGCCTGGTGTATGAATGTAGGATGTACAGTATGGTGTATGAATGTAGGATGTACTGTATGGTGTATGAATGTAGGATGTACAGTATGGTGTATGAATGTAGGATGTACAGTATGGTGTATGAATGTAGGATGTACAGTATGGTGTATGAATGTAGGATGTACAGCCTGGTGTATGAATGTAGGATGTACAGTATGGTGTATGAATGTAGGATGTACTGTATGGTGTATGAATGTAGGATGTACAGTATGGTGTATGAATGTAGGATGTACAGTATGGTGTATGAATGTAGGATGTACTGTATGGTGTATGAATGTAGGATGTACTGTATGGTGTATGAATGTAGGATGTACAGTATGGTGTATGAATGTAGGATGTACAGTATGGTGTATGAATGTAGGATGTACAGTATGGTGTATGAATGTAGGATGTACAGTATGGTGTATGAATGTAGGATGTACTGTATGGTGTATGAATGTAGGATGTACAGCCTGGTGTATGAATGTAGGATGTACAGTATGGTGTATGAATGTAGGATGTACAGCCTGGTGTATGAATGTAGGATGTACAGCCTGGTGTATGAATGTAGGATGTACTGTATGGTGTATGAATGTAGGATGTACAGTATGGTGTATGAATGTAGGATGTACATTATGGTGTATGAATGTAGGATGTACAGTATGGTGTATGAATGTAGGATGTACAGTATGGTGTATGAATGTAGGATGTACAGTATGGTGTATGAATGTAGGATGTACAGCCTGGTGTATGAATGTAGGATGTACAGTATGGTGTATGAATGTAGGATGTACAGTATGGTGTATGAATGTAGGATGTACAGTATGGTGTATGAATGTAGGATGTACAGTATGGTGTATGAATGTAGGATGTACAGCCTGGTGTATGAATGTAGGATGTACAGTATGGTGTATGAATGTAGGATGTACAGTATGGTGTATGAATGTAGGATGTACAGTAAGGTGTATGAATGTAGGATGTACAGCCTGGTGTATGAATGTAGGATGTACAGTATGGTGTATGAATGTAGGATGTACAGTATGGTGTATGAATGTAGGATGTACAGCCTGGTGTATGAATGTAGGATGTACAGTATGGTGTATGAATGTAGGATGTACAGCCTGGTGTATGAATGTAGGATGTACAGTATGGTGTATGAATGTAGGATGTACAGTATGGTGTATGAATGTAGGATGTACAGCCTGGTGTATGAATGTAGGATGTACAGTATGGTGTATGAATGTAGGATGTACAGTATGGTGTATGAATGTAGGATGTACAGTATTGTAAAGGCCGAATGAGTGTTTTTTGTTATTGATTATTATTAGTATTATTATTATCATTATTTTTATCAATAGAAGGTTACAATTTATGGGAATGTAATGATTGAGGGGAATGTTATGATTCTGTGCAGCCTGTTGGGTGGACTCTGCTGCGCCGTGAGTGGATCACCTGCACCTGTCGGGTGATCGGCGACGGCGCGGCAGAGATCATTAAATAGGTGATAGGAATCAGCTGTTGGGCGGTAGTCGATGGGGAAAGCATATGATTTTCTTACCGCTTCAGCGCTTCAGGACGCTTTCGGAAACTGTTTAGATTACACTTTAAGCAATTAGACCAGGTTATATGACGTTTTAGGATCACTGTGATCAACCCTCCCATGTAACCTACTTATTCTAATTAAATCGGGTCACCACATCGGTGTCTGATAACGGAGCTTAATGTGTGGAAAACTATTTCTTTGGACGTTGAGCGCGTATGGATTCACTCCCCGTCTACACCAAGAAGCGGCATTCTGGCATGTTGCCGCTACATTAAGTAAGAAAATCGCGTTTATTGAACCCCAACCAGCTTCAATAAAGTGAAAGAGGACTCGCGCAGATATTGACGCGACCCAAGGCAGAGGCGCGCGTCAATAAGCACAACACCAGAGGAGGACTCGCAAGAGGACTGACAACAAGGGGCCAGCATTGTTGTGAGAGACAATCAAAGATCAGAGATCAGCAGCAGAGATCAGCAGGAAGGAATCGATCCACATCAGCACAGTGAATGATCACAGCCCGAGGACATCGCTGCCTGTGATCAGCTGCTACAGGATCGATCAACGAAAGCATCACCACCAGGAGGGGAGGATCCTCCCTCCCGGCTCGAGGACATCAAAGGGAACGTGCGTGAGTAGAATGTATGAATGGAATAGACACTACCACGTACATGGCGCGCGCAAACGGCGCTGTGGAATATAAGCCAAATTATAAAACTGTCTTAAGAACTGGTGGATAAATATAGACAAGATGTCGGATATTGAAACAGAGAATATGGATTTGACACAAGCGGATATTGAGCTGAAACAACTAATGGCATCACGTAAAGCCAGGCTTGCAGCATGCACCCGCAAGAAAAATGAGATTATTCTGATGATGAAATCAAATGATGAACAAGGAGTAAGAACGGACATGGCACTGTTCAATAAGACACTCAGTGCTTTTAAGATCGCAAATGAGTCTGTACAGCCGTATTTACAGGAAAGCGATGAGGATGAAACACAACGGTATAAACCAAGAATAGATGAATTCAATGCATTTATTAATGTGATGGAAAAATGGTTGATGGAAGGGAATAAGGAAAGGCAAACTCCATCCCAAAGTCCGACTGGGTCTGGGATCCAAGAGTCTCCAGTAGAGACTCAAGATGAGCTGGAAAGGGACCTTCAGTCTACAATAGGCCCAGAGGATAGCGTTTCCAGGGCCCCATCAAGATCATCCAAATCATCAAAATCATCAAGTAAAAGCCAATCATCCAGGTTATCTGCCGCCCGTCGAAGGGCTGAAAACGAGAGGGCCACCATTCTGGCAAAGGCCGCTGCACTTTCAGCCAGACAAGCCATAAGCCTAAAGGAGGCTGAATTAGAGGTTGAAACAAATCTAAATAAAGCTAAAGCCATAGCTGAATTAAGTCTGCAGGAGGCTAAAGCCAAGGCTAAATTAAAGGCTGAGAAGGATAAACTCGACTTTGACACAGACATGGCTGTATCAGCGGCCAAACTCAAGATACTGGATGAGTATGAGACATTATCACAAACCAACTCATCTAGAACCACAAGGTATCCATCACAAATTAACCAGCCACCCTCTCAAGAGGACGGATATGTGTACAAGATGCAACCTAGAGATGGTATGAATGATTATGTTGACCAGGCACATGCTCTAGACACCTCAGAAGGACTACCGATATTGCAATCCACGGTAGAATATGCATCCATAAATGCTGTTCCAAAAACCCCTGTGCAAAGACAGCTCTTGGACCAGTATGCATGGGCGCACACACCACAACAACAACAACAACAACATCAGCAACAACAACGACAGCAGCAGCAGCAACAACAACAACAACAACAACAACAACAACAACAACAACAGCAACAACCACAACAGCAGCAACAACAGCAGCAGCAACAACAGCAACCACAACAACAACAACAACAACAACATCAGCAACAACAACAACAGCATCAACAACAGCAGCAGCAACAACAGCAACCACAACAACAACAACAACAACAACATCAGCAACAACAACAACAACAGCAGCAACAGCAGCAACAACAGCAGCAACCACAACAACAACAACATCAGCAACAACAACAGCAACAACAACAGCAGCAACCACAACAACAACAACAGCAACAACAACAACAGCAACAACAACAACAGCAACAACAACAGCAACAACAGCAACAACCACAACAGCATCAACAACAGCAACAACCACAACAGCATCAACAGCAGCAACAACAACAACAGCAGCAACAACAACAACAACAACAACAACAACAACAACAACAACAACAACAACAACAACAACAACAACAACAACAACAACAACAACAACAACAGAGGCCTCCACAAGTAGTGAGACCCAAACAGCCATATATACAGCCACTACCACCTGTACAGTATCGACCACCACCATATGTGCTACCTCAGCCACAACCTTGGCAACAACCACATGCTCCATATCAGCATCAGAACCCTGTGCAGCTTCAGCTACAACCATCTGGAGCTACTGCAGGACAACAGGGTCAAACCCAAACAGACCAGGTTCTATCAAATGTCATGGCAAGGCAGAACGACATTGCAGATATACTTGTCTCACAGCAGAATCTGGCGCTACTCCCAACCAGGGAGATTCCCATGTTTAACGGAGATCCTATGAACTTTAGGTCATTCATGCGAGCCTTCGAGTATGGCATAGAAAATAGAACCACCAGCGAGCAAGATAGACTCTACTTTTTAGAACAATACACCACAGGGCAACCTAAAGATCTTGTGAGGAGCTGCCTACACATGCATCCACAGGATGGATATGTGGAAGCCAAAAGACTACTTAAAGAGAATTTCGGTGATGAAATAAGGATAACAAATGCTTATATAAAGAAGGCCTTGGACTGGTCCAGCATCAAACAGGAGGATAGTCAAGCTTTGCGCGCCTACGCCCTCTACCTGAGAGGATGCAGTAATGCAATGCAGGAGCTTCACTACATGGATGAGCTGGACAATCCATCTAACCTACGACTGATCTTATCCAAGATACCCTTTAGGATCAGAGAAAGGTGGGGGTCAACAGCCTACGACATCCAGGAGCGCACTGGGCAAAGAGCCAAATTCAAGGATCTTGTGGCTTACCTGGAGAAACAAGCCAAAATCGCCTCCGACCCATTGTGGGGCAATATTCAGGATTACAGTCCTGACGGAGCTGCCCCAAGGTACCTCAAGACTGCAGCCTCTGTATGGCAAACAAGAGCAGGAACAGCGGCTGCACCGGTTAAAGAGAGAAGCAGCTTCGTCACGACAGTGACACCAGTCACAAACATACCGCCAACCGTCGGTAATGTAGGATGCAAGGCAGATGGCTCTGTGGCTTTTAGAACTCCTTGCTTGTACTGTGCAGGCGATCACTCACTTGAAGCCTGCAGGAGGATAAGAGCTCAGAAACATCTAGACAAAATAGAGTTCTTAAAGGTGAAAGGACTTTGTTTTGGTTGTCTCACCAAGGGACATCTCAGTAGGCACTGTAGCCAGCGGATGAGGTGTCAGCATTGTCAGAAAGAACACCTGACTCTGCTACACATAGAGACAAATGACCAAGAAGGACCGGATGAGCAAAAAGGAACAGTCGGGTCAATGGAATGGAAATCACCTCAACAGGAGAGGACACCACCCCTGACCAAGAAGACTGTGGGTAGTGCTCTGGTGAGGCTTGGTGAACATAATGGGGCCGGTAAGGACTGTGCTTTACCCATCGTGCCAGTAAAGGTGAAACAGGCTGACGAAAGTGGGTATGTAACGACATATGCCTTCTTGGACCATGGCAGCTCGGCATCCTTTTGCACAGAGAGCCTCATGAGGAAGCTGAACGCTAAGGGCCGGAAAACATCAATTCTCCTTAAGACAATGGCACAAGAGAAACATGTCCCAGCATATGAGATCTCAGGCCTGGAGGTAGGCAACATCAATGATGACACATTTATTGCACTGCCTACGCTATACACTCAACCAGCAATCCCAGTGTCAAAAGAAAACATCCCTACTCAAGAGGAACTGAAGAAATGGCCCTACCTAAAGGATGTTCACATCACTTACATTGACTCAGATGTGGAGCTTCTGATTGGAGTCAATACTCCGAGAGCCATGGAGCCTCGGCAGATAGTGAACAGCCAGGATGACGGACCATATGCTGTAAGGTCACTCTTGGGATGGGCGGTCTATGGTCCACTGAACGTCAACGCGGTGGATGTGACAAGAAGATATGGTCCACTGAACGTCAACGTGGTGGATGTGACAAGAAGACCCAAAGCCATCACCAACAGTTCGATAAACTTAAAAGATGGTCAGTATAACTTGCCACTCTCCTTTCGGAAAGGAGATGTGATGACACGCAACAACAGACAGGTGGCGACACGAGCCATGCACCTGCAAAAGAAGAGGAAGGATGAAGGGTACCATGCAGAGTACAGACAGGTGACGACACAACGAGCCATGAGCCTGCAAAAGAAGACAGGAAGATCTAAGAGCAGAGAGAAGACTGTAAGATCAAAGAGGAAAGAGGATGGAATATCTAAGACCACAGAGAAGGTACCTCTTCAAGAACCAAGGAAGGATGGCTGTGTCTGGTACATACCCCATCACAGGGTGTATCACAAAAGAAAGAAAGAAAGTGGAAAGAACATGAGTGGTGTTTGATTCACATCGTCATTCCAATGCACCACCATGGCAAACCCTGGAGTGAAGTGGATTGTGGATCAACTTGAAGATTTTTTATTTTGTGACGTGGAATGTTCTCAATTGTATTGTGGTGATTCACGTGACAGGTGAATCTGCCACGGCACAGCTGATAACATAAATAGCCAAAGAGAACTTCGCCCCTGGTGACTTGGTGGTCATAGTGGACGACACAGCGCCCAGGAATTCCTGGCCGCTTGGACGGATCCTGGAAACCTTTCCGGATAACAAGGGCCTACTACTGGAGTCAAAGGAGGATTGCCAGCTGTAATGAACACTCGCCCGACCATATTTTGTAATTGTGTAGGCACAATTAGGGGCCGGTGTAAAGGCCGAATGAGTGTTTTTTGTTATTGATTATTATTAGTATTATTATTATCATTATTTTTATCAATAGAAGGTTACAATTTATGGGAATGTAATGATTGAGGGGAATGTTATGATTCTGTGCAGCCTGTTGGGTGGACTCTGCTGCGCCGTGAGTGGATCACCTGCACCTGTCGGGTGATCGGCGACGGCGCGGCAGAGATCATTAAATAGGTGATAGGAATCAGCTGTTGGGCGGTAGTCGATGGGGAAAGCATATGATTTTCTTACCGCTTCAGCGCTTCAGGACGCTTTCGGAAACTGTTTAGATTACACTTTAAGCAATTAGACCAGGTTATATGACGTTTTAGGATCACTGTGATCAACCCTCCCATGTAACCTACTTATTCTAATTAAATCGGGTCACCACATCGGTGTCTGATAACGGAGCTTAATGTGTGGAAAACTATTTCTTTGGACGTTGAGCGCGTATGGATTCACTCCCCGTCTACACCAAGAAGCGGCATTCTGGCATGTTGCCGCTACAAGTATGGTGTATGAATGTAGGATGTACAGTATGGTGTATGAATGTAGGATGTACAGTATGGTGTATGAATGTAGGATGTACTGTATGGTGTATGAATGTAGGATGTACAGCCTGGTGTATGAATGTAGGATGTACAGCCTGGTGTATGAATGTAGGATGTACAGCATGGTGTATGAATGTAGGATGTACAGTATGGTGTATGAATGTAGGATGTACAGTATGGTGTATGAATGTAGGATGTACAGTATGGTGTATGAATGTAGGATGTACTGTATGGTGTATGAATGTAGGATGTACAGCCTGGTGTATGAATGTAGGATGTACAGCCTGGTGTATGAATGTAGGATGTACAGTATGGTGTATGAATGTAGGATGTACAGTATGGTGTATGAATGTAGGATGTACAGTCTGGTGTATGAATGTAGGATGTACTGTATGGTGTATGAATGTAGGATGTACTGTATGGTGTATGAATGTAGGATGTACAGCCTGGTGTATGAATGTAGGATGTACAGTATGGTGTATGAATGTAGGATGTACAGTATGGTGTATGAATGTAGGATGTACAGTATGGTGTATGAATGTAGGATGTACAGTCTGGTGTATGAATGTAGGATGTACAGTATGGTGTATGAATGTAGGATGTACAGTATGGTGTATGAATGTAGGATGTACAGTATGGTGTATGAATGTAGGATGTACTGTATGGTGTATGAATGTAGGATGTACAGTATGGTGTATGAATGTAGGATGTACAGTATGGTGTATGAATGTAGGATGTACTGTATGGTGTATGAATGTAGGATGTACAGTATGGTGTATGAATGTAGGATGTACAGTATGGTGTATGAATGTAGGATGTACAGTATGGTGTATGAATGTAGGATGTACAGCCTGGTGTATGAATGTAGGATGTACAGTATGGTGTATGAATGTAGGATGTGCAGCCTGGTGTATGAATGTAGGATGTACAGTATGGTGTATGAATGTAGGATGTACAGTATGGTGTATGCATGTAGGATGTACAGTATGGTGTATGAATGTAGGATGTACAGTATGGTGTATGAATGTAGGATGTACAGTATGGTGTATGAATGTAGGATGTACAGCCTGGTGTATGAATGTAGGATGTACAGTATGGTGTATGAATGTAGGATGTACAGTATGGCGTATGAATGTAGGATATACAGTATGGTGTATGAATGTAGGATGTACTGTATGGTGTATGAATGTAGGATGTACAGTATGGTGTATGAATGTAGGATGTACAGTATGGTGTATGAATGTAGGGTGTACAGTATGGTGTATGAATGTAGGATGTACAGTATGGTGTATGAATGTAGGATGTACAGTATGGTGTATGAATGTAGGATGTACAGTATGGTGTATGAATGTAGGATGTACTGTATGGTGTATGAATGTAGGATGTACATTATGGTGTATGAATGTAGGATGTACAGTATGGTGTATGAATGTAGGATGTACAGTCTGGTGTATGAATGTAGGATGTACAGTATGGTGTATGAATGTAGGATGTACAGTATGGTGTATGAATGTAGGATGTACAGCCTGGTGTATGAATGTAGGATGTACAGTATGGTGTATGCATGTAGGATGTACAGTATGGTGTATGAATGTAGGATGTACAGTATGGTGTATGAATGTAGGATGTACAGTATGGTGTATGAATGTAGGATGTACAGTATGGTGTATGAATGTAGGATGTACAGCCTGGTGTATGAATGTAGGATGTACAGCCTGGTGTATGAATGTAGGATGTACAGTATGGTGTATGAATGTAGGATGTACAGTATGGTGTATGAATGTAGGATGTACAGTATGGTGTATGAATGTAGGATGTACAGTATGATGTATGAATGTAGGATGTACAGTATGGTGTATGAATGTAGGATGTACAGCCTGGTGTATGAATGTAGGATGTACTGTATGGTGTATGAATGTAGGATGTGCAGTATGGTGTATGAATGTAGGATGTACAGTATGGTGTATGAATGTAGGATGTACAGCCTGGTGTATGAATGTAGGATGTGCAGCCTGGTGTATGAATGTAGGATGTACAGTATGGTGTATGAATGTAGGATGTACAGTATGGTGTATGAATGTAGGATGTACAGTATGGTGTATGAATGTAGGATGTACTGTATGGTGTATGAATGTAGGATGTACTGTATGGTGTATGAATGTAGGATGTACAGCCTGGTGTATGAATGTAGGATGTACTGTATGGTGTATGAATGTAGGATGTACAGTATGGTGTATGAATGTAGGATGTACAGCCTGGTGTATGAATGTAGGATGTACAGTATGGTGTATGAATGTAGGATGTACAGTATGGTGTATGAATGTAGGATGTACAGTATGGTGTATGAATGTAGGATGTACAGTATGGTGTATGAATGTAGGATGTACTGTATGGTGTATGAATGTAGGATGTACAGCCTGGTGTATGAATGTAGGATGTACAGTATGGTGTATGAATGTAGGATGTACAGCCTGGTGTATGAATGTAGGATGTACAGCCTGGTGTATGAATGTAGGATGTACAGCCTGGTGTATGAATGTAGGATGTAGAGTCTGGTGTATGAATGTAGGATGTACAGTATGGTGTATGAATGTAGGATGTACAGTATGGTGTATGAATGTAGGATGTACTGTATGGTGTATGAATGTAGGATGTACAGTATGGTGTATGAATGTAGGATGTACAGTATGGTGTATGAATGTAGGATGTACTGTATGGTGTATGAATGTAGGATGTACTGTATGGTGTATGAATGTAGGATGTACAGTATGGTGTATGAATGTAGGATGTACTGTATGGTGTATGAGTGTAGGATGTACAGCCTGGTGTATGAATGTAGGATGTACAGTATGGTGTATGAATGTAGGATGTACAGTATGGTGTATGAATGTAGGATGTACAGTCTGGTGTATGAATGTAGGATGTACAGTATGGTGTATGAATGTAGGATGTACAGCCTGGTGTATGAATGTAGGATGTACAGTATGGTGTATGAATGTAGGATGTACAGTATGGTGTATGAATGTAGGATGTACAGTCTGGTGTATGAATGTAGGATGTACAGTATGATGTATGAATGTAGGATGTACAGTATGGTGTATGAATGTAGGATGTACTGTATGGTGTATGAATGTAGGATGTACAGTATGGTGTATGAATGTAGGATGTACAGTCTGGTGTATGAATGTAGGATGTACTGTATGGTGTATGAATGTAGGATGTACAGCCTGGTGTATGAATGTAGGATGTACAGTATGGTGTATGAATGTAGGATGTACAGTATGGTGTATGAATGTAGGATGTACTGTATGGTGTATGAATGTAGGATGTACTGTATGGTGTATGAATGTAGGATGTACTGTATGGTGTATGAATGTAGGATGTACTGTATGGTGTATGAATGTAGGATGTACAGTATGGTGTATGAATGTAGGATGTACAGTATGGTGTATGAATGTAGGATGTACAGCCTGGTGTATGAATGTAGGATGTACAGTATGGTGTATGAATGTAGGATGTACAGTATGGTGTATGAATGTAGGATGTACAGTATGGTGTATGAATGTAGGATGTACAGTATGGTGTATGAATGTAGGATGTACAGTATGGTGTATGAATGTAGGATGTACAGTATGGTGTATGAATGTAGGATGTACAGCCTGGTGTATGAATGTAGGATGTACAGTATGGTGTATGAATGTAGGATGTACAGCCTGGTGTATGAATGTAGGATGTACAGTATGGTGTATGAATGTAGGATGTACAGTATGGTGTATGAATGTAGGATGTACAGTATGGTGTATGAATGTAGGATGTACAGCCTGGTGTATGAATGTAGGATGTACAGCCTGGTGTATGAATGTAGGATGTACAGCCTGGTGTATGAATGTAGGATGTAGAGTCTGGTGTATGAATGTAGGATGTACAGTATGGTGTATGAATGTAGGATGTACAGTATGGTGTATGAATGTAGGATGTACTGTATGGTGTATGAATGTAGGATGTACAGTATGGTGTATGAATGTAGGATGTACAGTATGGTGTATGAATGTAGGATGTACTGTATGGTGTATGAATGTAGGATGTACTGTATGGTGTATGAATGTAGGATGTACAGTATGGTGTAT
Organism: Notolepis coatsorum; assembly: GCF_963971535.1. Classification (NCBI taxonomy): domain Eukaryota; kingdom Metazoa; phylum Chordata; class Actinopteri; order Aulopiformes; family Paralepididae; genus Notolepis; species Notolepis coatsorum. The sequence goes on along the minus strand of NC_140167.1, from coordinate 100,180,387 downwards.
GAATGTAGGATGTACTGTATGGTGTATGAATGTAGGATGTACAGCCTGGTGTATGAATGTAGGATGTACAGTATGGTGTATGAATGTAGGATGTACAGTATGGTGTATGAATGTAGGATGTACAGTATGGTGTATGAATGTAGGATGTACAGTATGGTGTATGAATGTAGGATGTACAGTATGGTGTATGAATGTAGGATGTACTGTATGGTGTATGAATGTAGGATGTACTGTATGGTGTATGAATGTAGGATGTACAGTATGGTGTATGAATGTAGGATGTACAGCCTGGTGTATGAATGTAGGATGTACAGTATGGTGTATGAATGTAGGATGTACAGTATGGTGTATGAATGTAGGATGTACAGTATGGTGTATGAATGTAGGATGTACAGTATGGTGTATGAATGTAGGATGTACAGCCTGGTGTATGAATGTAGGATGTACAGTATGGTGTATGAATGTAGGATGTACTGTATGGTGTATGAATGTAGGATGTACAGCCTGGTGTATGAATGTAGGATGTACAGTATGGTGTATGAATGTAGGATGTACAGTATGGTGTATGAATGTAGGATGTACTGTATGGTGTATGAATGTAGGATGTACAGTATGGTGTATGAATGTAGGATGTACAGCCTGGTGTATGAATGTAGGATGTACTGTATGGTGTATGAATGTAGGATGTACAGTATGGTGTATGAATGTAGGATGTACAGCCTGGTGTATGAATGTAGGATGTACTGTATGGTGTATGAATGTAGGATGTACTGTATGGTGTATGAATGTAGGATGTACAGTATGGTGTATGAATGTAGGATGTACAGCCTGGTGTATGAATGTAGGATGTACTGTATGGTGTATGAATGTAGGATGTACAGTATGGTGTATGAATGTAGGATGTACAGTATGGTGTATGAATGTAGGATGTACAGCCTGGTGTATGAATGTAGGATGTACTGTATGGTGTATGAATGTAGGATGTACAGTATGTTGTATGAATGTAGGATGTACTGTATGGTGTATGAATGTAGGATGTACAGTATGGTGTATGAATGTAGGATGTACAGTATGGTGTATGAATGTAGGGTGTACAGTATGGTGTATGAATGTAGGATGTACAGTATGGTGTATGAATGTAGGATGTACAGTATGGTGTATGAATGTAGGATGTACAGTATGGTGTATGAATGTAGGATGTACAGTATGGTGTATGAATGTAGGATGTACAGCCTGGTGTATGAATGTAGGATGTACAGTATGGTGTATGAATGTAGGATGTACAGTATGGTGTATGAATGTAGGATGTACTGTATGGTGTATGAATGTAGGATGTACAGTATGGTGTATTAATGTAGGATGTACAGTATGGTGTATGAATGTAGGATGTACAGTATGGTGTATGAATGTAGGATGTACAGTCTGGTGTATGAATGTAGGATGTACAGTATGGTGTATGAATGTAGGATGTACAGCCTGGTGTATGAATGTAGGATGTACAGTATGGTGTATGAATGTAGGATGTACTGTATGGTGTATGAATGTAGGATGTACAGTATGGTGTATGAATGTAGGATGTACAGTATGGTGTATGAATGTAGGATGTACTGTATGGTGTATGAATGTAGGATGTACAGTATGGTGTATGAATGTAGGATGTACAGTATGGTGTATGAATGTAAGTATGGTGTATGAATGTAGGATGTACAGCCTGGTGTATGAATGTAGGATGTACAGTCTTGTGTATGAATGTAGGATGTACAGTATGGTGTATGAATGTAGGATGTACAGTATGGTGTATGAATGTAGGATGTACAGCCTGGTGTATGAATGTAGGATGTACAGCCTGGTGTATGAATGTAGGATGTACAGTATGGTGTATGAATGTAGGATGTACAGTATGGTGTATGAATGTAGGATGTACAGCCTGGTGTATGAATGTAGGATGTACAGTATGGTGTATGAATGTAGGATGTACAGCCTGGTGTATGAATGTAGGATGTACAGTATGGTGTATGAATGTAGGATGTACAGTATGGTGTATGAATGTAGGATGTACAGCCTGGTGTATGAATGTAGGATGTACAGTATGGTGTATGAATGTAGGATGTACAGTATGGTGTATGAATGTAGGATGTACAGTATTGTAAAGGCCGAATGAGTGTTTTTTGTTATTGATTATTATTAGTATTATTATTATCATTATTTTTATCAATAGAAGGTTACAATTTATGGGAATGTAATGATTGAGGGGAATGTTATGATTCTGTGCAGCCTGTTGGGTGGACTCTGCTGCGCCGTGAGTGGATCACCTGCACCTGTCGGGTGATCGGCGACGGCGCGGCAGAGATCATTAAATAGGTGATAGGAATCAGCTGTTGGGCGGTAGTCGATGGGGAAAGCATATGATTTTCTTACCGCTTCAGCGCTTCAGGACGCTTTCGGAAACTGTTTAGATTACACTTTAAGCAATTAGACCAGGTTATATGACGTTTTAGGATCACTGTGATCAACCCTCCCATGTAACCTACTTATTCTAATTAAATCGGGTCACCACATCGGTGTCTGATAACGGAGCTTAATGTGTGGAAAACTATTTCTTTGGACGTTGAGCGCGTATGGATTCACTCCCCGTCTACACCAAGAAGCGGCATTCTGGCATGTTGCCGCTACATTAAGTAAGAAAATCGCGTTTATTGAACCCCAACCAGCTTCAATAAAGTGAAAGAGGACTCGCGCAGATATTGACGCGACCCAAGGCAGAGGCGCGCGTCAATAAGCACAACACCAGAGGAGGACTCGCAAGAGGACTGACAACAAGGGGCCAGCATTGTTGTGAGAGACAATCAAAGATCAGAGATCAGCAGCAGAGATCAGCAGGAAGGAATCGATCCACATCAGCACAGTGAATGATCACAGCCCGAGGACATCGCTGCCTGTGATCAGCTGCTACAGGATCGATCAACGAAAGCATCACCACCAGGAGGGGAGGATCCTCCCTCCCGGCTCGAGGACATCAAAGGGAACGTGCGTGAGTAGAATGTATGAATGGAATAGACACTACCACGTACGTGGCGCGCGCAAACGGCGCTGTGGAATATAAGCCAAATTATAAAACTGTCTTAAGAACTGGTGGATAAATATAGACAAGATGTCGGATATTGAAACAGAGAATATGGATTTGACACAAGCGGATATTGAGCTGAAACAACTAATGGCATCACGTAAAGCCAGGCTTGCAGCATGCACCCGCAAGAAAAATGAGATTATTCTGATGATGAAATCAAATGATGAACAAGGAGTAAGAACGGACATGGCACTGTTCAATAAGACACTCAGTGCTTTTAAGTCAGCAATTGAGTCTGTACAGCCGTATTTACAGGAAAGCGATGAGGATGAAACACAACGGTATAAACCAAGAATAGATGAATTCAATGCATTTATTAATGTGATGGAAAAATGGTTGATGGAAGGGAATAAGGAAAGGCAAACTCCATCCCAAAGTCCGACTGGGTCTGGGATCCAAGAGTCTCCAGTAGAGACTCAAGATGAGCTGGAAAGGGACCTTCAGTCTACAATAGGCCCAGAGGATAGCGTTTCCAGGGCCCCATCAAGATCATCCAAATCATCAAAATCATCAAGTAAAAGCCAATCATCCAGGTTATCTGCCGCCCGTCGAAGGGCTGAAAACGAGAGGGCCACCATTCTGGCAAAGGCCGCTGCACTTTCAGCCAGACAAGCCATAAGCCTAAAGGAGGCTGAATTAGAGGTTGAAACAAATCTAAATAAAGCTAAAGCCATAGCTGAATTAAGTCTGCAGGAGGCTAAAGCCAAGGCTAAATTAAAGGCTGAGAAGGATAAACTCGACTTTGACACAGACATGGCTGTATCAGCGGCCAAACTCAAGATACTGGATGAGTATGAGACATTATCACAAACCAACTCATCTAGAACCACAAGGTATCCATCACAAATTAACCAGCCACCCTCTCAAGAGGACGGATATGTGTACAAGATGCAACCTAGAGATGGTATGAATGATTATGTTGACCAGGCACATGCTCTAGACACCTCAGAAGGACTACCGATATTGCAATCCACGGTAGAATATGCATCCATAAATGCTGTTCCAAAAACCCCTGTGCAAAGACAGCTCTTGGACCAGTATGCATGGGCGCACACACCACAACAACAACAACAACAACATCAGCAACAACAACGACAGCAGCAGCAGCAACAACAACAACAACAACAACAACAACAACAACAACAGCAACAACCACAACAGCAGCAACAACAGCAGCAGCAACAACAGCAACCACAACAACAACAACAACAACAACATCAGCAACAACAACAGCATCAACAACAGCAGCAGCAACAACAGCAACCACAACAACAACAACAACAACAACATCAGCAACAACAACAACAACAACAACAACAACAACAACAACAACAACAACAACAGCAGCAACAGCAGCAACAACAGCAGCAACCACAACAACAACAACATCAGCAACAACAACAGCAACAACAACAGCAGCAACCACAACAACAACAACAGCAACAACAACAACAGCAACAACAACAACAGCAACAACAACAGCAACAACAGCAACAACCACAACAGCATCAACAACAGCAACAACCACAACAGCATCAACAGCAGCAACAACAACAACAGCAACAACAACAACAACAACAACAACAACAACAACAACAACAACAACAACAACAACAACAACAACAACAACAACAACAACAACAGAGGCCTCCACAAGTAGTGAGACCCAAACAGCCATATATACAGCCACTACCACCTGTACAGTATCGACCACCACCATATGTGCTACCTCAGCCACAACCTTGGCAACAACCACATGCTCCATATCAGCATCAGAACCCTGTGCAGCTTCAGCTACAACCATCTGGAGCTACTGCAGGACAACAGGGTCAAACCCAAACAGACCAGGTTCTATCAAATGTCATGGCAAGGCAGAACGACATTGCAGATATACTTGTCTCACAGCAGAATCTGGCGCTACTCCCAACCAGGGAGATTCCCATGTTTAACGGAGATCCTATGAACTTTAGGTCATTCATGCGAGCCTTCGAGTATGGCATAGAAAATAGAACCACCAGCGAGCAAGATAGACTCTACTTTTTAGAACAATACCCCACAGGGCAACCTAAAGATCTTGTGAGGAGCTGCCTACACATGCATCCACAGGATGGATATGTGGAAGCCAAAAGACTACTTAAAGAGAATTTCGGTGATGAAATAAGGATAACAAATGCTTATATAAAGAAGGCCTTGGACTGGTCCAGCATCAAACAGGAGGATAGTCAAGCTTTGCGCGCCTACGCCCTCTACCTGAGAGGATGCAGTAATGCAATGCAGGAGCTTCACTACATGGATGAGCTGGACAATCCATCTAACCTACGACTGATCTTATCCAAGATACCCTTTAGGATCAGAGAAAGGTGGGGGTCAACAGCCTACGACATCCAGGAGCGCACTGGGCAAAGAGCCAAATTCAAGGATCTTGTGGCTTACCTGGAGAAACAAGCCAAAATCGCCTCCGACCCATTGTGGGGCAATATTCAGGATTACAGTCCTGACGGAGCTGCCCCAAGGTACCTCAAGACTGCAGCCTCTGTATGGCAAACAAGAGCAGGAACAGCGGCTGCACCGGTTAAAGAGAGAAGCAGCTTCGTCACGACAGTGACACCAGTCACAAACATACCGCCAACCGTCGGTAATGTAGGATGCAAGGCAGATGGCTCTGTGGCTTTTAGAACTCCTTGCTTGTACTGTGCAGGCGATCACTCACTTGAAGCCTGCAGGAGGATAAGAGCTCAGAAACATCTAGACAAAATAGAGTTCTTAAAGGTGAAAGGACTTTGTTTTGGTTGTCTCACCAAGGGACATCTCAGTAGGCACTGTAGCCAGCGGATGAGGTGTCAGCATTGTCAGAAAGAACACCTGACTCTGCTACACATAGAGACAAATGACCAAGAAGGACCGGATGAGCAAAAAGGAACAGTCGGGTCAATGGAATGGAAATCACCTCAACAGGAGAGGACACCACCCCTGACCAAGAAGACTGTGGGTAGTGCTCTGGTGAGGCTTGGTGAACATAATGGGGCCGGTAAGGACTGTGCTTTACCCATCGTGCCAGTAAAGGTGAAACAGGCTGACGAAAGTGGGTATGTAACGACATATGCCTTCTTGGACCATGGCAGCTCGGCATCCTTTTGCACAGAGAGCCTCATGAGGAAGCTGAACGCTAAGGGCCGGAAAACATCAATTCTCCTTAAGACAATGGCACAAGAGAAACATGTCCCAGCATATGAGATCTCAGGCCTGGAGGTAGGCAACATCAATGATGACACATTTATTGCACTGCCTACGCTATACACTCAACCAGCAATCCCAGTGTCAAAAGAAAACATCCCTACTCAAGAGGAACTGAAGAAATGGCCCTACCTAAAGGATGTTCACATCACTTACATTGACTCAGATGTGGAGCTTCTGATTGGAGTCAATACTCCGAGAGCCATGGAGCCTCGGCAGATAGTGAACAGCCAGGATGACGGACCATATGCTGTAAGGTCACTCTTGGGATGGGCGGTCTATGGTCCACTGAACGTCAACGCGGTGGATGTGACAAGAAGATATGGTCCACTGAACGTCAACGTGGTGGATGTGACAAGAAGACCCAAAGCCATCACCAACAGTTCGATAAACTTAAAAGATGGTCAGTATAACTTGCCACTCTCCTTTCGGAAAGGAGATGTGATGACACGCAACAACAGACAGGTGGCGACACGAGCCATGCACCTGCAAAAGAAGAGGAAGGATGAAGGGTACCATGCAGAGTACAGACAGGTGACGACACAACGAGCCATGAGCCTGCAAAAGAAGACAGGAAGATCTAAGAGCAGAGAGAAGACTGTAAGATCAAAGAGGAAAGAGGATGGATATCTAAGACCACAGAGAAGGTACCTCTTCAAGAACCAAGGAAGGATGGCTGTGTCTGGTACATACCCCATCACAGGGTGTATCACAAAAGAAAGAAAGAAAGTGGAAAGAACATGAGTGGTGTTTGATTCACATCGTCATTCCAATGCACCACCATGGCAAACCCTGGAGTGAAGTGGATTGTGGATCAACTTGAAGATTTTTAATTTTGTGACGTGGAATGTTCTCAGTTGTATTGTGGTGATTCACGTGACAGGTGAATCTGCCACGGCACAGCTGATAACATAAATAGCCAAAGAGAACTTCGCCCCTGGTGACTTGGTGGTCATAGTGGACGACACAGCGCCCAGGAATTCCTGGCCGCTTGGACGGATCCTGGAAACCTTTCCGGATAACAAGGGCCTACTACTGGAGTCAAAGGAGGATTGCCAGCTGTAATGAACACTCGCCCGACCATATTTTGTAATTGTGTAGGCACAATTAGGGGCCGGTGTAAAGGCCGAATGAGTGTTTTTTGTTATTGATTATTATTAGTATTATTATTATCATTATTTTTATCAATAGAAGGTTACAATTTATGGGAATGTAATGATTGAGGGGAATGTTATGATTCTGTGCAGCCTGTTGGGTGGACTCTGCTGCGCCGTGAGTGGATCACCTGCACCTGTCGGGTGATCGGCGACGGCGCGGCAGAGATCATTAAATAGGTGATAGGAATCAGCTGTTGGGCGGTAGTCGATGGGGAAAGCATATGATTTTCTTACCGCTTCAGCGCTTCAGGACGCTTTCGGAAACTGTTTAGATTACACTTTAAGCAATTAGACCAGGTTATATGACGTTTTAGGATCACTGTGATCAACCCTCCCATGTAACCTACTTATTCTAATTAAATCGGGTCACCACATCGGTGTCTGATAACGGAGCTTAATGTGTGGAAAACTATTTCTTTGGACGTTGAGCGCGTATGGATTCACTCCCTGTCTACACCAAGAAGCGGCATTCTGGCATGTTGCCGCTACAAGTATGGTGTATGAATGTAGGATGTACAGTATGGTGTATGAATGTAGGATGTACAGTATGGTGTATGAATGTAGGATGTACTGTATGGTGTATGAATGTAGGATGTACAGCCTGGTGTATGAATGTAGGATGTACAGCCTGGTGTATGAATGTAGGATGTACAGTATGGTGTATGAATGTAGGATGTACAGTATGGTGTATGAATGTAGGATGTACAGTATGGTGTATGAATGTAGGATGTGCAGCCTGGTGTATGAATGTAGGATGTACAGTATGGTGTATGAATGTAGGATGTACAGTATGGTGTATGAATGTAGGATGTACAGTATGGTGTATGAATGTAGGATGTACAGTATGGTGTATGAATGTAGGATGTACTGTATGGTGTATGAATGTAGGATGTACAGCCTGGTGTATGAATGTAGGATGTACAGCCTGGTGTATGAATGTAGGATGTACAGTATGGTGTATGAATGTAGGATGTACAGTATGGTGTATGAATGTAGGATGTACAGTATGGTGTATGAATGTAGGATGTACAGTCTGGTGTATGAATGTAGGATGTACTGTATGGTGTATGAATGTAGGATGTACTGTATGGTGTATGAATGTAGGATGTACAGCCTGGTGTATGAATGTAGGATGTACAGTATGGTGTATGAATGTAGGATGTACTGTATGGTGTATGAATGTAGGATGTACAGCCTGGTGTATGAATGTAGGATGTACAGCCTGGTGTATGAATGTAGGATGTACAGTATGGTGTATGAATGTAGGATGTACAGTATGGTGTATGAATGTAGGATGTACAGTATGGTGTATGAATGTAGGATGTACAGTCTGGTGTATGAATGTAGGATGTACTGTATGGTGTATGAATGTAGGATGTACTGTATGGTGTATGAATGTAGGATGTACAGCCTGGTGTATGAATGTAGGATGTACTGTATGGTGTATGAATGTAGGATGTACAGTATGGTGTATGAATGTAGGATGTACAGTATGGTGTATGAATGTAGGATGTACTGTATGGTGTATGAATGTAGGAGTACAGCCTGGTGTATGAATGTAGGATGTACAGTATGGTGTATGAATGTAGGATGTACAGCCTGGTGTATGAATGTAGGATGTACAGTATGGTGTATGAATGTAGGATGTACAGCCTGGTGTATGAATGTAGGATGTACAGTATGGTGTATGAATGTAGGATGTACAGCCTGGTGTATGAATGTAGGATGTACTGTATGGTGTATGAATGTAGGATGTACAGTATGGTGTATGAATGTAGGATGTACAGTATGGTGTATGAATGTAGGATGTACTGTATGGTGTATGAATGTAGGATGTACAGCCTGGTGTATGAATGTAGGATGTACAGTATGGTGTATGAATGTAGGATGTACAGCCTGGTGTATGAATGTAGGATGTACAGTATGGTGTATGAATGTAGGATGTACAGTATGGTGTATGAATGTAGGATGTACAGTATGGTGTATGAATGTAGGATGTACAGTATGGTGTATGAATGTAGGATGTACAGTATGGTGTATGAATGTAGGATGTACTGTATGGTGTATGAATGTAGGATGTACAGTATGGTGTATGAATGTAGGATGTACAGTATGGTGTATGAATGTAGGATGTGCAGCCTGGTGTATGAATGTAGGATGTACAGTATGGCGTATGAATGTAGGATGTACAGTATGGTGTATGAATGTAGGATGTACATTATGGTGTATGAATGTAGGATGTACAGTATGGTGTATGAATGTAGGATGTACAGTCTGGTGTATGAATGTAGGATGTACAGTATGGTGTATGAATGTAGGATGTACAGTATGGTGTATGAATGTAGGATGTACAGCCTGGTGTATGAATGTAGGATGTACAGCCTGGTGTATGAATGTAGGATGTACAGTATGGTGTATGAATGTAGGATGTACAGTATGGTGTATGAATGTAGGATGTACAGTATGGTGTATGAATGTAGGATGTACAGTATGATGTATGAATGTAGGATGTACAGTATGGTGTATGAATGTAGGATGTACAGCCTGGTGTATGAATGTAGGATGTACAGTATGGTGTATGAATGTAGGATGTACAGTATGGTGTATGAATGTAGGATGTACAGTATGGTGTATGAATGTAGGATGTGCAGTATGGTGTATGAATGTAGGATGTACAGTATGGTGTATGAATGTAGGATGTACAGCCTGGTGTATGAATGTAGGATGTGCAGCCTGGTGTATGAATGTAGGATGTACAGTATGGTGTATGAATGTAGGATGTACAGTATGGTGTATGAATGTAGGATGTACAGTATGGTGTATGAATGTATGATGTACAGTATGGTGTATGAATGTAGGATGTACAGCCTGGTGTATGAATGTAGGATGTACTGTATGGTGTATGAATGTAGGATGTACAGTATGGTGTATGAATGTAGGATGTACAGTATGGTGTATGAATGTAGGATGTACAGTCTGGTGTATGAATGTAGGATGTACAGCCTGGTGTATGAATGTAGGATGTAGAGTCTGGTGTATGAATGTAGGATGTACAGTATGGTGTATGAATGTAGGATGTACAGTCTGGTGTATGAATGTAGGATGTACAGCCTGGTGTATGAATGTAGGATGTACAGTATGGTGTATGAATGTAGGATGTACAGTATGGTGTATGAATGTAGGATGTACTGTATGGTGTATGAATGTAGGGTGTACAGTATGGTGTATGAATGTAGGATGTACAGTATGGTGTATGAATGTAGGATGTACTGTATGGTGTATGAATGTAGGATGTACAGTATGGTGTATGAATGTAGGATGTACAGTATGGTGTATGAATGTAGGATGTACAGCCTGGTGTATGAATGTAGGATGTACAGTATGGTGTATGAATGTAGGATGTACAGTATGGTGTATGAATGTAGGATGTACAGTATGGTGTATGAATGTAGGATGTACAGTATGGTGTATGAATGTAGGATGTACAGTATGGTGTATGAATGTAGGATGTACTGTATGGTGTATGAATGTAGGATGTACAGTATGGTGTATGAATGTAGGATGTACAGCCTGGTGTATGAATGTAGGATGTACAGCCTGGTGTATGAATGTAGGATGTACAGCCTGGTGTATGAATGTAGGATGTACAGCCTGGTGTATGAATGTAGGATGTAGAGTCTGGTGTATGAATGTAGGATGTACAGTATGGTGTATGAATGTAGGATGTACAGTATGGTGTATGAATGTAGGATGTACTGTATGGTGTATGAATGTAGGATGTACAGTATGGTGTATGAATGTAGGATGTACAGTATGGTGTATGAATGTAGGATGTACTGTATGGTGTATGAATGTAGGATGTACTGTATGGTGTATGAATGTAGGATGTACAGTATGGTGTATGAATGTAGGATGTACAGTATGGTGTATGAATGTAGGATGTACAGTATGGTGTATGAATGTAGGATGTACTGTATGGTGTATGAATGTAGGATGTACAGTATGGTGTATGAATGTAGGATGTACAGTATGGTGTATGAATGTAGGATGTACTGTATGGTGTATGAATGTAGGATGTACAGCCTGGTGTATGAATGTAGGATGTACAGTATGGTGTATGAATGTAGGATGTACAGTATGGTGTATGAATGTAGGATGTACAGTCTGGTGTATGAATGTAGGATGTACAGTATGGTGTATGAATGTAGGATGTACAGCCTGGTGTATGAATGTAGGATGTACAGTATGGTGTATGAATGTAGGATGTACTGTATGGTGTATGAATGTAGGATGTACAGTATGGTGTATGAATGTAGGATGTACAGCCTGGTGTATGAATGTAGGATGTACAGCCTGGTGTATGAATGTAGGATGTACAGTATGGTGTATGAATGTAGGATGTACAGTCTGGTGTATGAATGTAGGATGTACTGTATGGTGTATGAATGTAGGATGTACAGTATGGTGTATGAATGTAGGATGTACAGTATGGTGTATGAATGTAGGATGTACAGTATGGTGTATGAATGTAGGATGTACAGCCTGGTGTATGAATGTAGGATGTACAGCCTGGTGTATGAATGTAGGATGTACAGTATGGTGTATGAATGTAGGATGTACAGTATGGTGTATGAATGTAGGATGTACAGTATGGTGTATGAATGTAGGATGTACAGTATGATGTATGAATGTAGGATGTACAGTATGGTGTATGAATGTAGGATGTACAGCCTGGTGTATGAATGTAGGATGTACAGTATGGTGTATGAATGTAGGATGTACAGTATGGTGTATGAATGTAGGATGTACAGTATGGTGTATGAATGTAGGATGTACAGTATGGTGTATGAAGTATGAATGTAGGATGTACAGTATGGTGTATGAATGTAGGATGTGCAGTATGGTGTATGAATGTAGGATGTACAGCCTGGTGTATGAATGTAGGATGTACAGTATGGTGTATGAATGTAGGATGTACAGTCTGGTGTATGAATGTAGGATGTACAGTATGGTGTATGAATGTAGGATGTACAGTATGGTGTATGAATGTAGGATGTACTGTATGGTGTATGAATGTAGGATGTACAGCCTGGTGTATGAATGTAGGATGTACAGTATGGTGTATGAATGTAGGATGTACAGTATGGTGTATGAATGTAGGATGTACAGCCTGGTGTATGAATGTAGGATGTGCAGCCTGGTGTATGAATGTAGGATGTACAGTCTGGTGTATGAATGTAGGATGTACTGTATGGTGTATGAATGTAGGATGTACAGCCTGGTGTATAAATGTAGGATGTACAGTATGGTGTATGAATGTAGGATGTACAGTATGGTGTATGAATGTAGGATGTACTGTATGGTGTATGAATGTAGGATGTACTGTATGGTGTATGAATGTAGGATGTACTGTATGGTGTATGAATGTAGGATGTACTGTATGGTGTATGAATGTAGGATGTACAGTATGGTGTATGAATGTAGGATGTACAGTATGGTGTATGAATGTAGGATGTACAGCCTGGTGTATGAATGTAGGATGTACAGTATGGTGTATGAATGTAGGATGTACAGTATGGTGTATGAATGTAGGATGTACAGTATGGTGTATGAATGTAGGATGTACAGTATGGTGTATGAATGTAGGATGTACAGTATGATGTATGAATGTAGGATGTACAGTATGGTGTATGAATGTAGGATGTACTGTATGGTGTATGAATGTAGGATGTACAGTATGGTGTATGAATGTAGGATGTACAGTATGGTGTATGAATGTAGGATGTACAGTATGGTGTATGAATGTAGGATGTACAGCCTGGTGTATGAATGTAGGATGTACAGTATGGTGTATGAATGTAGGATGTACAGCCTGGTGTATGAATGTAGGATGTACAGTCTGGTGTATGAATGTAGGATGTACAGTATGGTGTATGAATGTAGGATGTACAGCCTGGTGTATGAATGTAGGATGTACAGTATGGTGTATGAATGTAGGATGTACAGTATGGTGTATGAATGTAGGATGTACAGCCTGGTGTATGAATGTAGGATGTACAGTATGGTGTATGAATGTAGGATGTACAGCCTGGTGTATGAATGTAGGATGTACAGTATGGTGTATGAATGTAGGATGTACAGTATGGTGTATGAATGTAGGATGTGCAGCCTGGTGTATGAATGTAGGATGTACAGTATGGTGTATGAATGTAGGATGTACAGTATGGTGTATGAATGTAGGATGTACAGTATGGTGTATGAATGTAGGATGTACAGCCTGGTGTATGAATGTAGGATGTACAGTATGGTGTATGAATGTAGGATGTACAGTATGGTGTATGAATGTAGGATGTACAGTATGGTGTATGAATGTAGGATGTACAGTATGGTGTATGAATGTAGGATGTACAGCCTGTTGTATGAATGTAGGATGTACAGCCTGGTGTATGAATGTAGGATGTACAGCCTGGTGTATGAATGTAGGATGTAGAGTCTGGTGTATGAATGTAGGATGTACAGTATGGTGTATGAATGTAGGATGTACAGTATGGTGTATGAATGTAGGATGTACTGTATGGTGTATGAATGTAGGATGTACAGTATGGTGTATGAATGTAGGATGTACAGTATGGTGTATGAATGTAGGATGTACTGTATGGTGTATGAATGTAGGATGTACTGTATGGTGTATGAATGTAGGATGTACAGTATGGTGTATGAATGTAGGATGTACTGTATGGTGTATGAATGTAGGATGTACAGTATGGTGTATGAATGTAGGATGTACAGTATGGTGTATGAATGTAGGATGTACAGTATGGTGTATGAATGTAGGATGTACAGTATGGTGTATGAATGTAGGATGTACTGTATGGTGTATGAATGTAGGATGTACTGTATGGTGTATGAATGTAGGATGTACAGTATGGTGTATGAATGTAGGATGTACAGCCTGGTGTATGAATGTAGGATGTACAGTATGGTGTATGAATGTAGGATGTACAGTATGGTGTATGAATGTAGGATGTACTGTATGGTGTATGAATGTAGGATGTACAGCCTGGTGTATGAATGTAGGATGTACAGTATGGTGTATGAATGTAGGATGTACAGTATGGTGTATGAATGTAGGATGTACTGTATGGTGTATGAATGTAGGATGTACAGTATGGTGTATGAATGTAGGATGTACAGCCTGGTGTATGAATGTAGGATGTACTGTATGGTGTATGAATGTAGGATGTACAGTATGGTGTATGAATGTAGGATGTACAGCCTGGTGTATGAATGTAGGATGTACTGTATGGTGTATGAATGTAGGATGTACTGTATGGTGTATGAATGTAGGATGTACAGTATGGTGTATGAATGTAGGATGTACAGCCTGGTGTATGAATGTAGGATGTACTGTATGGTGTATGAATGTAGGATGTACAGTATGGTGTATGAATGTAGGATGTACAGTATGGTGTATGAATGTAGGATGTACAGCCTGGTGTATGAATGTAGGATGTACTGTATGGTGTATGAATGTAGGATGTACAGTATGTTGTATGAATGTAGGATGTACTGTATGGTGTATGAATGTAGGATGTGCAGCCTGGTGTATGAATGTAGGATGTACAGTATGGTGTATGAATGTAGGATGTACAGTATGGTGTATGAATGTAGGATGTACAGTATGGTGTATGAATGTAGGATGTACAGTATGGTGTATGAATGTAGGATGTACAGTATGGTGTATGAATGTAGGATGTACAGCCTGGTGTATGAATGTAGGATGTACAGTATGGTGTATGAATGTAGGATGTACAGTATGGTGTATGAATGTAGGATGTACTGTATGGTGTATGAATGTAGGATGTACTGTATGGTGTATGAATGTAGGATGTACAGTATGGTGTATGAATGTAGGATGTACAGTATGGTGTATGAATGTAGGATGTACAGTATGGTGTATGAATGTAGGATGTACAGTCTGGTGTATGAATGTAGGATGTACAGTATGGTGTATGAATGTAGGATGTACAGCCTGGTGTATGAATGTAGGATGTACAGTATGGTGTATGAATGTAGGATGTACTGTATGGTGTATGAATGTAGGATGTACAGTATGGTGTATGAATGTAGGATGTACAGTATGGTGTATGAATGTAGGATGTACTGTATGGTGTATGAATGTAGGATGTACAGTATGGTGTATGAATGTAGGATGTACAGTATGGTGTATGAATGTAGGATGTACAGTATGGTGTATGAATGTAGGATGTACAGCCTGGTGTATGAATGTAGGATGTACAGTCTTGTGTATGAATGTAGGATGTACAGTATGGTGTATGAATGTAGGATGTACAGTATGGTGTATGAATGTAGGATGTACAGCCTGGTGTATGAATGTAGGATGTACAGCCTGGTGTATGAATGTAGGATGTACAGTATGGTGTATGAATGTAGGATGTACAGTATGGTGTATGAATGTAGGATGTACAGCCTGGTGTATGAGGATGTACAGTATGGTGTATGAATGTAGGATGTACAGCCTGGTGTATGAATGTAGGATGTACAGTATGGTGTATGAATGTAGGATGTACAGTATGGTGTATGAATGTAGGATGTACAGCCTGGTGTATGAATGTAGGATGTACAGTATGGTGTATGAATGTAGGATGTACAGTATGGTGTATGAATGTAGGATGTACAGTATTGTAAAGGCCGAATGAGTGTTTTTTGTTATTGATTATTATTAGTATTATTATTATCATTATTTTTATCAATAGAAGGTTACAATTTATGGGAATGTAATGATTGAGGGGAATGTTATGATTCTGTGCAGCCTGTTGGGTGGACTCTGCTGCGCCGTGAGTGGATCACCTGCACCTGTCGGGTGATCGGCGACGGCGCGGCAGAGATCATTAAATAGGTGATAGGAATCAGCTGTTGGGCGGTAGTCGATGGGGAAAGCATATGATTTTCTTACCGCTTCAGCGCTTCAGGACGCTTTCGGAAACTGTTTAGATTACACTTTAAGCAATTAGACCAGGTTATATGACGTTTTAGGATCACTGTGATCAACCCTCCCATGTAACCTACTTATTCTAATTAAATCGGGTCACCACATCGGTGTCTGATAACGGAGCTTAATGTGTGGAAAACTATTTCTTTGGACGTTGAGCGCGTATGGATTCACTCCCCGTCTACACCAAGAAGCGGCATTCTGGCATGTTGCCGCTACATTAAGTAAGAAAATCGCGTTTATTGAACCCCAACCAGCTTCAATAAAGTGAAAGAGGACTCGCGCAGATATTGACGCGACCCAAGGCAGAGGCGCGCGTCAATAAGCACAACACCAGAGGAGGACTCGCAAGAGGACTGACAACAAGGGGCCAGCATTGTTGTGAGAGACAATCAAAGATCAGAGATCAGCAGCAGAGATCAGCAGGAAGGAATCGATCCACATCAGCACAGTGAATGATCACAGCCCGAGGACATCGCTGCCTGTGATCAGCTGCTACAGGATCGATCAACGAAAGCATCACCACCAGGAGGGGAGGATCCTCCCTCCCGGCTCGAGGACATCAAAGGGAACGTGCGTGAGTTGAATGTATGAATGGAATAGACACTACCACGTACGTGGCGCGCGCAAACGGCGCTGTGGAATATAAGCCAAATTATAAAACTGTCTTAAGAACTGGTGGATAAATATAGACAAGATGTCGGATATTGAAACAGAGAATATGGATTTGACACAAGCGGATATTGAGCTGAAACAACTAATGGCATCACGTAAAGCCAGGCTTGCAGCATGCACCCGCAAGAAAAATGAGATTATTCTGATGATGAAATCAAATGATGAACAAGGAGTAAGAACGGACATGGCACTGTTCAATAAGACACTCAGTGCTTTTAAGTCAGCAATTGAGTCTGTACAGCCGTATTTACAGGAAAGCGATGAGGATGAAACACAACGGTATAAACCAAGAATAGATGAATTCAATGCATTTATTAATGTGATGGAAAAATGGTTGATGGAAGGGAATAAGGAAAGGCAAACTCCATCCCAAAGTCCGACTGGGTCTGGGATCCAAGAGTCTCCAGTAGAGACTCAAGATGAGCTGGAAAGGGACCTTCAGTCTACAATAGGCCCAGAGGATAGCGTTTCCAGGGCCCCATCAAGATCATCCAAATCATCAAAATCATCAAGTAAAAGCCAATCATCCAGGTTATCTGCCGCCCGTCGAAGGGCTGAAAACGAGAGGGCCACCATTCTGGCAAAGGCCGCTGCACTTTCAGCCAGACAAGCCATAAGCCTAAAGGAGGCTGAATTAGAGGTTGAAACAAATCTAAATAAAGCTAAAGCCATAGCTGAATTAAGTCTGCAGGAGGCTAAAGCCAAGGCTAAATTAAAGGCTGAGAAGGATAAACTCGACTTTGACACAGACATGGCTGTATCAGCGGCCAAACTCAAGATACTGGATGAGTATGAGACATTATCACAAACCAACTCATCTAGAACCACAAGGTATCCATCACAAATTAACCAGCCACCCTCTCAAGAGGACGGATATGTGTACAAGATGCAACCTAGAGATGGTATGAATGATTATGTTGACCAGGCACATGCTCTAGACACCTCAGAAGGACTACCGATATTGCAATCCACGGTAGAATATGCATCCATAAATGCTGTTCCAAAAACCCCTGTGCAAAGACAGCTCTTGGACCAGTATGCATGGGCGCACACACCACAACAACAACAACAACAACATCAGCAACAACAACGACAGCAGCAACAACAACAACAACAACAACAACAACAACAACAACAACAACAACAACAACAACAACAACAACAGCAACAACCACAACAGCAGCAACAACAGCAGCAGCAACAACAGCAACCACAACAACAACAACAACAACATCAGCAACAACAACAGCATCAACAACAGCAGCAGCAACAACAGCAACCACAACAACAACAACAACAACATCAGCAACAACAACAACAACAACAACAACAACAACAACAACAACAACAACAGCAGCAACAGCAGCAACAACAGCAGCAACCACAACAACAACAACATCAGCAACAACAACAGCAACAACAACAGCAGCAACCACAACAACAACAACAGCAACAACAACAACAGCAACAACAACAACAGCAACAACAACAGCAACAACAGCAACAACCACAACAGCATCAACAACAGCAACAACCACAACAGCATCAACAGCAGCAACAACAACAACAACAACAACAACAACAACAACAACAACAACAACAACAACAACAACAACAACAACAACAACAACAACAGAGGCCTCCACAAGTAGTGAGACCCAAACAGCCATATATACAGCCACTACCACCTGTACAGTATCGACCACCACCATATGTGCTACCTCAGCCACAACCTTGGCAACAACCACATGCTCCATATCAGCATCAGAACCCTGTGCAGCTTCAGCTACAACCATCTGGAGCTACTGCAGGACAACAGGGTCAAACCCAAACAGACCAGGTTCTATCAAATGTCATGGCAAGGCAGAACGACATTGCAGATATACTTGTCTCACAGCAGAATCTGGCGCTACTCCCAACCAGGGAGATTCCCATGTTTAACGGAGATCCTATGAACTTTAGGTCATTCATGCGAGCCTTCGAGTATGGCATAGAAAATAGAACCACCAGCGAGCAAGATAGACTCTACTTTTTAGAACAATACACCACAGGGCAACCTAAAGATCTTGTGAGGAGCTGCCTACACATGCATCCACAGGATGGATATGTGGAAGCCAAAAGACTACTTAAAGAGAATTTCGGTGATGAAATAAGGATAACAAATGCTTATATAAAGAAGGCCTTGGACTGGTCCAGCATCAAACAGGAGGATAGTCAAGCTTTGCGCGCCTACGCCCTCTACCTGAGAGGATGCAGTAATGCAATGCAGGAGCTTCACTACATGGATGAGCTGGACAATCCATCTAACCTACGACTGATCTTATCCAAGATACCCTTTAGGATCAGAGAAAGGTGGGGGTCAACAGCCTACGACATCCAGGAGCGCACTGGGCAAAGAGCCAAATTCAAGGATCTTGTGGCTTACCTGGAGAAACAAGCCAAAATCGCCTCCGACCCATTGTGGGGCAATATTCAGGATTACAGTCCTGACGGAGCTGCCCCAAGGTACCTCAAGACTGCAGCCTCTGTATGGCAAACAAGAGCAGGAACAGCGGCTGCACCGGTTAAAGAGAGAAGCAGCTTCGTCACGACAGTGACACCAGTCACAAACATACCGCCAACCGTCGGTAATGTAGGATGCAAGGCAGATGGCTCTGTGGCTTTTAGAACTCCTTGCTTGTACTGTGCAGGCGATCACTCACTTGAAGCCTGCAGGAGGATAAGAGCTCAGAAACATCTAGACAAAATAGAGTTCTTAAAGGTGAAAGGACTTTGTTTTGGTTGTCTCACCAAGGGACATCTCAGTAGGCACTGTAGCCAGCGGATGAGGTGTCAGCATTGTCAGAAAGAACACCTGACTCTGCTACACATAGAGACAAATGACCAAGAAGGACCGGATGAGCAAAAAGGAACAGTCGGGTCAATGGAATGGAAATCACCTCAACAGGAGAGGACACCACCCCTGACCAAGAAGACTGTGGGTAGTGCTCTGGTGAGGCTTGGTGAACATAATGGGGCCGGTAAGGACTGTGCTTTACCCATCGTGCCAGTAAAGGTGAAACAGGCTGACGAAAGTGGGTATGTAACGACATATGCCTTCTTGGACCATGGCAGCTCGGCATCCTTTTGCACAGAGAGCCTCATGAGGAAGCTGAACGCTAAGGGCCGGAAAACATCAATTCTCCTTAAGACAATGGCACAAGAGAAACATGTCCCAGCATATGAGATCTCAGGCCTGGAGGTAGGCAACATCAATGATGACACATTTATTGCACTGCCTACGCTATACACTCAACCAGCAATCCCAGTGTCAAAAGAAAACATCCCTACTCAAGAGGAACTGAAGAAATGGCCCTACCTAAAGGATGTTCACATCACTTACATTGACTCAGATGTGGAGCTTCTGATTGGAGTCAATACTCCGAGAGCCATGGAGCCTCGGCAGATAGTGAACAGCCAGGATGACGGACCATATGCTGTAAGGTCACTCTTGGGATGGGCGGTCTATGGTCCACTGAACGTCAACGCGGTGGATGTGACAAGAAGATATGGTCCACTGAACGTCAACGTGGTGGATGTGACAAGAAGACCCAAAGCCATCACCAACAGTTCGATAAACTTAAAAGATGGTCAGTATAACTTGCCACTCTCCTTTCGGAAAGGAGATGTGATGACACGCAACAACAGACAGGTGGCGACACGAGCCATGCACCTGCAAAAGAAGAGGAAGGATGAAGGGTACCATGCAGAGTACAGACAGGTGACGACACAACGAGCCATGAGCCTGCAAAAGAAGACAGGAAGATCTAAGAGCAGAGAGAAGACTGTAAGATCAAAGAGGAAAGAGGATGGAATATCTAAGACCACAGAGAAGGTACCTCTTCAAGAACCAAGGAAGGATGGCTGTGTCTGGTACATACCCCATCACAGGGTGTATCACAAAAGAAAGAAAGAAAGTGGAAAGAACATGAGTGGTGTTTGATTCACATCGTCATTCCAATGCACCACCATGGCAAACCCTGGAGTGAAGTGGATTGTGGATCAACTTGAAGATTTTTAATTTTGTGACGTGGAATGTTCTCAGTTGTATTGTGGTGATTCACGTGACAGGTGAATCTGCCACGGCACAGCTGATAACATAAATAGCCAAAGAGAACTTCGCCCCTGGTGACTTGGTGGTCATAGTGGACGACACAGCGCCCAGGAATTCCTGGCCGCTTGGACGGATCCTGGAAACCTTTCCGGATAACAAGGGCCTACTACTGGAGTCAAAGGAGGATTGCCAGCTGTAATGAACACTCGCCCGACCATATTTTGTAATTGTGTAGGCACAATTAGGGGCCGGTGTAAAGGCCGAATGAGTGTTTTTTGTTATTGATTATTATTAGTATTATTATTATCATTATTTTTATCAATAGAAGGTTACAATTTATGGGAATGTAATGATTGAGGGGAATGTTATGATTCTGTGCAGCCTGTTGGGTGGACTCTGCTGCGCCGTGAGTGGATCACCTGCACCTGTCGGGTGATCGGCGACGGCGCGGCAGAGATCATTAAATAGGTGATAGGAATCAGCTGTTGGGCGGTAGTCGATGGGGAAAGCATATGATTTTCTTACCGCTTCAGCGCTTCAGGACGCTTTCGGAAACTGTTTAGATTACACTTTAAGCAATTAGACCAGGTTATATGACGTTTTAGGATCACTGTGATCAACCCTCCCATGTAACCTACTTATTCTAATTAAATCGGGTCACCACATCGGTGTCTGATAACGGAGCTTAATGTGTGGAAAACTATTTCTTTGGACGTTGAGCGCGTATGGATTCACTCCCCGTCTACACCAAGAAGCGGCATTCTGGCATGTTGCCGCTACAAGTATGGTGTATGAATGTAGGATGTACAGTATGGTGTATGAATGTAGGATGTACAGTATGGTGTATGAATGTAGGATGTACTGTATGGTGTATGAATGTAGGATGTACAGCCTGGTGTATGAATGTAGGATGTACAGTATGGTGTATGAATGTAGGATGTACAGTATGGTGTATGAATGTAGGATGTACAGCCTGGTGTATGAATGTAGGATGTACAGTATGGTGTATGAATGTAGGATGTACAGTATGGTGTATGAATGTAGGATGTACAGTATGGTGTATGAATGTAGGATGTACAGCCTGGTGTATGAATGTAGGATGTACAGTATGGTGTATGAATGTAGGATGTACTGTATGGTGTATGAATGTAGGATGTACAGCCTGGTGTATGAATGTAGGATGTACAGCCTGGTGTATGAATGTAGGATGTACAGTATGGTGTATGAATGTAGGATGTACAGTATGGTGTATGAATGTAGGATGTACAGTATGGTGTATGAATGTAGGATGTACAGTCTGGTGTATGAATGTAGGATGTACTGTATGGTGTATGAATGTAGGATGTACAGTATGGTGTATGAATGTAGGATGTACAGCCTGGTGTATGAATGTAGGATGTACTGTATGGTGTATGAATGTAGGATGTACAGTATGGTGTATGAATGTAGGATGTACAGTATGGTGTATGAATGTAGGATGTACTGTATGGTGTATGAATGTAGGATGTACAGCCTGGTGTATGAATGTAGGATGTACAGTATGGTGTATGAATGTAGGATGTGCAGCCTGGTGTATGAATGTAGGATGTACAGTATGACGTATGAATGTAGGATGTACAGTATGGTGTATGAATGTAGGATGTACATTATGGTGTATGAATGTAGGATGTACAGTATGGTGTATGAATGTAGGATGTACAGTCTGGTGTATGAATGTAGGATGTACAGTATGGTGTATGAATGTAGGATGTACAGTATGGTGTATGAATGTAGGATGTACAGCCTGGTGTATTAATGTAGGATGTACAGCCTGGTGTATGAATGTAGGATGTACAGTATGGTGTATGAATGTAGGATGTACAGTATGGTGTATGAATGTAGGATGTACAGTATGGTGTATGAATGTAGGATGTACAGTATGATGTATGAATGTAGGATGTACAGTATGGTGTATGAATGTAGGATGTACAGCCTGGTGTATGAATGTAGGATGTACAGTATGGTGTATGAATGTAGGATGTACAGTATGGTGTATGAATGTAGGATGTACAGTATGGTGTATGAATGTAGGATGTGCAGTATGGTGTATGAATGTAGGATGTACAGTATGGTGTATGAATGTAGGATGTACAGCCTGGTGTATGAATGTAGGATGTGCAGCCTGGTGTATGAATGTAGGATGTACAGTATGGTGTATGAATGTAGGATGTACAGTATGGTGTATGAATGTAGGATGTACAGTATGGTGTATGAATGTAGGATGTACAGCCTGGTGTATGAATGTAGGATGTACTGTATGGTGTATGAATGTAGGATGTACAGCCTGGTGTATGAATGTAGGATGTACAGCCTGGTGTATGAATGTAGGATGTACAGCCTGGTGTATGAATGTAGGATGTAGAGTCTGGTGTATGAATGTAGGATGTACAGTATGGTGTATGAATGTAGGATGTACAGTATGGTGTATGAATGTAGGATGTACTGTATGGTGTATGAATGTAGGATGTACAGTCTGGTGTATGAATGTAGGATGTACTGTATGGTGTATGAATGTAGGATGTACAGCCTGGTGTATGAATGTAGGATGTACAGTATGGTGTATGAATGTAGGATGTACTGTATGGTGTATGAATGTAGGATGTACTGTATGGTGTATGAATGTAGGATGTACAGTATGGTGTATGAATGTAGGATGTACTGTATGGTGTATGAATGTAGGATGTACAGCCTGGTGTATGAATGTAGGATGTACAGTATGGTGTATGAATGTAGGATGTACAGTATGGTGTATGAATGTAGGATGTACAGTCTGGTGTATGAATGTAGGATGTACAGTATGGTGTATGAATGTAGGATGTACAGCCTGGTGTATGAATGTAGGATGTACAGTATGGTGTATGAATGTAGGATGTACTGTATGGTGTATGAATGTAGGATGTACAGTATGGTGTATGAATGTAGGATGTACAGCCTGGTGTATGAATGTAGGATGTACAGCCTGGTGTATGAATGTAGGATGTACAGTATGGTGTATGAATGTAGGATGTACAGTCTGGTGTATGAATGTAGGATGTACAGTATGGTGTATGAATGTAGGATGTACAGTATGGTGTATGAATGTAGGATGTACAGCCTGGTGTATGAATGTAGGATGTACAGCCTGGTGTATGAATGTAGGATGTACAGTATGGTGTATGAATGTAGGATGTACAGTATGGTGTATGAATGTAGGATGTACAGTATGGTGTATGAATGTAGGATGTACAGTATGATGTATGAATGTAGGATGTACAGTATGGTGTATGAATGTAGGATGTACAGCCTGGTGTATGAATGTAGGATGTACAGTATGGTGTATGAATGTAGGATGTACAGTATGGTGTATGAATGTAGGATGTACAGTATGGTGTATGAATGTAGGATGTACAGTATGGTGTATGAATGTAGGATGTACAGTATGGTGTATGAATGTAGGATGTGCAGTATGGTGTATGAATGTAGGATGTACAGCCTGGTGTATGAATGTAGGATGTACAGTATGGTGTATGAATGTAGGATGTACAGTCTGGTGTATGAATGTAGGATGTACAGTATGGTATATGAATGTAGGATGTACAGTATGGTGTATGAATGTAGGATGTACTGTATGGTGTATGAATGTAGGATGTACAGCCTGGTGTATGAATGTAGGATGTACAGTATGGTGTATGAATGTAGGATGTACAGTATGGTGTATGAATGTAGGATGTACAGCCTGGTGTATGAATGTAGGATGTGCAGCCTGGTGTATGAATGTAGGATGTACAGTATGGTGTATGAATGTAGGATGTACAGTATGGTGTATGAATGTAGGATGTACAGTATGGTGTATGAATGTAGGATGTACAGTATGGTGTATGAATGTAGGATGTACAGTCTGGTGTATGAATGTAGGATGTACAGCCTGGTGTATGAATGTAGGATGTACAGTATGGTGTATGAATGTAGGATGTACAGTATGGTGTATGAATGTAGGATGTACAGCCTGGTGTATGAATGTAGGATGTGCAGCCTGGTGTATGAATGTAGGATGTACTGTATGGTGTATGAATGTAGGATGTACAGCCTGGTGTATGAATGTAGGATGTACAGTATGGTGTATGAATGTAGGATGTGCAGCCTGGTGTATGAATGTAGGATGTACAGTATGGTGTATGAATGTAGGATGTACAGTATGGTGTATGAATGTAGGATGTACAGTCTGGTGTATGAATGTAGGATGTACTGTATGGTGTATGAATGTAGGATGTACAGCTGGTGTATGAATGTAGGATGTACAGTATGGTGTATGAATGTAGGATGTACAGTATGGTGTATGAATGTAGGATGTACTGTATGGTGTATGAATGTAGGATGTACTGTATGGTGTATGAATGTAGGATGTACTGTATGGTGTATGAATGTAGGATGTACTGTATGGTGTATGAATGTAGGATGTACAGTATGGTGTATGAATGTAGGATGTACAGTATGGTGTATGAATGTAGGATGTACAGCCTGGTGTATGAATGTAGGATGTACAGTATGGTGTATGAATGTAGGATGTACAGTATGGTGTATGAATGTAGGATGTACAGTATGGTGTATGAATGTAGGATGTACAGTATGGTGTATGAATGTAGGATGTACAGCCTGGTGTATGAATGTAGGATGTACAGTCTGGTGTATGAATGTAGGATGTACAGTATGGTGTATGAATGTAGGATGTACAGCCTGGTGTATGAATGTAGGATGTACAGTATGGTGTATGAATGTAGGATGTACAGTATGGTGTATGAATGTAGGATGTACAGTATGGTGTATGAATGTAGGATGTACAGTCTGGTGTATGAATGTAGGATGTACAGCCTGGTGTATGAATGTAGGATGTACAGCCTGGTGTATGAATGTAGGATGTACAGTCTGGTGTATGAATGTAGGATGTACAGTATGGTGTATGAATGTAGGATGTACAGTATGGTGTATGAATGTAGGATGTACTGTATGGTGTATGAATGTAGGATGTACAGTATGGTGTATGAATGTAGGATGTACAGTATGGTGTATGAATGTAGGATGTACAGTATGGTGTATGAATGTAGGATGTACTGTATGGTGTATGAATGTAGGATGTACAGCCTGGTGTATGAATGTAGGATGTACAGTATGGTGTATGAATGTAGGATGTACAGTATGGTGTATGAATGTAGGATGTACAGTATGGTGTATGAATGTAGGATGTACAGTATGGTGTATGAATGTAGGATGTACAGCCTGGTGTATGAATGTAGGATGTACAGTATGGTGTATGAATGTAGGATGTACTGTATGGTGTATGAATGTAGGATGTACAGCCTGGTGTATGAATGTAGGATGTACAGTATGGTGTATGAATGTAGGATGTACAGTATGGTGTATGAATGTAGGATGTACAGTATGGTGTATGAATGTAGGATGTACAGTATGGTGTATGAATGTAGGATGTACTGTATGGTGTATGAATGTAGGATGTACAGTATGGTGTATGAATGTAGGATGTACAGTATGGTGTATGAATGTAGGATGTACAGTATGGTGTATGAATGTAGGATGTACAGTCTGGTGTATGAATGTAGGATGTACTGTATGGTGTATGAATGTAGGATGTACAGTATGGTGTATGAATGTAGGATGTACAGTATGGTGTATGAATGTAGGATGTACAGTATGGTGTATGAATGTAGGATGTACAGTATGGTGTATGAATGTAGGATGTACAGCCTGGTGTATGAATGTAGGATGTACAGTATGGTGTATGAATGTAGGATGTACAGCTGGTGTATGAATGTAGGATGTACAGTATGGTGTATGAATGTAGGATGTACGTATGGTGTATGAATGTAGGATGTACAGCCTGGTGTATGAATGTAGGATGTACAGTATGGTG
>NC_140167.1:100120126-100152944 GCF_963971535.1 Notolepis coatsorum | reverse complement strand
AGCATGTCAGGAGAGTCACAACTGTCTTCTTCTCCATTTTAAACCAGCATGTCAGGAGAGTCACAACTGTCTTCTTCTCTCTATTTAAAACCAGCATGTCAGGAGAGTCACAACTGTCTTCTTCTCCATTTAAAACCAGCATGTCAGGAGAGTCACAACTGTCTTCTTCTCTCATTTAAAACCAGCATGTCAGGAGAGTCACAACTGTCTTCTTCTCTCTATTTAAAACCAGCATGTCAGGAGAGTCACAACTGTCTTCTTCTCTCCATTTAAAACCAGCATGTCAGGAGAGTCACAACTGTCTTCTTCTCTCTATTTAAAACCAGCATGTCAGGAGAGTCACAACTGTCTTCTTCTCCATTTAAAACCAGCATGTCAGGAGAGTCACAACTGTCTTCTTCTCCATTTAAAACCAGCATGTCAGGAGAGTCACAACTGTCTTCTTCTCCATTTAAAACCAGCATGTCAGGAGAGTCACAACTGTCTTCTTCTCCATTTAAAACCAGCATGTCAGGAGAGTCACAACTGTCTTCTTCTCCATTTAAAACCAGCATGTCAGGAGAGTCACAACTGTCTTCTTCTCCATTTAAAACCAGCATGTCAGGAGAGTCACAACTGTCTTCTTCTCCATTTAAAACCAGCATGTCAGGAGAGTCACAACTGTCTTCTTCTCTCATTTAAAACCAGCATGTCAGGAGAGTCACAACTGTCTTCTTCTCTCCATTTAAAACCAGCATGTCAGGAGAGTCACAACTGTCTTCTTCTCCATTTAAAACCAGCATGTCAGGAGAGTCACAACTGTCTTCTTCTCTCCATTTAAAACCAGCATGTCAGGAGAGTCACAACTGTCTTCTTCTCCATTTAAAACCAGCATGTCAGGAGAGTCACAACTGTCTTCTTCTCTCTATTTAAAACCAGCATGTCAGGAGAGTCACAACTGTCTTCTTCTCTCCATTTAAAACCAGCATGTCAGGAGAGTCACAACTGTCTTCTTCTCTCTATTTAAAACCAGCATGTCAGGAGAGTCACAACTGTCTTCTTCTCTCCATTTAAAACCAGCATGTCAGGAGAGTCACAACTGTCTTCTTCTCTCTATTTAAAACCAGCATGTCAGGAGAGTCACAACTGTCTTCTTCTCTCTATTTAAAACCAGCATGTCACGAGAGTCACAACTGTCTTCTTCTCTATTTAAAACCAGCATGTCAGGAGAGTCACAACTGTCTTCTTCTCTCCATTTAAAACCAGCATGTCAGGAGAGTCACAACTGTCTTCTTCTCTCCATTTAAAACCAGCATGTCAGGAGAGTCACAACTGTCTTCTTCTCCATTTAAAACCAGCATGTCAGGAGAGTCACAACTGTCTTCTTCTCTCCATTTAAAACCAGCATGTCAGGAGAGTCACAACTGTCTTCTTCTCTCTATTTAAAACCAGCATGTCAGGAGAGTCACAACTGTCTTCTTCTCTCTATTTAAAACCAGCATGTCAGGAGAGTCACAACTGTCTTCTTCTCTCATTTAAAACCAGCATGTCAGGAGAGTCACAACTGTCTTCTTCTCTCTATTTAAAACCAGCATGTCAGGAGAGTCACAACTGTCTTCTTCTCCATTTAAAACCAGCATGTCAGGAGAGTCACAACTGTCTTCTTCTCTCCATTTAAAACCAGCATGTCAGGAGAGTCACAACTGTCTTCTTCTCCATTTAAAACCAGCATGTCAGGAGAGTCACAACTGTCTTCTTCTCTCTATTTAAAACCAGCATGTCAGGAGAGTCACAACTGTCTTCTTCTCCATTTAAAACCAGCATGTCAGGAGAGTCACAACTGTCTTCTTCTCTCCATTTAAAACCAGCATGTCAGGAGAGTCACAACTGTCTTCTTCTCCATTTAAAACCAGCATGTCAGGAGAGTCACAACTGTCTTCTTCTCTCTATTTAAAACCAGCATGTCAGGAGAGTCACAAGTGTCTTTTCTCTCTATTTAAAACCAGCATGTCAGGAGAGTCACAGCTGTCTTCTTCTCTCCATTTAAAACCAGCATGTCAGGAGAGTCACAACTGTCTTCTTCTCTCTATTTAAAACCAGCATGTCAGGAGAGTCACAACTGTCTTCTTCTCTCCATTTAAAACCAGCATGTCAGGAGAGTCACAACTGTCTTCTTCTCTCCATTTAAAACCAGCATGTCAGGAGAGTCACAACTGTCTTCTTCTCTCCATTTAAAACCAGCATGTCAGGAGAGTCACAACTGTCTTCTTCTCTCTATTTAAAACCAGCATGTCAGGAGAGTCACAACTGTATTCTTCTCTCTATTTAAAACCAGCATGTCAGGAGAGTCACAACTGTCTTCTTCTCTCTATTTAAAACCAGCATGTCAGGAGAGTCACAACTGTCTTCTTCTCTCCATTTAAAACCAGCATGTCAGGAGAGTCACAACTGTCTTCTTCTCCATTTAAAACCAGCATGTCAGGAGAGTCACAACTGTCTTCTTCTCTCCATTTAAAACCAGCATGTCAGGAGAGTCACAACTGTCTTCTTCTCCATTTAAAACCAGCATGTCAGGAGAGTCACAACTGTCTTCTTCTCTCCATTTAAAACCAGCATGTCAGGAGAGTCACAACTGTCTTCTTCTCCATTTAAAACCAGCATGTCAGGAGAGTCACAACTGTCTTCTTCTCTCCATTTAAAACCAGCATGTCAGGAGAGTCACAACTGTCTTCTTCTCCATTTAAAACCAGCATGTCAGGAGAGTCACAACTGTCTTCTTCTCTCCATTTAAAACCAGCATGTCAGGAGAGTCACAACTGTCTTCTTCTCCATTTAAAACCAGCATGTCAGGAGAGTCACAACTGTCTTCTTCTCTCCATTTAAAACCAGCATGTCAGGAGAGTCACAACTGTCTTCTTCTCTTCATTTAAAACCAGCATGTCAGGAGAGTCACAACTGTCTTCTTCTCCATTTAAAACCAGCATGTCAGGAGAGTCACAACTGTCTTCTTCTCTCCATTTAAAACCAGCATGTCAGGAGAGTCACAACTGTCTTCTTCTCTCCATTTAAAACCAGCATGTCAGGAGAGTCACAACTGTCTTCTTCTCTCCATTTAAAACCAGCATGTCAGGAGAGTCACAACTGTCTTCTTCTCTCTATTTAAAACCAGCATGTCAGGAGAGTCACAACTGTCTTCTTCTCTCTATTTAAAACCAGCATGTCAGGAGAGTCACAACTGTCTTCTTCTCTCTATTTAAAACCAGCATGTCAGGAGAGTCACAACTGTCTTCTTCTCTCCATTTAAAACCAGCATGTCAGGAGAGTCACAACTGTCTTCTTCTCTCCATTTAAAACCAGCATGTCAGGAGAGTCACAACCGTCTTCTTCTCTCCATTTAAAACCAGCATGGCAGGAGAGTCACAACTGTCTTCTTCTCCATTTAAAACCAGCATGTCAGGAGAGTCACAACTGTCTTCTTCTCCATTTAAAACCAGCATGTCAGGAGAGTCACAACTGTCTTCTTCTCTCCATTTAAAACCAGCATGTCAGGAGAGTCACAACTGTCTTCTTCTCTCCATTTAAAACCAGCATGTCAGGAGAGTCACAACTGTCTTCTTCTCCATTTAAAACCAGCATGTCAGGAGAGTCACAACTGTCTTCTTCTCTCCATTTAAAACCAGCATGTCAGGAGAGTCACAACTGTCTTCTTCTCTCCATTTAAAACCAGCATGTCAGGAGAGTCACAACTGTCTTCTTCTCCATTTAAAACCAGCATGTCAGGAGAGTCACAACTGTCTTCTTCTCTCCATTTAAAACCAGCATGTCAGGAGAGTCACAACTGTCTTCTTCTCCATTTAAAACCAGCATGTCAGGAGAGTCACAACTGTCTTCTTCTCCATTTAAAACCAGCATGTCAGGAGAGTCACAACTGTCTTCTTCTCCATTTAAAACCAGCATGTCAGGAGAGTCACAACTGTCTTCTTCTCTCCATTTAAAACCAGCATGTCAGGAGAGTCACAACTGTCTTCTTCTCTCCATTTAAAACCAGCATGTCAGGAGAGTCACA
This sequence comes from Notolepis coatsorum, assembly GCF_963971535.1. NCBI lineage: Eukaryota > Metazoa > Chordata > Actinopteri > Aulopiformes > Paralepididae > Notolepis > Notolepis coatsorum. The sequence continues at coordinate 100,148,899 of NC_140167.1, read as the reverse complement.
ACTGTCTTCTTCTCCATTTAAACCAGCATGTCAGGAGAGTCACAACTGTCTTCTTCTCTCTATTTAAAACCAGCATGTCAGGAGAGTCACAACTGTCTTCTTCTCCATTTAAAACCAGCATGTCAGGAGAGTCACAACTGTCTTCTTCTCTCCATTTAAAACCAGCATGTCAGGAGAGTCACAACTGTCTTCTTCTCTCTATTTAAAACCAGCATGTCAGGAGAGTCACAACTGTCTTCTTCTCTCCATTTAAAACCAGCATGTCAGGAGAGTCACAACTGTCTTCTTCTCTCTATTTAAAACCAGCATGTCAGGAGAGTCACAACTGTCTTCTTCTCCATTTAAAACCAGCATGTCAGGAGAGTCACAACTGTCTTCTTCTCCATTTAAAACCAGCATGTCAGGAGAGTCACAACTGTCTTCTTCTCTCCATTTAAAACCAGCATGTCAGGAGAGTCACAACTGTCTTCTTCTCCATTTAAAACCAGCATGTCAGGAGAGTCACAACTGTCTTCTTCTCCATTTAAAACCAGCATGTCAGGAGAGTCACAACTGTCTTCTTCTCTATTTAAAACCAGCATGTCAGGAGAGTCACAACTGTCTTCTTCTCTCCATTTAAAACCAGCATGTCAGGAGAGTCACAACTGTCTTCTTCTCCATTTAAAACCAGCATGTCAGGAGAGTCACAACTGTCTTCTTCTCTCCATTTAAAACCAGCATGTCAGGAGAGTCACAACTGTCTTCTTCTCCATTTAAAACCAGCATGTCAGGAGAGTCACAACTGTCTTCTTCTCTCTATTTAAAACCAGCATGTCAGGAGAGTCACAACTGTCTTCTTCTCTCCATTTAAAACCAGCATGTCAGGAGAGTCACAACTGTCTTCTTCTCTCTATTTAAAACCAGCATGTCAGGAGAGTCACAACTGTCTTCTTCTCTCCATTTAAAACCAGCATGTCAGGAGAGTCACAACTGTCTTCTTCTCTCTATTTAAAACCAGCATGTCAGGAGAGTCACAACTGTCTTCTTCTCTCTATTTAAAACCAGCATGTCACGAGAGTCACAACTGTCTTCTTCTCTATTTAAAACCAGCATGTCAGGAGAGTCACAACTGTCTTCTTCTCTCCATTTAAAACCAGCATGTCAGGAGAGTCACAACTGTCTTCTTCTCTCCATTTAAAACCAGCATGTCAGGAGAGTCACAACTGTCTTCTTCTCCATTTAAAACCAGCATGTCAGGAGAGTCACAACTGTCTTCTTCTCTCCATTTAAAACCAGCATGTCAGGAGAGTCACAACTGTCTTCTTCTCTCTATTTAAAACCAGCATGTCAGGAGAGTCACAACTGTCTTCTTCTCTCTATTTAAAACCAGCATGTCAGGAGAGTCACAACTGTCTTCTTCTCTTCATTTAAAACCAGCATGTCAGGAGAGTCACAACTGTCTTCTTCTCTCTATTTAAAACCAGCATGTCAGGAGAGTCACAACTGTCTTCTTCTCCATTTAAAACCAGCATGTCAGGAGAGTCACAACTGTCTTCTTCTCTCCATTTAAAACCAGCATGTCAGGAGAGTCACAACTGTCTTCTTCTCCATTTAAAACCAGCATGTCAGGAGAGTCACAACTGTCTTCTTCTCTCTATTTAAAACCAGCATGTCAGGAGAGTCACAACTGTCTTCTTCTCCATTTAAAACCAGCATGTCAGGAGAGTCACAACTGTCTTCTTCTCTCCATTTAAAACCAGCATGTCAGGAGAGTCACAACTGTCTTCTTCTCCATTTAAAACCAGCATGTCAGGAGAGTCACAACTGTCTTCTTCTCTCTATTTAAAACCAGCATGTCAGGAGAGTCACAAGTGTCTTTTTCTCTCTATTTAAAACCAGCATGTCAGGAGAGTCACAGCTGTCTTCTTCTCTCCATTTAAAACCAGCATGTCAGGAGAGTCACAACTGTCTTCTTCTCTCTATTTAAAACCAGCATGTCAGGAGAGTCACAACTGTCTTCTTCTCTCCATTTAAAACCAGCATGTCAGGAGAGTCACAACTGTCTTCTTCTCTCCATTTAAAACCAGCATGTCAGGAGAGTCACAACTGTCTTCTTCTCTCCATTTAAAACCAGCATGTCAGGAGAGTCACAACTGTCTTCTTCTCTCTATTTAAAACCAGCATGTCAGGAGAGTCACAACTGTCTTCTTCTCTCTATTTAAAACCAGCATGTCAGGAGAGTCACAACTGTCTTCTTCTCTCTATTTAAAACCAGCATGTCAGGAGAGTCACAACTGTCTTCTTCTCTCCATTTAAAACCAGCATGTCAGGAGAGTCACAACTGTCTTCTTCTCCATTTAAAACCAGCATGTCAGGAGAGTCACAACTGTCTTCTTCTCTCCATTTAAAACCAGCATGTCAGGAGAGTCACAACTGTCTTCTTCTCCATTTAAAACCAGCATGTCAGGAGAGTCACAACTGTCTTCTTCTCTCCATTTAAAACCAGCATGTCAGGAGAGTCACAACTGTCTTCTTCTCCATTTAAAACCAGCATGTCAGGAGAGTCACAACTGTCTTCTTCTCTCCATTTAAAACCAGCATGTCAGGAGAGTCACAACTGTCTTCTTCTCCATTTAAAACCAGCATGTCAGGAGAGTCACAACTGTCTTCTTCTCTCCATTTAAAACCAGCATGTCAGGAGAGTCACAACTGTCTTCTTCTCCATTTAAAACCAGCATGTCAGGAGAGTCACAACTGTCTTCTTCTCTCCATTTAAAACCAGCATGTCAGGAGAGTCACAACTGTCTTCTTCTCTTCATTTAAAACCAGCATGTCAGGAGAGTCACAACTGTCTTCTTCTCCATTTAAAACCAGCATGTCAGGAGAGTCACAACTGTCTTCTTCTCTCCATTTAAAACCAGCATGTCAGGAGAGTCACAACTGTCTTCTTCTCTCCATTTAAAACCAGCATGTCAGGAGAGTCACAACTGTCTTCTTCTCTCCATTTAAAACCAGCATGTCAGGAGAGTCACAACTGTCTTCTTCTCTCTATTTAAAACCAGCATGTCAGGAGAGTCACAACTGTCTTCTTCTCTCTATTTAAAACCAGCATGTCAGGAGAGTCACAACTGTCTTCTTCTCTCTATTTAAAACCAGCATGTCAGGAGAGTCACAACTGTCTTCTTCTCTCCATTTAAAACCAGCATGTCAGGAGAGTCACAACTGTCTTCTTCTCTCCATTTAAAACCAGCATGTCAGGAGAGTCACAACCGTCTTCTTCTCTCCATTTAAAACCAGCATGGCAGGAGAGTCACAACTGTCTTCTTCTCCATTTAAAACCAGCATGTCAGGAGAGTCACAACTGTCTTCTTCTCCATTTAAAACCAGCATGTCAGGAGAGTCACAACTGTCTTCTTCTCTCCATTTAAAACCAGCATGTCAGGAGAGTCACAACTGTCTTCTTCTCTCCATTTAAAACCAGCATGTCAGGAGAGTCACAACTGTCTTCTTCTCCATTTAAAACCAGCATGTCAGGAGAGTCACAACTGTCTTCTTCTCTCCATTTAAAACCAGCATGTCAGGAGAGTCACAACTGTCTTCTTCTCTCCATTTAAAACCAGCATGTCAGGAGAGTCACAACTGTCTTCTTCTCCATTTAAAACCAGCATGTCAGGAGAGTCACAACTGTCTTCTTCTCTCCATTTAAAACCAGCATGTCAGGAGAGTCACAACTGTCTTCTTCTCTCCATTTAAAACCAGCATGTCAGGAGAGTCACAACTGTCTTCTTCTCTCCATTTAAAACCAGCATGTCAGGAGAGTCACAACTGTCTTCTTCTCTCTATTTAAAACCAGCATGTCAGGAGAGTCACAACTGTCTTCTTCTCCATTTAAAACCAGCATGTCAGGAGAGTCACAACTGTCTTCTTCTCTCTATTTAAAACCAGCATGTCACGAGAGTCACAACTGTCTTCTTCTCTCTATTTAAAACCAGCATGTCAGGAGAGTCACAACTGTCTTCTTCTCCATTTAAAACCAGCATGTCAGGAGAGTCACAACTGTCTTCTTCTCCATTTAAAACCAGCATGTCAGGAGAGTCACAACTGTCTTCTTCTCCATTTAAAACCAGCATGTCACGAGAGTCACAACTGTCTTCTTCTCTTCATTTAAAACCAGCATGTCAGGAGAGTCACAAGTCAACTGTCTTCTTCTCCATTTAAAACCAGCATGTCAGGAGAGTCACAACTGTCTTCTTCTCTCCATTTAAAACCAGCATGTCAGGAGAGTCACAACTGTCTTCTTCTCTCCATTTAAAACCTGCATGTCAGGAGAGTCACAACTGTCTTCTTCTCCATTTAAAACCAGCATGTCAGGAGAGTCACAACTGTCTTCTTCTCTCCATTTAAAACCAGCATGTCAGGAGAGTCACAACTGTCTTCTTCTCTCTATTTAAAACCAGCATGTCAGGAGAGTCACAACTGTCTTCTTCTCTCCATTTAAAACCAGCATGTCAGGAGAGTCACAACTGTCTTCTTCTCTCCATTTAAAACCAGCATGTCAGGAGAGTCACAACTGTCTTCTTCTCCATTTAAAACCAGCATGTCAGGAGAGTCACAACTGTCTTCTTCTCTCTATTTAAAACCAGCATGTCAGGAGAGTCACAACTGTCTTCTTCTCTCCATTTAAAACCAGCATGTCAGGAGAGTCACAACTGTCTTCTTCTCTCCATTTAAAACCAGCATGTCAGGAGAGTCACAACTGTCTTCTTCTCTCCATTTAAAACCAGCATGTCAGGAGAGTCACAACTGTCTTCTTCTCTCCATTTAAAACCAGTATGTCAGGAGAGTCACAACTGTCTTCTTCTCTCCATTTAAAACCAGCATGGCAGGAGAGTCACAACTGTCTTCTTCTCCATTTAAAACCAGCATGTCAGGAGAGTCACAACTGTCTTCTTCTCTCTATTTAAAACCAGCATGTCAGGAGAGTCACAACTGTCTTCTTCTCTCCATTTAAAACCAGCATGTCAGGAGAGTCACAACTGTCTTCTTCTCTTCATTTAAAACCAGCATGTCAGGAGAGTCACAACTGTCTTCTTCTCTCCATTTAAAACCAGCATGTCAGGAGAGTCACAACTGTCTTCTTCTCTTCATTTAAAACCAGCATGGCAGGAGAGTCACAACTGTCTTCTTCTCTTCATTTAAAACCAGCATGTCAGGAGAGTCACAACTGTCTTCTTCTCTCCATTTAAAACCAGCATGTCAGGAGAGTCACAACTGTCTTCTTCTCTCCATTTAAAACCAGCATGTCAGGAGAGTCACAACTGTCTTCTTCTCTCCATTTAAAACCAGCATGTCAGGAGAGTCACAACTGTCTTCTTCTCTCCATTTAAAACCAGCATGTCAGGAGAGTCACAACTGTCTTCTTCTCTCCATTTAAAACCAGCATGTCAGGAGAGTCACAACTGTCTTCTTCTCTCCATTTAAAACCAGCATGTCAGGAGAGTCACAACTGTCTTCTTCTCTCTATTTAAAACCAGCATGTCAGGAGAGTCACAACTGTCTTCTTCTCCATTTAAAACCAGCATGTCAGGAGAGTCACAACTGTCTTCTTCTCTCCATTTAAAACCAGCATGTCAGGAGAGTCACAACTGTCTTCTTCTCTTCATTTAAAACCAGCATGGCAGGAGAGTCACAACTGTCTTCTTCTCTCCATTTAAAACCAGCATGTCAGGAGAGTCACAACTGTCTTCTTCTCCATTTAAAACCAGCATGTCAGGAGAGTCACAACTGTCTTCTTCTCTTCATTTAAAACCAGCATGTCAGGAGAGTCACAACTGTCTTCTTCTCCATTTAAAACCAGCATGTCAGGAGAGTCACAACTGTCTTCTTCTCCATTTAAAACCAGCATGTCACGAGAGTCACAACTGTCTTCTTCTCTATTTAAAACCAGCATGTCAGGAGAGTCACAACTGTCTTCTTCTCTCCATTTAAAACCAGCATGTCAGGAGAGTCACAACTGTCTTCTTCTCTCTATTTAAAACCAGCATGTCAGGAGAGTCACAACTGTCTTCTTCTCTCTATTTAAAACCAGCATGTCAGGAGAGTCACAACTGTCTTCTTCTCTCTATTTAAAACCAGCATGTCAGGAGAGTCACAACTGTCTTCTTCTCTCTATTTAAAACCAGCATGTCAGGAGAGTCACAACTGTCTTCTTCTCTCCATTTAAAACCAGCATGTCAGGAGAGTCACAACTGTCTTCTTCTCCATTTAAAACCAGCATGTCAGGAGAGTCACAACTGTCTTCTTCTCTTCATTTAAAACCAGCATGTCAGGAGAGTCACAACTGTCTTCTTCTCTCTATTTAAAACCAGCATGTCAGGAGAGTCACAACTGTCTTCTTCTCTCTATTTAAAACCAGCATGTCAGGAGAGTCACAACTGTCTTCTTCTCTCTATTTAAAACCAGCATGTCAGGAGAGTGATTGATTGATTGATTGAAAACTTTATTAACAGATTGCAGAATGGGTACAATACAGTACAGCTCAATACACACAATTGTTAAGGGGATGCAGACCAGAGAAAGACTTTCGTCTTGTTTACACCAGGGTCCCCCATTTTCAATTCATCAGGACATATATGACATACATGACATACAGATAGTCAGTACTGCTACATCTATACATTTATGACATACCAGATTTGCAAATACAGTACTGTTTGTGATACAGAAGGAGTCAAGAAAAGGGAGTATATACATTTGACGTAGAAACTGTACATTGGAGGAGGTTGGGTGGGGGGGGTTGGGTACACTGGGATATTGACAACCATACTGGGTAATTTACATTGGAGGTGGGTGGGGGGGGGGGGGGCACATTGTATAAACAAGCAAAACTGTACATTGAGGGGGGCGGGGGGGGACTCTGTACAAACAAACAAAATTGTACATTGGACTATTGACAAGACCATACTAGGTAAATGACTGTACATTGGAGGGGGTTGGGTTAGGATATTTACAGGGGCCAGTGTTGCATTGCAGTCTCCCGTAGGTGTCTCTTGAGAGAGGTTTTGAAAGTGGGTAGTGATCCACATTCCTTTACAGCTTTGGGTAGGGCATTCCACATTGATGTGGCATAATTGCGAAACGTGTTTAGTCCCTTATTTGAGCCGAATCTGGGTTTAACATGATTTGTGGAGCTCCCTCTGGTGTTGTGATCGTGGTATTCACTGACCTTTGGGAAGTATTTTGCCATGTACATGGGTACCTTGGTCGTGTAGTGTATCTTGTAGACCAGGCCCATTGCAAGTTGCTGTACTCTGTCATCTACTCTAAGCCATCCTAGGTTGTCAAAGTGGGCAGGGGTGAGGTGGGTTCTAGGAGTAAGGTCAAGCAGTAGTCTGACCAGTTTGTTTTGAGATGTTTGTAATTTTGTTTTTAGCGTTTTTAGCGAGTCACAACTGTCTTCTTCTCTCCATTTAAAACCAGCATGTCAGGAGAGTCACAACTGTCTTCTTCTCTCCATTTAAAACCAGCATGTCAGGAGAGTCACAACTGTCTTCTTCTCCATTTAAAACCAGCATGTCAGGAGAGTCACAACTGTCTTCTTCTCTCTATTTAAAACCAGCATGTCAGGAGAGTCACAACTGTCTTCTTCTCTCTATTTAAAACCAGCATGTCAGGAGAGTCACAACTGTCTTCTTCTCTCTATTTAAAACCAGCATGTCAGGAGAGTCACAACTGTCTTCTTCTCTCTATTTAAAACCAGCATGTCAGGAGAGTCACAACTGTCTTCTTCTTCTCCATTTAAAACCAGCATGTCAGGAGAGTCACAACTGTCTTCTTCTCTCCATTTAAAACCAGCATGTCAGGAGAGTCACAACTGTCTTCTTCTCTCCATTTAAAACCAGCATGTCAGGAGAGTCACAACTGTCTTCTTCTCTCTATTTAAAACCAGCATGTCAGGAGAGTCACAACTGTCTTCTTCTCCATTTAAAACCAGCATGTCAGGAGAGTCACAACTGTCTTCTTCTCTCCATTTAAAACCAGCATGTCAGGAGAGTCACAACTGTCTTCTTCTCTTCATTTAAAACCAGCATGGCAGGAGAGTCACAACTGTCTTCTTCTCTCCATTTAAAACCAGCATGTCAGGAGAGTCACAACTGTCTTCTTCTCCATTTAAAACCAGCATGTCAGGAGAGTCACAACTGTCTTCTTCTCTCCATTTAAAACCAGCATGTCAGGAGAGTCACAACTGTCTTCTTCTCTCTATTTAAAACCAGCATGTCAGGAGAGTCACAACTGTCTTCTTCTCCATTTAAAACCAGCATGTCAGGAGAGTCACAACTGTCTTCTTCTCCATTTAAAACCAGCATGTCAGGAGAGTCACAACTGTCTTCTTCTCTCCATTTAAAACCAGCATGTCAGGAGAGTCACAACTGTCTTCTTCTCTCTATTTAAAACCAGCATGTCAGGAGAGTCACAACTGTCTTCTTCTCTCTATTTAAAACCAGCATGTCAGGAGAGTCACAACTGTCTTCTTCTCCATTTAAAACCAGCATGTCAGGAGAGTCACAACTGTCTTCTTCTCTCCATTTAAAACCAGCATGTCAGGAGAGTCACAACTGTCTTCTTCTCCATTTAAAACCAGCATGTCAGGAGAGTCACAGCTGTCTTCTTCTCTCCATTTAAAACCAGCATGTCAGGAGAGTCACAACTGTCTTCTTCTCTTCATTTAAAACCAGCATGTCAGGAGAGTCACAACTGTCTTCTTCTCTCCATTTAAAACCAGCATGTCAGGAGAGTCACAACTGTCTTCTTCTCTTCATTTAAAACCAGCATGTCAGGAGAGTCACAACTGTCTTCTTCTCTCCATTTAAAACCAGCATGTCAGGAGAGTCACAACTGTCTTCTTCTCCATTTAAAACCAGCATGTCAGGAGAGTCACAACTGTCTTCTTCTCCATTTAAAACCAGCATGTCAGGAGAGTCACAACTGTCTTCTTCTCCATTTAAAACCAGCATGTCAGGAGAGTCACAACTGTCTTCTTCTCCATTTAAAACCAGCATGTCAGGAGAGTCACAACTGTCTTCTTCTCTATTTAAAACCAGCATGTCAGGAGAGTCACAACTGTCTTCTTCTCTCTATTTAAAACCAGCATGTCAGGAGAGTCACAACTGTCTTCTTCTCTCTATTTAAAACCAGCATGTCAGGAGAGTCACAACTGTCTTCTTCTCTCCATTTAAAACCAGCATGTCAGGAGAGTCACAACTGTCTTCTTCTCTCTATTTAAAACCAGCATGTCAGGAGAGTCACAACTGTCTTCTTCTCTCTATTTAAAACCAGCATGTCAGGAGAGTCACAACTGTCTTCTTCTCTCTATTTAAAACCAGCATGTCAGGAGAGTCACAACTGTCTTCTTCTCCATTTAAAACCAGCATGTCAGGAGAGTCACAACTGTCTTCTTCTCCATTTAAAACCAGCATGTCAGGAGAGTCACAACTGTCTTCTTCTCCATTTAAAACCAGCATGTCACGAGAGTCACAACTGTCTTCTTCTCTTCATTTAAAACCAGCATGTCAGGAGAGTCACAAGTCAACTGTCTTCTTCTCCATTTAAAACCAGCATGTCAGGAGAGTCACAACTGTCTTCTTCTCTCCATTTAAAACCAGCATGTCAGGAGAGTCACAACTGTCTTCTTCTCTCCATTTAAAACCAGCATGTCAGGAGAGTCACAACTGTCTTCTTCTCTTCATTTAAAACCAGCATGGCAGGAGAGTCACAACTGTCTTCTTCTCTCCATTTAAAACCAGCATGTCAGGAGAGTCACAACTGTCTTCTTCTCCATTTAAAACCAGCATGTCAGGAGAGTCACAACTGTCTTCTTCTCCATTTAAAACCAGCATGTCAGGAGAGTCACAACTGTCTTCTTCTCCATTTAAAACCAGCATGTCAGGAGAGTCACAACTGTCTTCTTCTCTCTATTTAAAACCAGCATGTCAGGAGAGTCACAACTGTCTTCTTCTCCATTTAAAACCAGCATGTCAGGAGAGTCACAACTGTCTTCTTCTCTCCATTTAAAACCAGCATGTCAGGAGAGTCACAACTGTCTTCTTCTCTCCATTTAAAACCAGCATGTCAGGAGAGTCACAACTGTCTTCTTCTCTCTATTTAAAACCAGCATGTCAGGAGAGTCACAACTGTCTTCTTCTCTCTATTTAAAACCAGCATGTCAGGAGAGTCACAACTGTCTTCTTCTCCATTTAAAACCAGCATGTCAGGAGAGTCACAACTGTCTTCTTCTCTCCATTTAAAACCAGCATGTCAGGAGAGTCACAACTGTCTTCTTCTCCATTTAAAACCAGCATGTCAGGAGAGTCACAGCTGTCTTCTTCTCTCCATTTAAAACCAGCATGTCAGGAGAGTCACAACTGTCTTCTTCTCTTCATTTAAAACCAGCATGTCAGGAGAGTCACAACTGTCTTCTTCTCTCCATTTAAAACCAGCATGTCAGGAGAGTCACAACTGTCTTCTTCTCTCCATTTAAAACCAGCATGTCAGGAGAGTCACAACTGTCTTCTTCTCCATTTAAAACCAGCATGTCAGGAGAGTCACAACTGTCTTCTTCTCCATTTAAAACCAGCATGTCAGGAGAGTCACAACTGTCTTCTTCTCCATTTAAAACCAGCATGTCAGGAGAGTCACAACTGTCTTCTTCTCCATTTAAAACCAGCATGTCACGAGAGTCACAACTGTCTTCTTCTCTATTTAAAACCAGCATGTCAGGAGAGTCACAACTGTCTTCTTCTCTCCATTTAAAACCAGCATGTCAGGAGAGTCACAACTGTCTTCTTCTCTCTATTTAAAACCAGCATGTCAGGAGAGTCACAACTGTCTTCTTCTCTCTATTTAAAACCAGCATGTCAGGAGAGTCACAACTGTCTTCTTCTCTCTATTTAAAACCAGCATGTCAGGAGAGTCACAACTGTCTTCTTCTCTCCATTTAAAACCAGCATGTCAGGAGAGTCACAACTGTCTTCTTCTCTCTATTTAAAACCAGCATGTCAGGAGAGTCACAACTGTCTTCTTCTCCATTTAAAACCAGCATGTCAGGAGAGTCACAACTGTCTTCTTCTCTCTATTTAAAACCAGCATGTCAGGAGAGTCACAACTGTCTTCTTCTCTCTATTTAAAACCAGCATGTCAGGAGAGTCACAACTGTCTTCTTCTCTTCATTTAAAACCAGCATGTCAGGAGAGTCACAACTGTCTTCTTCTCTCCATTTAAAACCAGCATGGCAGGAGAGTCACAACTGTCTTCTTCTCTCTATTTAAAACCAGCATGTCAGGAGAGTCACAACTGTCTTCTTCTCTCCATTTAAAACCAGCATGTCAGGAGAGTCACAACTGTCTTCTTCTCTCTATTTAAAACCAGCATGTCAGGAGAGTCACAACTGTCTTCTTCTCTCTATTTAAAAGCAGCATGTCAGGAGAGTCACAACTGTCTTCTTCTCCATTTAAAACCAGCATGTCAGGAGAGTCACAACTGTCTTCTTCTCCATTTAAAACCAGCATGTCAGGAGAGTCACAACTGTCTTCTTCTCCATTTAAAACCAGCATGTCAGGAGAGTCACAACTGTCTTCTTCTCTCCATTTAAAACCAGCATGTCAGGAGAGTCACAACTGTCTTCTTCTCTCCATTTAAAACCAGCATGTCAGGAGAGTCACAACTGTCTTCTTCTCCATTTAAAACCAGCATGTCACGAGAGTCACAACTGTCTTCTTCTCTTCATTTAAAACCAGCATGTCAGGAGAGTCACAAGTCAACTGTCTTCTTCTCCATTTAAAACCAGCATGTCAGGAGAGTCACAACTGTCTTCTTTTCTCCATTTAAAACCAGCATGTCAGGAGAGTCACAACTGTCTTCTTCTCCATTTAAAACCAGCATGTCAGGAGAGTCACAACTGTCTTCTTCTCTCTATTTAAAACCAGCATGTCAGGAGAGTCACAACTGTCTTCTTCTCTCTATTTAAAACCAGCATGTCAGGAGAGTCACAACTGTCTTCTTCTCCATTTAAAACCAGCATGTCAGGAGAGTCACAACTGTCTTCTTCTCTCCATTTAAAACCAGCATGTCAGGAGAGTCACAACTGTCTTCTTCTCTCTATTTAAAACCAGCATGTCAGGAGAGTCACAACTGTCTTCTTCTCTCCATTTAAAACCAGCATGTCAGGAGAGTCACAACTGTCTTCTTCTCCATTTAAAACCAGCATGTCAGGAGAGTCACAACTGTCTTCTTCTCTCCATTTAAAACCAGCATGTCAGGAGAGTCACAACTGTCTTCTTCTCCATTTAAAACCAGCATGTCAGGAGAGTCACAACTGTCTTCTTCTCTCCATTTAAAACCAGCATGTCAGGAGAGTCACAACTGTCTTCTTCTCCATTTAAAACCAGCATGTCAGGAGAGTCACAACTGTCTTCTTCTCTCCATTTAAAACCAGCATGTCAGGAGAGTCACAACTGTCTTCTTCTCTCCATTTAAAACCAGCATGTCAGGAGAGTCACAACTGTCTTCTTCTCTCCATTTAAAACCAGCATGTCAGGAGAGTCACAACTGTCTTCTTCTCTCCATTTAAAACCAGCATGTCAGGAGAGTCACAACTGTCTTCTTCTCTCCATTTAAAACCAGCATGTCAGGAGAGTCACAACTGTCTTCTTCTCTCCATTTAAAACCAGCATGTCAGGAGAGTCACAACTGTCTTCTTCTCCATTTAAAACCAGCATGTCAGGAGAGTCACAACTGTCTTCTTCTCTCTATTTAAAACCAGCATGTCAGGAGAGTCACAACTGTCTTCTTCTTCTCCATTTAAAACCAGCATGTCAGGAGAGTCACAACTGTCTTCTTCTCCATTTAAAACCAGCATGTCACGAGAGTCACAACTGTCTTCTTCTCTTCATTTAAAACCAGCATGTCAGGAGAGTCACAAGTCAACTGTCTTCTTCTCCATTTAAAACCAGCATGTCAGGAGAGTCACAACTGTCTTCTTCTCTCCATTTAAAACCAGCATGTCAGGAGAGTCACAACTGTCTTCTTCTCTCCATTTAAAACCAGCATGTCAGGAGAGTCACAACTGTCTTCTTCTCCATTTAAAACCAGCATGTCAGGAGAGTCACAACTGTCTTCTTCTCTCCATTTAAAACCAGCATGTCAGAAGAGTCACAACTGTCTTCTTCTCTCCATTTAAAACCAGCATGTCAGGAGAGTCACAACTGTCTTCTTCTCCATTTAAAACCAGCATGTCAGGAGAGTCACAACTGTCTTCTTCTCTCCATTTAAAACCAGCATGTCAGGAGAGTCACAACTGTCTTCTTCTCCATTTAAAACCAGCATGTCAGGAGAGTCACAACTGTCTTCTTCTCTCCATTTAAAACCAGCATGTCAGGAGAGTCACAACTGTCTTCTTCTCCATTTAAAACCAGCATGTCAGGAGAGTCACAACTGTCTTCTTCTCTCCATTTAAAACCAGCATGTCAGGAGAGTCACAACTGTCTTCTTCTCTCCATTTAAAACCAGCATGTCAGGAGAGTCACAACTGTCTTCTTCTCTTCATTTAAAACCAGCATGGCAGGAGAGTCACAACTGTCTTCTTCTCTCCATTTAAAACCAGCATGTCAGGAGAGTCACAACTGTCTTCTTCTCCATTTAAAACCAGCATGTCAGGAGAGTCACAACTGTCTTCTTCTCCATTTAAAACCAGCATGTCAGGAGAGTCACAACTGTCTTCTTCTCTCCATTTAAAACCAGCATGTCAGGAGAGTCACAACTGTCTTCTTCTCCATTTAAAACCAGCATGTCAGGAGAGTCACAACTGTCTTCTTCTCTCCATTTAAAACCAGCATGTCAGGAGAGTCACAACTGTCTTCTTCTCTCCATTTAAAACCAGCATGTCAGGAGAGTCACAACTGTCTTCTTCTCTCCATTTAAAACCAGCATGTCAGGAGAGTCACAACTGTCTTCTTCTCTTCATTTAAAACCAGCATGTCAGGAGAGTCACAACTGTCTTCTTCTCCATTTAAAACCAGCATGTCAGGAGAGTCACAACTGTCTTCTTCTCCATTTAAAACCAGCATGTCAGGAGAGTCACAACTGTCTTCTTCTCTCCATTTAAAACCAGCATGTCAGGAGAGTCACAACTGTCTTCTCCATTTAAAACCAGCATGTCAGGAGAGTCACAACTGTCTTCTTCTCTCTATTTAAAACCAGCATGGCAGGAGAGTCACAACTGTCTTCTTCTCCATTTAAAACCAGCATGTCAGGAGAGTCACAACTGTCTTCTTCTCCATTTAAAACCAGCATGTCACGAGAGTCACAACTGTCTTCTTCTCTATTTAAAACCAGCATGTCAGGAGAGTCACAACTGTCTTCTTCTCTCTATTTAAAACCAGCATGTTAGGATAGTCACATCTGTTCCAGTGTAAACTAATTTGAAGGGTTTCATTCCAAAATTAGACATATCCACCATGCAGAACACATGCCACCTAAGCTACAGTAACTCAGGCTGCGGGTAGACTGACTGATGTTTTCGTTTCGTTTTGAAGATGAGTTTCGCTTTTCCAGGTCGCAACGTAGTGGCAGCCGAGTTAGACATTCGTTTTGCAACCTGAGCACTTTCGTTTGCCTCCTGAGCACAGTGATGTAGTACAATGCCAAAGCAGTAGGTGGCGAACATGAAGGCAATTTTCAACCAATCAGAACTTGAATGAGGACACTCCACATCCTGTTCAAAATCTCAAAAGCCACCATCTTTAAATGCCTCCGCGAGCCATTTTAGCCAATGAAGCATTATTTTTCAGCAAGAAATAAAGTGCAATAAAAAAAAACGGATACATTCACTGTGTGTTCTGCCTCATTTGTTGATGATTTGTTGATGAAACAAAACTAACATCAACACAAGTGACCACCAAGAGCGGATAGTTTAGTCTCAAAAAAGATCGCTGATGTTGTTAGCTACATGCTAACGTGAATGGAATATGCCATTATAACAGTATAGCATTGTGGCTAGCAGCTAACGTTAGCTCACGTCAGTTAGCCAGCCAGCACCAAACTGATATCAGGAGCTATCAGTAGTGTTGTGAAGGGCCAGATTAAAGCTGAGAATCTACCTTTATTGTTTTATATACTTTGTATATTATTTATATATACACGGTATATCCCTTTACCTGCGTTCGAACCATAGTAATATTCGCTCTTTTTATTGGATAGCACCCTAGGCGCCAGCTCGCAAGCCCCCAACGTCAGGTTCAAAGACAAGCTCAGGCATGTCGTAACATGCCCGGAGACAGCGTATTGATCCCAGACAAGAACTGAGGTTTGGGACTAGATAATCACTTAAGTATATATACGGCGCAAGGTGCGCACAGCAGCACTTCGTTCGTCTAAACAAGCAGTGTGGCAGTTAGTCTAAAGTCCGTCTGTGTTAAGTGAGCAGCTGTGCGTTGAGAACATGTGCGAATGGAGTAGTGAAGTGTCAGAGTTTAATGCAGTAACGTCAAGTTCGACCTAGTTTAATGTGAAGTAAATAGTCGTTCATTTATTGTATATCGTGCAACCACAGTTCGTTCGTGTGTAGCATTACCCAGCGGTTCGTCGTGTTTAGCTAGTGAACCTTAGCCAGGGTGTGTGGCCTAAATACGTCGCCAGCACCTGAGGAGGCCTAGTCGGAGAACCGTTGGACATGTGCACAGGAGAACCAGCGGCGGCGATTGCAGAACCATTACTGGTTGGATTATATTGATTTGGAACGTGTTACCCGGAGAAGAGCATCGTTGATTTCCACTATCGTTTGGGATTCAACCTCGTGAGGATTACACTCGGGCTGGCCTCATGGACAGAGGCTGGCTAGCTGTCATCATTGCTATCGAGCATTTGGATTACAGTTATTGCTTTTGCTGCTGATCGTTGGATTTACAAGGACTGACTTCTGTACGTGGAGTCCCTTTATTCTTCATTGAATTAGACTGAGTATCCGAACATTCCTTTATCCTCTAGGCCTTACAACCCTGGAGGGAACCCAGTGTCTCCAGGCGGTACCAGCGTTGCCTTCTATAATTGCTATTATACGCCAGGTGGCGTCAACCTAGTACCCATCGTGGAATTCCTGCTATTCCCAGTGACTCATGCTACTGACTGACTTTATGCATATTCTTCGCCATACAAGCGTGACCCTAATTCTCATTCTGTAACCTAATGTTGCATAATAATAAATTACCCTCAAATACTATTTATTTGTCAATGCCGTGTTATTATGAGTGTTCACCATCTATATTCGATGTACTGTCTGGCCTGTAATTAAGTACATACCTAGCAGTGGTTTAATCTATCACAATCTTTAATACAGTCAGGGTATTGTAACCCCTCAGTTACAATTGGTCCTTCGAGCCGGAGGGTATCAGTGATATTTAATATAATATTAATATTAACATGGCCAGCGGTGGACACTCTCCAAACGGCTCCCCCAAGCTAGAACGCCCGAAGCGCAAACGTCAGCTACCTCCATATCTGGAGGACTTTGCTGTCGTTTTACCCCCTAGCTTATCTAAACAGACGTTAAATACGGATAAAACAGATAGTTTAAGCATGCCCAATCCTATCGACTTGGCGGCCCTGCCAGTAGAGACTCCAGTGGGTTCAAACGAAACTGACTTAGCTCACGGGGGGGACCAAGTGGGACATGACGTGACTATACCTCCAGACAGCGTCACCAGGATAGACCCCGGAGCGCTCCAGGATAAAGAAAGCGCTCCAGGGATAGACCCCGACGCACAACCAA
This sequence comes from Notolepis coatsorum, assembly GCF_963971535.1. Taxonomy (NCBI): domain Eukaryota; kingdom Metazoa; phylum Chordata; class Actinopteri; order Aulopiformes; family Paralepididae; genus Notolepis; species Notolepis coatsorum. The sequence goes on along the minus strand of NC_140167.1, from coordinate 100,132,101 downwards.
GAGAAGAGTACCGCGCTCAGGAGATAGACCTCGGAGCGCGCCAGGAGAACAGATCTCCACCAAGCCCTGGCAGCACCCGATCACCTCCGTCAGTGTCATCCCTCAGCGAGGCGGACCAGAGACTGGCGCAAGCCTTGATCGCCACGCTGACAGCTTCAACCGAAAGAGACCGACTCCAGGGTGAGCGCGACCGGCTTCAAGCAAAGACGCTTAGTGAGCGCGAACACTCTGCTATGGAACAAGAGCGCCTCCAGGCGCAACAACTAAGTGAGCGCGAACACTCTGCTGTGGAACGAGAGCGCCTCCAGGCGCAACAACTGAGCGAGCGCGAACAACGAGAGCGCCTCCAGGCGCAACAACTAAGCGAGCGCGAACACTCTGCAGCGGAACGAGAGCGCCTCCAGGCGCAACAACTAAGCGAGCGCGAACACTCTGCAGCGGAACGAGAGCGCCTCCAGGCGCAACAACGGAGTGAGTACGACCGCATCAGACTGGAGGAGAGGCGCCTTCAGACGGAAGAGAACATCCAGCGAGAACACGCCAATGCACAGCGCGAAGCAGAGCGCAACCGGCTGCAGGCGCAGATGATAGAACAATTGATCGCCAGGGCGACACCCCCTCTCTCCGCACGGAGCTCCCGGAGATCATCACGACAAGGGTCTAGGGCACCTTCCCCTACCCGACAAAGCAACCCGGGACCCGGCCAACAGGAAGAACCTGCCTACGTCTCCGAGCCCTCTCCCCGACCGGTCCATACGAGACCCAGCCAACGGGAAGAATCGGCCTACGTCGCCGAGAGACTAACTAGAAGACTCCAAGACCTAGAAGAGGAAGAGGAGGTATATCAAGCCCACCAGCACGAACATACTTTGGACCAGGAGGCCCAGTACAGCCCCGACCTCAGCCCCGAGTCACTGCACTACAAACCCCCGACCCAACTCAAGGGTGAGTTTGACGTACAGTCAGCACCGAGGAACAGCACCTGGGGACCCGGCCTCTGGTACCCACCAAGAACTAACCCACGACCACCCGTACGGGGAGACTCGCCCAGGAGGCCTCTCCCCCTACGCTCATCGGTGTCCCAGCCATCCATGGCATCTTACCTTGGCACACCGACGTTCCCAGACTTTACGCGCGAGGACAGAGCACAGTACACAGAATTACGCATGTGTTTAGAGACTATAATGTCCGATGTCCACGACGAGTCGTACAAATATGCCATCCTCCTCAAGCATCTCAAGGTGCCCAGAGCACATAACATAGCGCTGGCATATTCCAACTCAAGCACCCCATACTCCGCTGCTCTGGTGGCCCTCGACGCGCGCTATGGACGCATATGGGATTACGTGATCCAAGAAATACGAGATATCGACCGCCTCCCCCCAGCCAAAGACAATAGAGCACTGGATGACCTCTCTATCAAGGTACAATCCCTCGTGGGGATGCTGGGGTCCCAAAAGGAGAAGGGGAGATATGAACTGTATGCAAATTCTAACGTGGAGCGGATACTGGAGAAGCTCCCTCCAGCCCGTCAAGAGCGTTTTCGGCGGCAGAAAGACCACCGTGACCCCAACGGCCCAGAACCATCCCTCCTAGACCTGGCTGCTTTCCTCGCAAGGGAAGTTAGCAGTCTACGACTGGACACATTTGTGTGGAGTGGCTCTAGCCCAAGAGATGGACCGCGGAGGTTCAATGATAACCGCCGGTCAGTGACAGTTATGCACCAGGTCGAGTCAGTGCCGCAGCACAAGAACCACAGCACCCCCCACGTGAAGGGAAAGTGGAAGATTGCATGCCAGTACTGTGAAAATGAACATTGGCTGTCTCAATGTGACACCTTCAAGAAGCTGACCGCTGACGAGGTGAGTCAGTGGATCAAAGCCAACCGCCGCTGCTTCCGCTGCGCGCGCAGCCATATGGCAGCTGAGTGCCGCCTAAAGAAAAGATGTAGCAAGTGCGACGGCGCCCACTTGGAGGTCCTGCACGACAGCAACAAGAGGAGACCCATACCCCAAAGCAGCTCGAGAGTGAACGTCATGTACATAGACCATGCGAAGAGCGGGAGCTCCCGAGTGCTCTTGAAGGTGGTCCGAGTGCTCCTAAGCTACGAGGACAAGGTCATGGACACTTACGCCGTCCTAGATGATGGGTCAGAAAAGACTCTCCTCCTCGCATCCGCCGCAACCCAGCTGGGTCTGCGGGGTACCGAAGAAACAATGACAATCCGTACCATTAGAAGAGACCTAAAGACCATAAAGGGTGAAAATGTCTCCTTCACGATAGCAGCGGTCGAGCAGCCCGAGAAGCGGTATAGCATTACTAACGCCTTCACCAGCCACGACATAGGCCTGTCACGGTACACCTACCCCATCACACAGCTGACGGAGAAATACGTGCACCTACGTCAACTACCTATACCGCTCATCGACGACGCCACCCCGACCCTGCTCATAGGATCCGACCACGCACACCTCATCGTCCCAACGGACCAGGTCCACATCGAGCCCAGAGGCTGTCCAGCAGCGGTCAAGACCCGCCTGGGTTGGACACTACAAGGCCCCCTCTCCGGGTCTTCCAACCGACCGACAGCCACTCGCTGCCTCTACACGAGGATAAACGAAGACGACACCACCCTCTTGCAGCACGTCGAGAGGCTATGGACATTAGACGCGATGCCCTTTAAGAATGAAAAGAAACTCGTTCGCTCAAAGGAAGACACTTATGCCATAGCCCTCCTCGAGCAGAAGACAAAGAGAGTCGAGGTCGACGGAGTGATGAGATACGCAACTCCACTCTTGAGGCGAGAGGGGATGCCCACCCTCCACGCCTCAAAAGAAGCGACAGAATGCTATCTACTGAACACCGAGCGGCGTCTAGCCAAGGACCCCACTCAAGCCACTGTGTACCGCGCTGAGATCGACAAGCTGATCACAGCGGGACACATAAAGAAAATTGACAATCAAGAGGCCGACCAGACGACTGAATCCTGGTACGTGCCCCACCACAAGGTCCACCACAACGGCAAGGATCGCATTGTATTCAACTGCAGCTACCAGATCGGACTACAGAACCTGAATAAAGAACTCTTGCCCGGCCCGACACTCGGCCCCTCTCTCCTCGGCGTACTACTACGTTTCCGCCAAGACAAGGTGGCCATCAGCGGCGACATCAAAGGGATGTTCCTGCAGGTGCGACTAGTGGAGGAGGACAAGCCCCTGCTGCGGTTCCTATGGAGAGAGAGGATCAACGATGAGCAACCATCCATCTACCAATGGGAGGTCCTCCCCTTTGGCACCACATGCAGCCCATGCTGTGCTACATTCGCACTACAAAAACATGTGACAGAAGACCCTGAAGCTGACGAGGAGGTCAGACAAAGTGTAGAGAGGAGTTTCTACGTGGACAACTGTCTGCAAAGCGTCTCGACGCCAGAAGAAGCCGAAGCCCTCCTGCTCAAGCTCCGCGCCTCACTGATCAAAGGCGGCTTTGATCTCCGGCAGTGGTCCAGCAGTGACCCTCAAGTACTTCGCAGCCTCTCCCCAGAGACAAAGGCAGCAAGCAGCGAGACCTGGATGGCGACCACCCCAGGTGAAGCACAGGAAATGACATTGGGCCTAGTCTGGCGCTTCAAAACAGACTCGCTCCATTACAAGCACACACCCCTGACCCCGGAGCAGGGAAGGTCGACACCTCTACCGACCACCAGACGGAGCGTATACAGAACACTCGCAAGTCAATACGACCCGCTGGGGTGTATCCTACCTTACACCACTCGGGCGAAAATGATTGTGCGAGAGCTGTGGGACAAGGAACAGGGCTGGGACGACCCCATACCCGACCACCTAGCTTCCACCTGGAGAGAGTGGGAGAGAGAACTCAGCTCGCTCCAAAATGTGAACATACGCCGGAGCTACTTCCCACCCACAGTGCGGCTGGAGACGTGCCAGATGGACCTGCACGTCTTCAGTGACGCCTCGGAAGTAGCCTACGGTTCGGTGGCTTACTTGCGGGCCCGAGAGGAGGGAGGAGAAATACACACAGCCTTCATCCTGGCTCGCTCAAGAATAGCCCCCCGCAAGCAACAATCGATCCCGCGTCTAGAGCTCTGCGCAGCTCTGGTAGGCGCGCAACTCGCCACGTTAATCCAACGTGAACTCACCATCCCGGTGCAAAGAACAATCTTGTGGTCAGACTCCATGACCGTACTCACATGGATCCAGTCCGATTCTTGTAGATACAAGGTCTTCGTGGGAGTCAGAGTCACAGAGATTCAAGACCTGGTAGGATCAGCATGCTGGAGGTACGTTGACACCAAACAGAACCCAGCCGATGTCATCACACGGGGGATGTCCCTAGATGACCTCACACGTCCCAATATCTACAGTGACGGTCCTGAGTTCCTCAAGCTCCCGGAGGAGGAGTGGCCTACCCCCACCCCACGGGAGGCTAGTCAAGAGGAGGCAGAGATCAAGAAATCTATGTTCTGTGGGCTGACGCACATCCCAGCCCCCACTGACCCTAACATAGACGACTGCCTAACCTTTGAGAGTGCGCAGCTAAAAACATTCCTGTGGCACCACCCTGAGGTTCCCCCCACTACAGACATTGACGCATCGAACTACGCAGAGGCAGAACTCCTTCTGCTACAGCGAGCCCAAAGAGACTCGTTTCCCGATGAGCTAGACTGCCTGCAGGGAACAAAGCCAATCCCTTCAGACAGCAGACTGCTCCACTTGGCCACTGAGCGCGACACGTGGTGGTCGTCTGAGACGGGCCCCGGACTTAACGGATGACGTCAAGTATCCTATCGTCCTCAACAGCCGACACAAGGTCACTGAGCTCATCATAAAGAAATACGACGAGGATATGCACCACGCTGGGGCAGAGAGAGTCTTCGCTGAGATCCGACGTCGTTACTGGATACTGCAAGGAAGAGAAGCAGTACGACGCTTCCAGCGGACCTGTCTAGACTGTTGCAAGTGGCGAGCACAGCCCAGTATACCCATGATGGCCGACCTGCCTCCCTGCCGCCTCCAACTCGGCGAGAAGCCCTTTCACTCCACGGGCGTGGACTGCTTCGGCCCGCTCTACGTGAAGAAAGGAAGAGGGACAGAGAAGAGGTGGGGCATTGTATACAAGTGCATGACCACCCGAGCAGTACACATAGAACTCCTTCAGACCATGAGTATGGATTCATTCCTCATGTCCTTCCGGAGATTCACATCAAGAAAGGGAAAACCGTCTACGTTGTTGTCTGATCAAGGGACAAACTTCAAAGGCGGAGAAAGAGAGCTGAGAGAGAGCTTCCAGGCCATGGGCCCAGGACTTAAGACCCACCTCGCTCCCTATCAGATCGAATTCCAGTTTAACCCCCCGAACGCCCCTCACTTCGGGGGAACCTGGGAAAGAGAAGTACGTTCCATAAAGACAGCTCTGTACGCCGTGCTTGGGGCCCAGACCGTGGCGGAAGAAGTCCTCACGACAGTCCTCACGGAGATCGAGGGAGTATTGAACTCAAAGCCCCTCGGTTACGTCTCAAGTGATGTAGCAGATCACCCAGTCACCCCCAACACTCTCTTGATGGGGCGGCTGGACCCTGCTCTTCCACAGACGGTGTACAGACCTGAAGAAGTGAACGGCCGAGGAATGTGGAGGTACAGTCAAATATTGGCTGACCAGTTTTGGAACAGTTTCCTCCTCCACTACCTACCGTCTCTCCAAACCCGTCAGAAGTGGGTAAAGGACAGAGACAACTTACAAGTGGACACAGTCGTTATGATCATAGACCAGTCACTACCCCGAGCTATGTGGCCGGCCGGCCGCGTAAGCAAAGTGATCACTGGTGCCGACGGGAAGGTCAGAGCGGCAGAAGTTATTGTCCAAGGGCTGACCTACACCCGACCCGTGGCGAGGCTGATAGAGTTGCCGAGGCTCCCTGACTCCCCTGATGACGATCATGACACACTGACTTTGTAGATTGCCCTACTCCTCACAACAGACATTGAGCAGTTGACTGGACTATTAATCTGTCTCCCTTAACTAATTAGGTGCGGACTAATTAGGAGGCGGCTGTTGTGAAGGGCCAGATTAAAGCTGAGAATCTACCTTTATTGTTTTATATACTTTGTATATTATTTATATATACACGGTATATCCCTTTACCTGTGTTCGAACCATAGTAATATTCGCTCTCCTTATTGGATAGCGCCCTAGGCGCCAGCTCGCAAGCCCCCAACGTCAGGTTCAAAGACAAGCTCAGGCATGTCGTAACATGCCCGGAGACAGCGTATTGATCCCAGACAAGAACTGAGGTTTGGGACTAGATAATCACTTAAGTATATATACGGCGCAAGGTGCGCACAGCAGCACTTCGTTCGTCTAAACAAGCAGTGTGGCAGTTCGTCTAAAGTCTGTCTGTGTGAAGTGAGCAGCCGTGCGTTGAGAACATGTGCGAATGGAGTAGTGAAGTGTCAGAGTTTAATGCAGTAACGTCAAGTTCGACCTAGTTTAATGTGAAGTAAATAGTCGTTCATTTATTGTATATCGTGCGGCCACAGTTTGTTCGTGTGTAGCATTACCCAGCGGTTCGTCGTGTTTAGCTAGTGAACCTTAGCCAGGGTGTGTGGCCTAAATACGTCGCCAGCACCCGAGGAGGCCTAGTCGGAGAACCGTTGGACATGTGCACAGGAGAACCAGCGGCGGCGATTGCAGAACCATTACTGGTTGGATTATATTGATTTGGAACGTGTTACCCGGAGAAGAGCATCGTTGATTTCCACTATCGTTTGGGATTCAACCTCGTGAGGATTACACTCTGGCTGGCCTCATGGACAGAGGCTGGCTAGCTGTCATCATTGCTATCGAGCATTTGGATTACAGTTATTGCTTTTGCTGCTGATCGTTGGATTTACAAGGACTGACTTCTGTACGTGGAGTCCCTTTATTCTTCATTGAATCAGACTGAGTATCCGAACATTCCTTTATCCTCTAGGCCTTACAACCCTGGAGGGAACCCAGTGTCTCCAGGCGGTACCAGCGTTGCCTTCTATAATTGCTATTATACGCCAGGTGGCGTCAACCTAGTACCCATCGTGGAATTCCTGCTATTCCCAGTGACTCATGCTACTGACTGACTTTATGCATATTCTTTGCCATACAAGCGCGACCCTAATTCTCATTCTGTAACCTAATGTTGCATAATAATAAATTACCCTCAAATACTATTTCTTTGTCAATGCCGTGTTATTGTGAGTGTTCACCATCTATATTCGATGTACTGTCTGGCCAGTAATTAAGTACATACCTAGCAGTGGTTTAATCTATCACAATCTTTAATACAGTCAGGGTATTGTAACCCCTCAGTTACAAGTAGCTAGATAACATTAGAGACAACGCCTCGTGTATTAAACAAAGGTGAATAGATGACTGGGCCATTTTGTTTAATGCTTGTTAAGATTGAAAGAGGAGCTCTGAGCTAACAGGGTCTGATAGCTAACGTTAGCCAGCTGCTCATGCAATCGTTAATGCTAGCAGAATGAATGGATGTAAACTTTATTTAACATATTGCAGAGTGGGTACAATACAATACGGCTCAATACAAACAATTGTTAAGGGAATGCAGACTGTTGTAGCTTGGACTGGGGTCCTTATAACAATAACTTGACAACACATGGTAGCTGCAGCTATAGCTCTGTTGTCACCGGACGTTGGTGAGGGCACGCAGATGTGGGTATCTACTGCGCATGGGCGTTGAGCAACAATGGCTCCGCGCAGATTACACGACACGTTGTCGGCGAGTTTTGGCGAGTATCCAAAACGGAAACACAATTTTAGCGTTTTCAGTAGGGCCAAAAGGTTTCCTGCCAAAACGGCATTTCTATCTAACAGGGACAGCAAACGTATTCAAAATGTATTCAAAACGAAAACAAAAACAGTCTGTGTAACCATGGCCTCATATAACATGATTGCATGATAAAACCCACAACTGGATATTACTGAAGTTACCGGCTATCTTCAGACCTTGTCGTCAGAAACTTGAATTTGAGAGGTTGTAATCATTTGCACATTGGGAATATAAAAACAGTGGATGTGGAACTCGCTCAATTTCACTGTGAAATAATAAGTCTTCAGGGACGCATGAACCATATAATTAATCTGAGAACTCATCCCAACTTCAGTGTTCTGTAGCATATAAATCACTTGCTTTTGATTTTCAGCTCATAAATTACAAAAGCCTAATGCCACAAAATGGGCAGACACACAAACACGACAGCCCTCCCCCAATGGATATGTTTGTGATATTTATGAAATAAAAAATAAAAAGCTAATGATTTATCTCTACAGAGTGCTGGCATCTGGATCTATAGAATTATGAATTTAATGTAACCTTGTTTTTATCCAAAATAGATTTATAAAGTATATATAATGCTTTTTCTTTCCTCAATGAACACTCATAATTGTGTTGTTCCATAAAGTATACACTATACAGTATATACTGTACTCCTGTTGTTCCATATAGTATACAGTATATACTGTACTCCTGTTGTTCCATATAACATATACAGTATATACTGTACTCCTGTTGTTCCATATAACATATACAGTATATACTGTACTCCTGTTGTTCCATATAGTATATACAGTATATACTGTACTCCTGTTGTTCCATAATAACATATACAGTATATACTGTACTCCTGTGGTTCCATATAACATAATACTGTACTCCTCACGTCTTCATCAGATAAGACAACCTCCTCGTCTTCCTCATGCAGTGTGGGTGTTTATGTGAACTTATAACACTCTGACGCTAAATCAATAGATGTGCTTTTGTGTGACAGCTGTGTAGAACGCCTGGAGGTAGTATAGATTGTTATACTCACTCTCGGATGCTGTTGATGTCAGTTCTGCGTGACAGCAGTTGTAGGCTTCTGGATGTGTATATCTCCCCCACTTATATGTTGTTAAACTCTTGAGATATTTTGAGTGACAGACATCATAGCCTGCTACCGTAGATGTTATAGAGAGATTAGCTATATCTATGTACGTAGTAAGGTTGGTACTTACTGCATGCCTGGGGGGAGAGAGGGGGCTGTCAGCTGCAATGTAGCACAGATACACAGTGAGAGAGAGAGACAGTAGATGAACATTTCTAAAGAATAGAATATATATATATATATATATTATAGATAGTTGATCTGTTTAGTTGACAGCTCATGTTTTGTATGACAACAATCATAGCCTGCTAGATGGTAAAAGTGATTATATTTACATTGATATGCCGTCGATGTGTAACAGCAACGTAGCCTGCCCAGATGTTCGTGTGAGATGATATCAACACTTGATGGTAGATGATAGATGAGGTATAAATGCTTAATTAATCCCCGTGGAGGTTGCGGGGGGGGGGGGGGGGGGGGGGTTGGAGGTGTGTTGTCACAGTCAATTTACAGCAACAACAACAATGTACACAAAATAAATAGATAATTTTTATTAAAAATAATGATAATGGGGCCGCTCCAGTAGCACACCGTGTACCGCGCTGCGACGCGGATCGGCCGACCCGAGTTCGATTCCCGGACCCGCCGTTATTTGCCGAATGTCTTCCCCTGCTCTCTCTCCCGTTTCACCCTCACTGTATCTGTCGGTCATGTCTGACCAGGAAAAGCGATAAACGCTAAAAAAATTAATAAAAAAAAAAATTATGATAATAAATACAACATATACAAAGACCAGTTGGAGTGTAGAAGTCAAGGAACAAACAAACAAACCAAGACACATTTTTTTTATGAATAAATACAAATACTAATAAATGTACACATAAGGAGGATAGAAAACACAGAACAGGTCCATGTGTTACTGGTTGTAATGACACATAAGCAGAATAAGATGCACAGGACAGCTGTCAACCATGTGTTACTGGTTGTAATGTTCTTCAATAAGACGGACCAGTATACTGAAAGATTACCACAAAATAAAAGTGCACTTTTTTGTCACCATCTAATACATGATAATACATCACACATACTAATACAATCTTCCCTACCTCAGCCCCTATGCATGAATTATAATATAATATTATAATTATATATAATTATAATACAATAGTTATATTAATCACAAATTAGACAATGAGGCCGTTGATCTGCTCTCCGACTTAATTAACAATCTTAACATTATCCTGTTTGGCACCATGTATCCTAGCAACAGGGCAACATATCATTCAAGATGAATATCATTGTGACATGTTAATTAAGGTGGTTTAAGAGCATTGTGGCTTGTTAAGTACTGTGGTTGAATATCATTGTGGCATTTTAAGTACTGTGGTTGAATAGCACTGTGGAATGTTAATTAAGGTGGTTGAAGAGCATTGTGACATGTTAAGTAATGTGGTTGAATAGCATTGTGACATGTTAAGTAATGTGGTTGAATAGCATTGTGACATGTTTAGTAATGTGGTTGAATAGCACTGTGGCATTGAAGAGCATTGTGGCATGTTTAGTAATGTGGTTGAATAGCATTGTGACATGTTAAGTACTGTGGTTGAATAGCATTGTGACATGTTAAGTACTGTGGTTGAATAGCATTGTGGCATGTTAAGTACTGTGGTTGAATAGCACTGTGGCATGTTAATTAATGTGGTTGAAAAGCATTGTGACATGTTAAGTAGTGGTTGAATAGCATTGTGACATGTTCATTACTGTGGTTGAATAGCATTGTGGCATGTTTAGTAATGTGGTTGAATAGCACTGTGGCATTGAAGAGCATTGTGACATGTTCATTACTGTGGTTGAATAGCATTGTGGCATGTTAAGTAGTGGTTGAATAGCATTGTGGCATGTTAAGTAGTGGTTGAATAGCATTGTGGCATGTTAAGTAATGTGGTTGAATAGCACTGTGGCATTGAAGAGCATTGTGGCATGTTAACACTTTGGCTGCCGGAGGTTAAATTCATGATATACCATCTGTTGCCGGCTCTATTTGTCTATGGATAAGTTCCCCTTCTTTGCAGGGCTATAACCTTTTAAATCCTATTGCTAGATTGCCATTATTAGGGCCCATTCAAAGTCCTATAATATGTATTGTTCATTGTGTAGCAACGTTAAACTTTTTCATTCACATATTCATAGTAAAATATGGTCTAAAGTATAAGTATGTTTTTATCGTTTTCTGCAGCTTTCTTCAGAACGTGATTTATAGCTCCAAATGCATTATATTGATGATGAAATACAGTTTGGTAGGAATCTGTGCGAGATGAAAAATTTCAACTGGATGTACTTCTAGAAGTTTCTACGTATCATCTGATGATGACCGGATGGGCGGGGGATCGTTTATAATTCCGTGGGCAGCGTTAGATGATTCATCCAGAGTGGGTCATATGTTCATCATAGCAGTTTATATGGAACACGTTAGAATAAAACGCTGAATCTTACCGTATGTTCCTCGCGCCGTTGGACGATCAGCGTGGTGTAGACCGTTTTCAATTATGGGATGTTTATCCTGATGAACCATTTCCAGGTTGTATAATGGTATATACGTCCAAATCATGTTGTTTATCGAGTTATTGGCAACGGATCGCTGTGTGTTGTGACAAGCTCGAGTCCCGGGACATGTACCGAGTGCCCGGAAGTGATGTGGGTGAATAGCACATCGTCCAAGCGGCCACCAGATGGCGCTCTTGAACCGCTGGAGGGTTTGGTGGGGCTTTTTGGTGGGTCTCAGGCCAGCGGATGGGAAATATGAATCCGATCACAGATTTTTGAAATATTGATATCAAAGACGAGTTACGGCGTCTTCGGCACCTTGAGCATGGCGGGGAAGGACGCCTAAAAACGTCTTCTGGCAGTTAAAGTGTTAAGTACTGTGGTTGAATAGCATTGTGGCATGTTAATTACTGTGGTTGAATAGCATTGTGGCATGTTAAGTAATGTGGTTGAATAGCATTGTGGCATGTTAAGTAGTGGTTGAATAGCATTGTG
>NC_140167.1:100062626-100117626 GCF_963971535.1 Notolepis coatsorum | reverse complement strand
ACGACGACGACTTCGTAACCTAGTTACTTTCAAAGTAACTAAGTTACTCTGATAATCAAGTAATCAGTAAAGTAACTTGGATTACTTTTTAAAGGAGTAATCAGTAATCAGTAATCGGATTACTTTTACAAGTAATCTGTGGCATCACTGTTTATTAGTAATGTGGTTGAATAGCATTGTGGCATGTTAAGTAATGTGGTTGAATAGCATTGTGGCATGTTAAGTAATGTGGTTGAATAGCATTGTGGCATGTTTATTAGTAATGTGGTTGAATAGCATTGTGGCATGTTTATTAGTAATGTGGTTGAATAGCATTGTGGCATGTTTATTAGTAATGTGGTTGAATAGCATTGTGGCATGTTAAGTAATGTGGTTGAATAGCATTGTGACATTTTTTTTTTATCCACTTTTTCTCCCATTTTTCTATATTTTTCTCTCATCCCAATTTCGTATCATCCAATTCAACCCTCCCCTGTCACGGACGCTGTTTCTTGCCTCCCACAAGCCGGCTGCAATGTGGACTAAGTCATACATAGCACAAGTCCCCTCCGGTACTTGAGGTAACAGCAGGCGCACCAACCGACCTGTAGGAGTCGCTGTCCACAACGCCCGATCCCCACCCATCAGTTTCCCACCCCCTAATACGGCAAATGTGTATTAGTACGGACGACCAGCTAAACTGAAAGCAAATGTGGAGCGCTGGGCTCGAACTGACGAGCCCAGCGTCTCCAGCATTTCGTGGCGAGCGCCTTGCCCACTACGCCACGTAGCCGCCCAGCATTGTGACATGTTAAGTACTGTCCAATTATCTAGCAGTCTCAGTCAATGAGTCAACTAGATCAGGGGTTCCCAAACTTTTCAGTCCGGGACCCAGAAAATAAGGCGTCAGAGAGCCGCGGCCCAATGCACATAGTCAGGCTTTTTTCTTCTTTTTTTTTGCCAGGCGACCGATTTTTTAAGCCAAATATCACTTCAAGCCTATTATGTTAGTTCAAGTTAGTTATTAATTTATATGTGCTATTTATGAGAGGGCTAACTTGTTGCAAAATAATAATGATAATAATAATAGCCTCATTAAAATACTATTGTTGCTTCGGTTGTTTTCAGCGTTTTATGTGCATAATCTGTTATTTAGTTTGAAATGTTCGTTGAAATAAGTAGATTTTTCGTTTTTGTTTATTTATTAAGTTAATATAAAACCATATAGTCACATTTTAGAATACAATAGAATAGAATTTTAGAATACAACTAGAAACATTGTCCTGGCCTGCTTCTAAGTTCAGTGGCCTGACAAAAAATAAAAAAAATAAATAAAAAAAAATTTAGGAAATCATCTCGCGGCCCTCCCGTGGCTGCTCACGGCCCACCTTTGGGTCGCGACCCCGACTTTGGGAACCACTGAACTAGATGTCCCCCTTGGAAGGGTGTGGGCGAAACGACTTATAATCAAACCAGTGAAACAATTCGGACTTTGTAAGAATGTTCGTTTATTTGGACTTCAATGTCCAGCATCCAATTACTACTCGTTGCAATAATCACCAGGTGGCCAATTAAACAAGTGGTTAGCTTGTAGCTGATAGTTAGTAGCAGCTTACATCCAAGCATTAGTGGATAATGTTAGTAGAGGTCGATATGGTATTTGGTAATGTTCAACCAAGTCGACTTTGATAATAGTTCGTTGATAGTTAGGTTGCAATTTAGCAACCGCCGGTACTTGATAGTGTAGCCAGACGTTTAGCCAGCAGTAGCCAGGTTACACAGACGTTAGTCAGCAGTGTTCATTCAAACGTCAGTAGACGATACAGTCTATAGCCAGCATGTACATTCAGTCAGCGTTTAGTCAGCAGCGTACAATCAGACGTTAGTCAGATTATTTACCTATACAAAGGAAAGGAAATAAACGGCATTAATTAGTAACTAGATATATGAATCAAAGATAAATGCGGATATTAACGGCGCATACAATGCAACGTACCGTTGGCCAGTCAAGAGTTTGCCCACAGGGCTTTTCACCTTACAGTCTAGGGCTAAGAGTGTCACTTAAATAGCGCGACGCGCCGGCGCAGAGACAGCTTACCTGCCCAGAGTCGCAATACGTGCTCCAAAGTGCGTCCACTAGGTGGCACCAGATAATAACAAACTCTTGCAATAAATGTATACATTAAATGTTACTTATGATAATAATGAAGGATAATAATGATAAACATATTGGGAAAAACGTCGGATAATTCTCCACCTCCCACTTAGTTTTCTGAATGTCAGGCTCATAAAACTATCCAAACTATACAAAGTGATCCCGGTCTATATTATTATTATTTCTTTACAGGGGCACGAAGAATTAAACTATGCCGCATTTACGGTGGTAGCACAAGCGGCTCCCGCGAAAACTACTCAGGTTATGTCGGCAACGGATGATTCTTGACATCCTCAATCCTGCCAGAAACAGGTGACTTTCGACGTCCTTCTTTGTGCCAGAAACAGGCGACTTTCGACGTCCTTCCTTGTGCCAGAAACAGGCGACTTTCGACGTCCTTTGTGCCAGAAATAGGCGACTTTCGACGTCCTTCCTTGTGCCAGAAACAGGCGACTTTCGACGTCCTTTGTGCCAGAAACAGGCGACTTTCGACGTCCTTTGTGCCAGAAACAGGCAACTTTCGACGTCCTTTGTGCCAGAAACAGGCGACTTTCGACGTCCTTTGTGCCAGAAATAGGCGACTTTCGACGTCCTTTTCTGGTCATTGTTCCTCGAAAGGAAGTACCACCAACCTCCTAACGTCCCTGTGGAGGACAGTGGTAGGGCACACCCCGACGTGACGATCACACTTGGGATGACCGGCGGTAACGGGAAGGCTATGGCAAGTCCTTACTTCCACGTCTCTGATGACACCCTTCGGGTCAGGGTGAGTCTTTATCACTCGGCCCAGTCGAAACTGGCCTCTGAGTGCGTTTTGGTCCGCAAGCCAGACCAGGTCTCCTTTAGCAACATTCCTAGTGGGAATGTGCCACTTCTTCCGGACGAAGAGTTCTGGTCCCGCCAGTTGGCTCCATTGTTTCCAGAACCTGTCCACTTCAATCTGGATTGCTCTCAGACGGACGAAGGGGTAGCTAGCGGACTCGAAACCTCTGGGGTCTCCACGGGGCCTTGCACGTCCCAGTAGGAGAGTGTTGGGGGTGATGACCTCAATGGTGCCATCCCGAAGCTGGGCGTTGGCGCCAATAGGCCTCTCATTTGATAGATTGGCAGCCAGGTATAGGAGGGTTTGGAACCAATGCCAAATGCCAAATAAAATGTCCATTCAATCAATCACCGTGCAGATTGATTGACTGAATGAAAGTGTTATTAACAGATTGCAGAATGGGTACAATACAGTACGGCTCAATACACACAATTGTTAAGGGGATGCAGACCAGAGAAAGACTTTCATCTTGTTTACATCAGGGTCCCCCATTTTCAATTCATAATGAATTGTAAGTAAAGGTGCAACTTGCTCCGTGCAATCCATTCTTTGTGGATGGTGTTCTGTATGGCTGGGTGTCCGTCACACAATGTCCACTTCTAATCCACTGGGTGGTGCTCCTCAGAGTGACTGAAGAAGGTGTTGTCAAGGAAGAGTTGAAGTATCCTCCAACTCATTATTGATTGATATGCAGGTAGTCCTGAAAACAATGGTTATTTTGTGATTGCCACAAAATATACCACTCTTTCAAGCAATTAGCCAACTGCCAATCAGGTTAGACCCGAAGAAACTCTGAGAAAGAACAATGCAAAATATCATCAAAGCTGTTGATGTTCAGTAACAGCAAGCTTGAGCATGCAAGAAGAAGAGCAGCGGACATCCAGAATGACCCTGGTGAGGGGCTTGACCCCCATGCTTGACCCTGGTGAGGGGCTTGACCCTGGTGAGGGGCTTGACCCCCATGTTTGACCCTGGTGAGGGGCTTGACCCCCATGCTTGACCCTGGTGAGGGGCTTGACCCTGGTGAGGGGCTTGACCCCCATGCTTGACCCTGGTGAGGGGCTTGACCCTGGTGAGGGGCTTGACCCCCATGTTTGACCCTGGTGAGGGGCTTGACCCCCATGCTTGACCCTGGTGAGGGGCTTGACCCCCATGTTTGACCCTGGTGAGGGGCTTGACCCCTGTTACAACCAGGATGTTTTGCCATAAGGCCTCAATAGTCAAGCTGAGATGGCTTGTTTACCCAGCCTTAGGCCTGGGTTGCAACGTGGTGGACACATGGAGTCGGACACGTTTTTAGCAAAAATAACAATATTTATGTCTCTAAATGACAATTGTGGAGAGCTGGTTACACCAGCCTCCCTGGTTCAGAACATACAATAACATGGACGAAAACAAGAAGGGTGATAGAGAGACAGTGACAATGCTCCCTGGTCTGCTGATATAGTGTGGAGCCTCTCATCACCGCACCTGTGTCTAATTACAAGAAACATCTGTGTTAATTACAAGACATCAATTAGTGACCACTACACCCACACCACCATGTGAATGTAAAGACAGTAAGTATACCTTCCACCATGTGAAAGTACACATAACAACCCCCATGCTTGACCCTTGAGCAGTAATAGAGGCAAAACGGCGTTACAGGGATAAAGTTGAACTTCAGTTTGAACAGGCTGACTCTAGAGGCATGTGGCAGGGCCTCAGAACAATGACAGACTACAAAGGAACCCCCCTCAAACTGAACAGTGACATCTCCTTAGCAAATGATCTCAACTCCTTCTATGCGAGGTTTGAGGCTGTGAATAACAACACCAGCCTACAAACCACGGCAATGGGGGGGGGGGGTCTGCTGATGGAGACTCAGTGTTCAGGGTAACAGAGCATGAGGTGAGACGGATCTTTAAAAAAGTGGATATCAGGAAGGCAGCAGGACCGGACGGCATCCCCGGCCGCGTCCTAAAAGTCTGTGCCGACCAACTGGCCCCGGTATTCACTGACATCTTCAACCTGTCCTTGGAACAGGCCGTCATCCCCACCTGTCTGAAGAAGTCCACCATCATCCCTGTACCCAAAAAATCTACGCCCGCTTGCCTCAACGACTACCGCCCTGTAGCCCTCACCTCCATAGCCATGAAGTGCTTTGAGAAGCTAGTGAAGGGCTACATCTGTTCCTCCCTCCCCATCAACCTGGACCCTCTGCAATTTGCATATCGCCCCAACAGGTCCACGGAGGACGCCATAGCCCATGTGCTGCACACAGCAGCATCACATCTGGACAAGAGGAAGGGGAACTATGTGAGAATGCTGTTCATCGACTACAGCTCAGCATTCAATACCATAGTCCCCTCCAAACTCATAGCCAAGCTCAGGGACCTGGGCTTGAACTATGACCTGTGCCAGTGGGTCCTGGACTTCCTGACGGGCAGACCCCAGGTGGTAAGAGCCGGCAACTGCACCTCCTCATCCATCACGCTCAACATAGGGGCCCCCCAGGGCTGTGTTCTGAGCCCCCTCCTCTACTCCCTGTACACACATGACTGCGTAGCACAGCGGAACAACAACACCATCATCAAATTTGCTGATGACACAGTAGTGGTGGGCCTGATCTCTGCCAACGACGAAAGGGCCTACCTGGAAGAGGTAGAGAACCTGTCACAGTGGTGTCAGGAGAACTGCCTCTCCCTGAACGTCAGCAAAACAAAAGAGATGATTGTGGACTTCAGGAGGTCGGGGGTCAAGGACTACAGCCCCCTCAGCATCGACGGGGCACCAGTTGAGAGAGTGAACAGTTTCAAGTACCTCGGAGCCCACATATCCGAGGACTTGACATGGACCACACACATTGACAGTGTTGTGAAGAAGGCACGACAACGCCTCTACTTCCTCAGGCGCCTAAGGAAGTTCCAAGTCAGTCAGAAGATCCTTAGGAACTTCTACTCATGTACAATAGAGAGCATCCTGACCGGCAACATCACCTCCTGGTTTGGGAATAGCACTGCACAAGACCGTAGCAGACTACAAAGAGTGACACGTTCAGCCGAACGCACAATTAGAGGGGGGCTTCCCACCCTCCAGAACATTTACAACAAGCGGTGCAAGGGGAAGGCTAAGAGAATTATTAAGGACTCGAGCCACCCGAACAACTGCCTCTTTGAACTGCTGCCGTCAGGCAAGCGATACCGGAGTCTTATGGCGAGCACAGAAAGACTCAGAAGGAGCTTCTATCCCCAGGCCATCAGGCTGCTAAACGAACAATAATCGCTAAACGAACAATAATCACTATGCAACAACCATCAAATGCACACAGCACACACACCCACAAGCACACACTCACTCAAACAAACAACACACTGCAGCACCCACTCTCCACACTTTAGATCACACAAACACACTTACACTTTATATTTATTGATAAAGGATTTGCACTACAACTCGTACACCTACTGTGAATTGTACCTAAACTGCACCTCGTCCATTTATGCCTTGCACTATATAGTATTGTATATTAGTACACTGCACAGTATTGTATATTGTATGGTAACTACGTCTACGAACATTGTACATATGTCTAAACTGAACACTGTGACCTCTTTTTTTACTTCTAATTTTTACTATGTTTTTATTTCATACTTATCTTGTCATGCACAGTCTCTGGAGCGCAACAGTAAGAAGCATTTTGTACAAAAGTATTCTGTACTTCTGTATGACAACTATTAAAGAAACTTGAAACTTGAAACTTGAAACTTGGTGAGGAGCTTGACCCCCAT
This sequence comes from Notolepis coatsorum, assembly GCF_963971535.1. Taxonomy (NCBI): domain Eukaryota; kingdom Metazoa; phylum Chordata; class Actinopteri; order Aulopiformes; family Paralepididae; genus Notolepis; species Notolepis coatsorum. Next base: position 100,110,899 of record NC_140167.1, on the reverse strand, counting down.
GCTTGACCCTGGTGAGGAGCTTGACCCCCATGCTTGATCCTGGTGAGGAGCTTGACCCCCATGCTTGACCCTAGTGAGGAGCTTGACCCCCATGCTTGACCCTGGTGAGGGACACTCAGGACTACGCCTTCTTGTGTGAAAAGATGGAACATGTGTCTGAACTACGACGTCTATTCAACTGAATGACTCAGTCAATGTGCTTGTAACGTTGCAGGCAGGGTTTTTGTGACTCAGTCAATGTACTCGTAACGTTGCAGGCAGGGTTTCTGTGACTCTGCAGGATGCAGGCTTAGAAGTGCTGTGGATTGCATTTTGGTCAAGGTCAGTCCATCAGGTGTTACTGTACCAGTTCATGATGTGGTGAATCCAGGCCCTGAAAAATACATCGGCATCCTTTTCTTTCACTTTCACTGGGTGTGCAAAAAGCCTGACGTGTGTCATGTCTTCCGGAAGCTCAGTCACACATTTACATTTACAGGTAGTCACTTAGCTGACACTTTTATCCAAAACCACTTACAGATTGTGAACAACAAGGTATTGTTGGTAAAATAGTAAACTTGAGTTCCACTCGGAGCAGTAGCGGCCGGTACATTCTTCTCCATGGGGGGCGCTATACCAAACATTTTGCAAACATGTACCACGCATTGGCATGTCACTGGCAGCAGACAGCTGACCAAGCGAACACTGACTCCCCACAACACTACCAAACCACCAACAACACACAACCAGTCAAATAAAGTACAGTCTAATTCACAACTTGAAACACAATATATAAATAGAAAAGTTAGAAACAAACTCGCTCCGTCTCCAAACACACGCAGAGAGAGAGAGAGAGAGAGAGAGAGAGAGAGAGAGAGAGAGAGAGAGAGAGAGAGAGGAGCGTTAGCTGAGTGGCTGAGAGAGAGAGAGAGAGAGAGAGAGAGAGAGAGCGAGAGAGAGAGAATCACGTTAGTTAGTTAGAGAGAGAGAGAGAGAGAGAGAGAGAGAGAGAGAGAGAGAGAGAGAGAGAGAGAGAGAGAGAGAGAGAGAGAGAGAATCACGTTAGTTAGTTAGAGAGAGAGAGAGAGAGAGAGAGAGAGAGAGAGAGAGAGAGAGAGAGAGAGAGAGAAGGTTTTATGTACTGTAGAGCAATACACTCTGTACCGATCACAATACCACCAACCTGGTTGTGTGGCAATAAAGGAATCTTGAATCTTGGCAATGGTAATCATACAGTACATGTCAACAGTAAAGAACCTGAGGGCAGAGTGATAGACTACAGTCTAGTGGCTGAGAGAGAGAGAGAGAGAGAGAGAGAGAGAGAGAGAGAGAGAGAAGCGTTAGCTGAGTGGCTAACAGCGGCTAGCGTTAGCTGAGTGGCTAAGAGAGAGAGAGAGAGAGAGAGAGAAAGATAATTAACTCACTTTGTTTAATTGAAACGTGGTCCAGCCGGAGGGCTTAATAAAGTGTATGTCCACTGACTGTCCCCCAGACTGTTGTCGATGTATATTCCACTGCCCACTGTCCAGACTCGAGACTGCATCACAACACACAGCATCGAACATCCGGCAAACTACCTGGCGATCTACCATCCACTTCTGCAAAATGCGGCTATGGAAAAGTACTGTCGTCGCCGCGTCGGCCAATCAGAGAGCGTCTCCGGGAAATGCGGCTACGGAAATAAAAAAAACTGCTAAGGCTGCTTGCCTAGACCGCTTCAAATCGCGCCCGGCTTCCAACATAATACATCATATTTCAACGCACAGCGCGTTACGCACTGATTGGCTGCGACGGATACAGCGATGACGCACTCAGAGCGCTATTGCGTCTAGCCCGGGCGAGAAATACGGCTAGGGAGAAATGCGGCTATGCGCAGTGAGTCACTTCCTGTTCAGGAAAACAATTATTTTTTATTTGATATATTAACATTATATTGTGCATTGGAAACACAAACATACTTAAAATGAGTAAATATTATTCATTTTAAACATGTTTATATTAGTTATAGGGCTATAAAACAAAAAACAATATTTTTTTTCCCTTCTCTCTCTTTTAACAGGGGGGTCGGCGCCCAAGCGCCCCCAGTGGCCAGCCGCCACTGACTCGGAGTGTTATGTACCAGGAATCACACTGGATTCAGGATGAATATATTTTTAATAACAGTGAAATAAATTAAAACAAACAGTGAGTGGCTTTACTTTATTATATTGGAGTAACTGCCAACGGATCTGGCATAGAACAATGTACACTATATATATGGCAACAATCACAGTATCCCAAAATAATAATACATTAATTACAACTCTAATTAATTGCGGAAGCAGAGGTCCTATGATGCCATTCCACCGGCATCTCTTCACAGCATGTGAAGCCACTTATGCAGGCAACTACAGAGAGCCCTGCCAACTGGGGATGGAGACAAGAAGGTGAGAGTAGTGTGGACGAGACGATTCATAGCTGTGTGACAAAATACGGGTGCAAGACTGAATTAAAAAAAAGATTCAGTGCCCTGCCAGCGCTTTTCTGCCAGTAAAAAATGCTATATGGACACAAGCCCTAAAGCAGGGAAAGTTGAAGTTTAGAACGTTCTTGTGGGAATGATTCATAAAGCAGAGAACCTTTTTGAAGATAATAAAATTGTGAAGGTGAAATTATCTGATATTTCCAAGAGACCCACTGACCTTGACATTCTTCTTCTTCTTCTTCTTCTTCGTCTTCGTCTTCGTCTTCGTCTTCGTCTTCTTCTTCTTCTTCTTCTTCTTCTTCTTCTTCTTCTTCTTCTTCTTCTTCTTCTTCTTCTTCTTCTTCTTCTTCTTCTTCTTCTTCTTCTTCTTCTTCTTCATAACTTATTAACTTATTATAGTGTGAATTTCTCCAGATATCTCTTGGCAACTGAAAACACTTGATAAGGTGATGTCTCTCTAAATTCATCGGCCATATATAAACACATCAAAGGGTTATAGGGCTCCTCTCTGTTGTTCCGGCTCCAGGCCTGTTTAGGAAGTGTCCCACCTCACTGCAGTAGAACCAGAGAGGGGAGGTGGAGGGGAAGGGGAAGGAAGGACGACAGAGAAAATTACATCCTGTTTCCTCTGCATTCTCCTCAGCTCCTCCTCTCTCATCGGCCATAAATCACCATCTACTCGCCTGCCTGCTGCCCTGGCACTCTGGATCGTTAAATACTGTCTGCCCATGTGTCCACCTCCTCTAACACGGACTATGGATTTGTGAACGTTACTTACTCTTATGTGTTACGAACTGGCTCAAGCTCGCAACAAGAATAGGGAGACACAGGCACAATTTAAGAAATAACAAAGAATTTATTATCAGTCAGCCAATATATATGAGTATCAGTGTGTCAGCAGTGTGTGGATGAGTGTATGTGCAGCATGAATGTGTAGGTGTAAAAGCAAAGAAAAGCAACCAAAACGAATGAACCAAAAGTAACAGCCAAATGACCAAAGAACCAAATAAACAACAGACAGCAACCAGACAAACAAAGAACCAAAAACAACTGGGGAGTTCCCAGAGATCAGAGGCAGCCTCTCTCTGATATCCTGCTGGGACACACCGGCCCAGGTGTGCACCAATTAGCTGACGAGCCTTCCCCAGCTCTGCTCTGCCAGCCAGAGCAGAGGAAGGCTACACAGTGTGGGGGAGGGTCGTCACACCTCCCCCCATAAGACAGGGACCCTAGGGTCACTGTTTTCAACCCAGACACCGTATTACACTCTAATAAAAATTACATGTCCTCCAAAAAAGTGACAGCTGAACATGGGTCGCATAGACATGCCCGCCAACTCCCCATCCAGCCACACCACCCCAGCCTCAGCAACTCCGGTGCGCCAGAGAAGCCTTTTAAGAGTAGAGGGAGCCCCAGCCTCAGCAACTCCGGTGCGCCAGAGAAGCCTTTTAAGAGAAAAGGGTTAGTAACAGGAATGGGCAGACAGACATATTTAAACACATGGGTGAAAATTAGGATTTTTATATATGTTTTCCTCTTCCTCTCCCCCCATATTCACTCCATTCTCCCCTTTTCCCTCAGTCATCTGTTGTCTGAGCTGCTCCTCTCTGCCACCTCCTGCCTGAGCCTGGTCAACAACAGCTTGCTGCTGCTGGAGACGATCAATCTCCGTTTTCACATCCTTCTGCAGGTTAACCAGCTGTCCTTGCAGCTCAGTCAGCTTGCCCTCTGATTGGCTAAGGGAGGTCTTGAGGGCGGATACTTCCTGGTTGTGGCTGAGGGAAACAGACAACGGGACAGCGGGCACAGGAAAAGTAACATTCTCTCGTGGTACTGCACAGGCTGGCAACACGTCTGGGTTACACTCATTCATATGTGGCTCTCCCACCAGCTGTGCCGAAGTACCTACTAATGAAGGTGGCACGTCACACTTACCAACCAAGTCATTACCTAAAATCACTGCCACTCCTTCAACAGGCAACGAGGGCCGAACTCCCATGGACACCACCCCCTGTACCAGATCTGAGGAGAACATGAGGTTATGAAGGGGAGCAGACACCACTTGTAACCCCATCCCACAAACCCGTACATCACGACCTGTATATGATCTGGGTGAAAAAGGCAATGCCGATCCCACAATAAATGAATCCAACGCACCGGTATCTCGCAGGATTTTAACCGGTACAAAGGAATCACTTCCCACCAATGAAACATGACCCTCCGTAATATAAGGAGAATAACCGCTTTCAATGTCTGATATTGTAGCTGTTACTGTCGCAGGTCTTGTATGCCACCTAACTGCATCAATGGCATCAGCCTTGCTACCAATACGAGCAGGTGCAGCCAACGCGACAGGTCTCACCTGGCCATTTTCATTTGAGAATTCCGCCTCTGCTCTGCGACTAGGGCACTCATTCTTCCAATGCCCTTCACGCCGACAGTAATGACAATTGGTACTATCGTCACTCTCCTTCCCAGAACCATTATTAGGCCTAGAATAAGCCGATTCCACGTTTGACCCAAAACGTCTGTCTGTGCGTGGAGAAAATCTATTCTGCTGCACACTACTACCTGCTTCGGCAAATGTACGTTTATGAATTAGACTAAATTCATCAGCCAACATTGCTGCTTCTTGCGGAGTTTTAACTTTTCGTTCGTTTAAGTAAGTAGCAATACTATATGGCACACGGTTTTTTATTTGCTCTAGTACTACTAAATCTGACAGTTCCTGAAAAGTTCCAACATCTGACGCAGAACACCATCGAGTAAACTGTACTACCAGATCACGGACAAAATCAACATGAGTCTGGTGCTCCCTTTTTTCCCAATTTCTAAAACGTTGCCGATATGCTTCGGGGACCAACTCATATGCACGCAACACTATAGCTTTAACTGTCGCATAGATCTTACTGTCTGCTACAGTCAAAGAAGCATAGGCCGCTTGTGCTTTTCCTGTGAGGACACACTGCAACAACAAAGTGCACTCCTCATCAGACCACTTTCGTGCACTTGCCACCCGCTCAAACAAAGAAAAAAACAGGTCCGGATCCTTTTCTGTGAACTGGGGAAGCAGTTGCCGGTTAGATCCCACATTAAATGTACTTTCCTCCTGACCAGTGACCCCGGAGGACATTTTCCCCTCAATTATCTGCTTCAATTTAATGGTTTCCATCTCTAATTGTGATTGGAAAGAATCCGCTTTAATTCTTTCCATTCTTTCCTCATGTTCCATACTCCTTCCCTCATGTTCCAATTTAAGAGTTAACAACTCCTTTTGCTGTTCAAAGGTCAAAGCTACAGGGGTCACTGTAGGTGAAATGACAGGTTTATCTATATTAATCAAAATCTCCCTCCCCACCAATGTGTCTCTCAACAATACTCTCACATCTTCCTTCAAACGTTTATCAGTCACCTCAATCTCAAAGTGCTCAGCAATTTTTTGCAGGTGTTCCCTTGTACACTGGTTCAATAACTCGATTGAAGGAGTGTGTATAAAGTCTTTTACAATGGACGCCATATCTAAAGCACTAATCACTACTTATATAGAAAACAAACAGAAAACATGGTGAGCAAGACTTTCCGAGTGCCAATCCCCAACCATATACAATGATATTTGTATTTTTGAGCAACCCTGGTTCCCTACCAATATCACTAATCTAAACCTAACCGTCTTCTTTCTTTACCCTCAACAGAGACCGAAGTCTCCACCGTACAGACTCCAGTTCAAAACAAAAAAGGAAAAATAATAAATTTAGTGCATTCGGCGCCTACCTAACCAGGGCTACTCACTACCACTTTTAAACAGATTAAATAGCACTCAAAAAGTCATACTCACCACACGCTGCATGTCCACAGAGGAGAGGATTCACCACACTGCCAGCCATCACAAAACTGCAAAACTAAAGGTCAATTTGAAGAAAATAACCAAATTAACATTCAACATTTCCAATTTGCACCTGAATCTCCCCCAATCCAAGACATATTCAATTAATTTCAGCAAACAAATAGTTTCCAGGTTACTCACCACACTGGCAACCAGTCCACCCTAGATCACTCCCACTAGGGCCCAATGTAGGGAGTGAAAAATATGAACATGCCGAAAAAAAAATTCTTACAAACAATTCTAGGGTCCAAATTGTTTTTCTTTTATAATACCGGATGTATTCTTTTTTGACGAGCCCCCACTTGTTACGAACTGGCTCAAGCTCGCAACAAGAATAGGGAGACACAGGCACAATTTAAGAAATAACAAAGAATTTATTATCAGTCAGCCAATATATATGAGTATCAGTGTGTCAGCAGTGTGTGGATGAGTGTATGTGCAGCATGAATGTGTAGGTGTAAAAGCAAAGAAAAGCAACCAAAACGAATGAACCAAAAGTAACAGCCAAATGACCAAAGAACCAAATAAACAACAGACAGCAACCAGACAAACAAAGAACCAAAAACAACTGGGGAGTTCGCCAGAGATCAGAGGCAGCCTCTCTCTGATATCCTGCTGGGACACACCGGCCCAGGTGTGCACCAATTAGCTGACGAGCCTTCCCCAGCTCTGCTCTGCCAGCCAGAGCAGAGGAAGGCTACACAGTGTGGGGTCGTCACATATGTAAAACAGCTCTCTTTCTGTCTCTGAGACGTGCAGGAGAAAACAATGGAGAGAGACAGAGAGAGAGATTGAGAGAGAGATAGAGAGAGAGAGACAGAGAGATGGAGAGAGAGAGAAGGTGAGTGAGAGAGAGACAGAGATAGAGAGAGATGGATGAAGAGAGAGAGAGAGAGAGAGAGAGAGAGAGAGAGAGAGAGAGAGAGAGAGAGAGAGAGAGAGAGAGAAAGAGAGAGAGAGAGAGAGAGATGGAGAGAGAGAGAAGGTGAGTGAGAGAGAGACAGAGATAGAGAGAGATGGATGAAGATAGAGAGAGAGAGAGAGAGAGAGAGAGAGAGAGAGAGAGAGAGAGAGAGAGAGAGAGCTCCTGGTTCCCAATATCATAGTTGACCTGCGCCGGGGTCAGGCGGCGAGAGAAGAAGGCGCAGGGGTGTAGTCTCTGGTCGAGAGCGGAGCGCTGGGAGAGGACTGCCCCCACCCCGGTACTCGAGGCGTCCACCTCCACCACGAACTGGCGGGACGTGTCCGGCTGGACGAGGATGGGCGCGGAGGTGAAGCACCTACACAGCTCGGAGAAGGCGGAGTCCACCTTAGTGGACCAGACGAAAGGCACGGAGGGCAAAGTGAGTTGGGTGAGGGGTGCAGCGACCCGGCTGTAGTCCCTGATGAAACGTCGATAGAAGTTCGCAAACCCCAGGAAGGGTTGGAGCTGCTTGACGTTGGTGGGCCTGGGCCAGTCCACCACCGCCTTGATCTTCTCGGGGTCCGCCCGGATCTGGCCGCCCTCTATTATGTAGCCGAGGAACCCGATGGAGGAGACGTGGAACTCACACTTCTCCGCCTTGACGAACAACTTGTTCTCTAGCAGGCGTTGGAGGACCCGGCGGACATGCTGGACGTGCTCTTCCATAGAGCGGGAAAAAATCAGAATGTCATCCAAATAAACAAAAACAGAGCGGTTCAGGACATCACAGAGAACGTCATTGACAAGGGCCTGGAAGACAGCAGGGGTGTTGGTCAACCCAAAGGGCATTATCTTGTACTCGAAGTGACCGAGGGGCGTCTTAAAGGCCATCTTCCATTCGTCCCCCTCCCGGACACGGGCGAGGTGATAGGCATTCCTGAGGTCCAGCTTCGTAAAAATGGTGGCACCTTGCAGGGGTTCAAACGCAGAGTTAATTGTTCTTGACCGTGATGCTGTTGAGGCCACGGTAGTCAATACAGGGGCGAAGGGAACCATCCTTCTTAGAAACGAAAAAGAAACCAGCGCCGACAGGAGAGGAGGAGGGGGTGATAATGCCCAAGGCTAGGGACTCGTGGACGTATTTCTCCATGGACTCCCTCTCCGGGCGCGAGAGGTTGAACAGGCGACTAGCGGGGAGCGTGGCTCCCTGGAGCAGGTCAATGGCACAGTCGTACAGACGATGGGGTGGCAGGGAGAGAGCATGCAGATTACTAAAAACAGCCTCTCATGATATCTTGGAGGGATAGTGGAAAGGTCAATGGGTTCGTTGGGAACGTGAGAACCAGCAACCTCCAGTGGTGACCGAGCAGACCGCAGGCAGGTGGCGTGACAGTGAGTGCTCCAACTAACGACCGAGCCAGTAGGCCAGTTTATCACTGTGTTGTGTCATTTCAACCAGGGCATGCCGAGTACAATAGGGTTATGGGGGGAACTAGTGACGTGAAACCGAATAACCTCGTTGTGATTTCCCGAGAGCAACAGGCGGAGTGGCTTGGTGTGGTTAGTTATCCATGAGAGCAGCCTCCCATTTAGACCGTGGGCATCGCGGGGAATAGGCAGCGTGTCGGTAGCAATGCGGAAGCGAGATACGATGCCGGCATCAATGAGGTAAATGAGGTACAAATTCGTCAGCGCCCGAATCAACCAGCGCGGACAGGGGAAGTGACTGGCCATTCCAACACAGGGTGGCACTGAATTGCATATTGGGACCGGAGCTGGGGACATAATTGAGGCTCGAACATGCACCCAGTATTACTGTCGAGCCCCGCCGTTTGGGCGAAGCGGACACGAATCGAGGAAGTGACCGAGCTGGCCGCAATAAATACATGCCCCAGTCCTGAGCCTGTGGAGGGGTTTGTTGGGATGAAGATGAGACCGGTCAAGTTCCATTGGCTCAGGGAAGTAGTGCTCGGCGTGAGCAGCGCGCCTGGGGGGGAAGAGCGAGATGAATTGGATAACGAAGGGCGGGTGCCGCTAGTCTTTTCACAGCGGCGCTCGCGAAGACGCATGCCCAGTTCTCTGGCTAACTCAATTAGCTCGTCCAGGGAGTTCGGTTTCTCTTTGGATGCCAACTCGTCTTTAAGAACGCCGCTGAGGCCTTGACGGAATGCCCCTCTTAACGGAATGTCAGGATACGGAATTCAATGGAGTATTCGCTAACGCTGCGGTGGTCCTGGCGGATGGTGAACAAGCCAGCAGAACTATCCGCGATTTTAGATTTATCACTTTGGAAGGTGTGTGGCTGTTGTCCAAATACTAGTGAACATTGAAAAATAAAGGTGCAACATTTTGAGACGTCCCCGTCATATCGCTCTGGTGCGGGGACCTGGGGCTCTCAGAGCTGAGCGTGAGAGCGCAGAGTTGGGCAGTGGTCTCCTCAAGTGAGCGGGAGTGTTGGTTTACCAACCCGGCGTGTCCGTTGATGATGGTCCGGACCTCTCTCCATTCTCCGGCGTCCTGTGGTGCTGGGCTCGTCATATTGGTCCCAGTGTTCTGTTACGGCAGCAGTGGCGGAGCCCAATAGCAGAACACAGGGAGAGAGAGAATGGAGCATTTTAGGTTGGTTTTAATATAGGTACCAAGCAGACAGGTTATTGAATGTTCAGGAATGTACGACAGGTGTGAGCAGGAGCACTTCTCGTGAAGCACAGGAACGTCCTGGCGGGTGGTGTCTCGGGAGACAGCGTAGGCCGGGAGCGGTGGTCCTGGGCACAGGGAGAACAAAGGTTAGGACAAGGCAGACAATAGGGATAGAGCAGCAAGGTTGGGGTACGTCCTTGTACCTAGGTTGGTAGGATAACACTGGGACGATCAGGGGCAGGATCCGTAGGGGTGATATCAGGGTTGGTGATGAGTGAATGACTCTTAGCTGTGCAGGGTGGGAATGCTGGGGTCGGAAGCTGCCCATATAAGGGCGTGGAAGCAGGAGGGGAGAGCAAGGCTCTCGCCGTGATTGTGACAAGTCATCACACACATAATAAACCTCTCCATAAAACAGGGACACGTCCCCAAAGACTTCAAAATTGCGAGAGTGACCCCCCTGCACAAAAAAGGCAGCAAATTAGACCCAGGCAACTACCGCCGTGTTTCTATTCTTACCTCCATCTCGAAAGTCATGGAAAATTCTACGAACAGGTCGAAAAGTACCTTGCGAAAAAATAAATCTAATCTACGAATTCAGAATTTACAGAATTTAGTAATTTTGCTGATGCTTTTAAACAAAGCAAGTTACAAATTGTGAACATCAAGTCAGCAGGAGGGGTACATCTCTGGGTCAGTGGCATTGATCGTCAAACAGTGTTGAACTTGAGTGTTACAGGGAGGGAGAGAGATACAGGGAGAAATAGAGAGAGATACAGAGGGAGAGCGATACAAAGAGATACAAAGAGACAGAAAGAGAGAGATACAGAGATACAGAGAGAGATACAGAGATACAGAGAAAGAGGGAGAGATACAGAAAGAGACAGAGAGGGAGAGAGATTGAGAGAGACATAGAGAGAGATACAGAGAGATACAAAGAGAGACAGAGAGAGATACAGAGATACAGAGAGAGACAGAGGGAGAGAAATACAGAGAGAGACAGTGAGGGAGAGAGATACAGCAATACAGAGAGAGACAGAGAAAGACAGAGATAAAGAGAGGGAGAAATACAGAGAGAGAGAGAGAGAGAGAGAGAGAGAGAGAGAGAGAGAGAGAGACAGAGAGGGAGAGAGATACAGAGAGGGATACAGAGAAAGAGATACTGAGAGGGAGAGAGAGAAGTGAAATACAAGAAAAATCAGGACAGAGAGAGAGAGATAAACCAGTGACACCAACATCAGCGATGTCATAGGTGCCAGATGTCAGTGACAGCACAATCAACAGCTTAGGACCGCTGAACAATCTAATAACAGGCTTCAATATGGAATCTTGTCATTTGAACCGAATCATGGATTCTTAAAATCTCAAGATTTTTAATAATAATATAGAATAATACTTTTAGAGGTGCTATAGATAAAATGTGTTTTAAATAATGCATAATAATTAGAGCTGGGCCGTTAACGGCGTTGCGTTAACGCTATACTAGTATCGCGTGATAATATAATTAACGCATTCATCAAAAAAAAAAAAAAAAAAAAAATGTTACCTTTATTTACCCAGGGTAGGTTCGCTGAGCACAGATGCTCTTTTTCAGGAACGCCCTGCTTCACATTCACACAGTTCCATTCACACCTGGGAGCTGCCCAGTACAACCACAGTTGACACCATTGGCCACTGAGCAACTCCACTGGAGCAGTTGATTCAAGCCATGTCACATAGTTCAAGTTTGAAATGATTCTTTCTGTTTTGCTCCTGAGAGTGTGCTAGATACTGTACTGTACTGGTAATATTATTTATTTGTGTTAACTTCTGAATAAAACAACTTATTAAACACAAGTACATCTTATTGAACATTATTTTGATATTTCATTACCAATTATCATAGCAAAACAGCTTTTTCAAACAGTCTGTAATGCATTTTGGAAACGGGAGATGGGCTCATGGTGTAATGGGCCACCTGGCCTGAGAAACATAAGGAGGAAAGAAAAAGTAAGGACTTACTTCTGGTCATTATTTGGGTAGAACACACATATTTTGAATGCCTTCGGCAGGTTTTTCTTTTTTTTGAGCCATTTTAATCTAGATTAAATCCAGGATTGCAGATAGATTCATCTAGATTAAAAAAATGTATCTATGCCCACCTCTAATAATAATACTTTTAGAGGTGCAAATATAAGCACAGCTTTTCCCCCCAAAACATCTTTTGATTAAAGTGTATTTAATTTTTTTTGTTGTATCCCCTCCCTGCTTCCTGTTTCCCCACGAGGAATGCACATGATTGGATAAATTACATGATGGTGCTCTAGTGCGACATCTCACTAGAATCTAGATCAGGGGTTATTTTTCCCGGGGGGCCGAATGAGCTACCACACTACAGACATTTAACCCTTTCACTATCACACTACAGACGGTTAACCCTTTCACTATCACACTACAGAAGGTTAAACCCTTGCACTATCACACTACAGAAGGTTAACCCTTTCACTATCACACTATAGACGGTTAACCTTCCACTACCACACTACAGACGGTTAACCTTTCACTACCACACTACAGACGGTTAACCCTTTCACTATCACACTACAGAAGGTTAACCCTTTCACTATCACACTATAGAAGGTTAACCTTTCACTATCACACTATAGAAGGTTAACCTTTCACTACCACACTACAGACGGTTAACCTTTCACTACCACACTACAGACGGTTAACCCTTTCACTATCACACTACAGAAGGTTAACCTTTTCACTACCACACTACAGAAGGCTAACCCTTTCACTACCACCACGACTACTAGTCGGGACGTCTGAAGCTTAACCTTTGAAGGCAAAGCTGAATCCTTAAATCCACTGGACCAATCAAACCAAGCGGTACCTGGGCCTGGCCGTGACCTTAACCTTTAACCTTAACGTAACACACAACGGGGTCGTGGACGGTTGACATCTAGAGTAGTCGAGATGTCTGATGGGAACCCAGAGAAGGTTAATCTTTCACTACCACACTACAGAAGGTTAACCTTTCACTACCACACTATAGACAGTTAACCCTTTCACTATCACACTACAGAAGGTTAACCTTTCACTACCACACTATAGACAGTTAACCCTTTCATTACCACACTACAGAAGGTTAACCCTTTCACTACCACACTACAGAAGGTTAACCTTTCATTACCACACTACAGAAGGTTAACCCTTTCACTACCACACTACAGAAGGTTAACCTTTCACTACCACACTACAGAAGGTTAACCTTTCACTACCACACTACAGAAGGTTAACCTTTCACTATCACACTACAGAAGGTTAACCCTTTCACTATCACACTACAGAAGGTTAACCCTTCCACTACCACACTACAGAAGGTTAACCCTTTCACTACCACACTACAGACGGTTAACCTTTCACTACCACACTATAGACAGTTAACCCTTTCACTATCACACTACAGAAGGTTAACCCTTTCACTATCACACTATAGAAGGTTAACCTTTCATTACCACACTACAGACGGTTAACCTTTCACTATCACACTACAGAAGGTTAACCTTTCACTACCACACTACAGACGGTTAACCTTTCACTACCACACTACAGACGGTTAACCTTTCACTACCACACTACAGATGGTTAACCCTTTCACTATCACACTACAGCAGGTTAACCCTTTCACTACCACACTACAGAAGGCTAACCCTTTCACTATCACACTACAGAAGGTTAACCCTTTCACTACCACACTACAGAAGGCTAACCCTTTCACTACCACACTACAGACGGTTAACCTTTCACTACCACACTACAGAAGGTTAACCTTTCACTACCACACTACAGAAGGTTAACCTTTCACTACCACACTACAGAATGTTAACCTTTCACTATCACACTACAGAAGGTTAACCTTTCACTACCACACTACAGAAGGTTAACCCTTTCACTACCACACTACAGAAGGTTAACCTTTCACTACCACACTACATAAGGTTAACCTTTCACTACCACACTACAGAAGGTTAACCCTTTCACTACCACACTACAGACGGTTAACCTTTCACTACCACACTACAGAGGGTTAACCCTTTCACTACCACACTACAGAAGGTTAACCTTTCACTATCACACTACAGAAGGTTAACCCTTTCACTACCACACTACAGACGATTAACCTTTCACTATCACACTACAGAAGGTTAACCCTTCCACTGCCACACTACAGGTTAACCCTTCCACTACCACACTACAGAAGGTTAACCCTTTCACTACCACACTACAGACGATTAACCTTTCACTACCACACTACAGACAGTTAACCCTTTCACTATCACACTACAGAAGGTTAACCCTTTCACTATCACACTATAGAATGTTAACCTTTCACTATCACACTATAGAATGTTAACCTTTCACTACCACACTACAGACGGTTAACCCTTTCACTATCACACTACAGAAGGTTAACCCTTTCACTACCACACTACAGAAGGCTAACCCTTTCACTACCACCACGACTACCAGTCGGGACGTCTGAAGCTTAACCTTTAAAGGCAAAGCTAAATCCTTAAAATCCACTGGACCAATCAAACCAAGCGGTACCTAAACCTAACCGTGACCTTAACCTTTAACCTTAACGTAACACACAACGGGGTCGTGGACGGTTGACATCTAGAGTAGTCGAGATGTCTGATGGGAACCCAGAGCCCCCCCCCCCCTCTGAGCGCACAACACCTCGAGCCTGGGGGGACACCCACGGCCCCCTCCCACCAACTTGGGACAGGGGCACACAGACATTACACACATAATAGAATGTAAACACAGGGCTTTGAATCAGGAGTTATCTGCAAACCCCCCCCCCCCCCCCCCCCCTGAGCGCACAACACCTAGAACCTGGGGAGACACCCGAGGTCCCCTCCCACCAGCTTGGGACAGACACATAGACATGGCATGCACAATAGAATGTAAACACAGGGCCTTGAATCAGGAGTTATCTGCCTCAACCCCCCCCCCCCCCAGACACCCCACGGAGCCCCCTCAGACAGCCAGGAACCGAGACAGGTCCCCTCACACACACAACACCACAGGGGACCACACACCTCCAACCTAAGCCTGGAGACACACAGACACAGATCCAACCAGACCAATAAGAACACTGACTCACTGGGGCTTTACACATCCCTGCAAAAGCCACCTGGGGGCGGAACCTAAGACTATTTAAAGCAGGATCAGACAGCATATCCTAACCACAAGCGGTGGAACTTCAGATGGACGACATCTCCACTCAACCACATCCAGACTCTGAGTAAAAATGGGGGGAGGGGGAACTGTACCTTGAACCCAGTAACAGGGCCTGACCTTGGCTTGGGAACAAAGGCACAGCGGCCTATAGCGTGGAAGACTGGTCTTATGCAGACAGGTTTACAGTTGTAATTCTATCATTACAGCCGGGACAAACAGCGGTTAATACCCTGAGTCCCCCGACTTGAATGATGAGAGAAAATGAACACTGTAATTTCTAAAACCTGACTGCAAGGCCTTTCTGATACGAGAAGAGGATTCAAGCCCCTATTGGGCTCTTCAAGCGAGGGAAGGCGTGTATGAAGGCTTCCCTACCTCGCTATACTCAGGTAATATATCTAACCATCTCTTAAGGGCACTCCATAGCCTAAACATACTCAGTACATAACCGCACCCACACGTATATTTCCAAACTAGATCCTGTTAGAATTATAACCACATCATATCCTACAATTGAAACCACTTAGATCAGCCCGCTTTAGGCCTAAATCTTTAAAAAAAAAAGAAAAAAATACTATCTGTAGGAACAAATCTCGCGTACTCACGCGGATCAGCACCTCCCAACTAAGAATGGAATGTGCAATCCTCAAACTACTTATAAAATAGACCAAGCTGCCTCAAAATGCTCTGACTTGAAAGGCCTATAAAACCTTCTAAGTCAGACAAAAACAGGCAACCCTTAAACTTAGGTTAACATTGACCTTTGATACTTGTATGGATCAACAGTACTACTACATACAGGACCACTTTGGTACACAGGACTAACTAAATTAGGATCAATGATAGGGTTAACTAATAGACCTCTAACAGGAAGATGCAAAAAAGCTATAAACAAATCCATCCCCACATCACAACCCGTCTCCATAAAAGTAACTAATTTGAAATGAAACGAACAACAATCCAAGGTTTGATCAACCTAAATGGATTGGCCTGCTCTGAAGAGGACGTATAGTGCAGTATACTTGGATATATACAAAAAATATATATAAGTATACTTCTGGCCGAAACGTCTGTTGACTCAGGGTGCATTACTGATGAAGTTGTTCGTAAATTGACACCAAAAGACTATAACCTTTACCATTCAAAAAGAAAAAAAAGAAAAAGAAAACAAAAATAACTACAACACTACAGACGATTAACCCTTCACTATCACACTACAGAGGGTTCACCTTTCACGACCACGCTACAAAGAATTCATCTATCATCCAAAAAAACAATACATTGGGAACACAAACTTGTACCATTAATGCAGGCTCCCTCCAGAGCAACAATGGCGGGGTGTCTCCTGAACCATCTGGGGGCCGGCCCGGTGAAGAAGTGGACCACAGACTCACCACATCCTCTGGAGGAGGGCCATACCACATTGACACTCTCCCCTTCCATAAAGAATAACAATAACAATAATAACAATAATAATAATAATAATAATAATAATAATAATAATAATAATAATAATTGTAATGGGAATTATTAAAGGACAAATGATGAGCCGTTTACATTAATCATTCTGAGTCATTATTAATAATAATAGAAAGGTTTATTTAATAAAGAAAGTTCATGACAGCGTGGCCACGCTGCCAGGCCAGTCACCCGCCAGAGACAGACATGTTTACCCCCTAGCGTCTGACAGGGACTGACCTAGAGGCCTGGTCAGACATACAATTGAATACATGAAATTACGTAGAAGAAAACAAAATGGCTGGTTAGAGAAATTAATAATACGACTATGTTATGGCTAAGCCTGGAAGGAAAACAGCTCCATCTTACAGTTCCCATGACCTTGGGTTCTGGCTCTATGGCTGGTAGAAACAGCAACTTCGTTACGACTGAGAGAATGATAGAGTAATCTTAAAGAGACATACACACATTAACCAGTAAATCTGGTTGGACTGAAACTCTAGCTGTATGACATGATAAAATAACAGAGACTCATAATGACATGATAATATATTCCACGACATAATAATAATAATAATAATAATAATAATAATAATAATAATAATAACAACTTAGATTCTCTACCTCCTCAGGGGTATGAATGCACATTAAGTGAAACACTTATATTACAAAGAGATGAATTATTAAAAAGAATTAAAAAATTAGTACCAAAAACGGCCAGTAGAGGGCTCCATCCCTTTCAAAAAAATAAATCAAAAATGAATAACTTAGATTAAAATGTGCCCCCTTCTACCTCCTCAGGGGTATGGATGCACATCAGGTAAAACACTTATATTACAAAGAGATGAATTATAAAAAAAATTATTGGAAAATCAATAAATCATATTAAAAATCAAAATCAAAATAAATAACTTAGATTAAAATGTGCCCCCTTCTACCTCCTCAGGGGTATGGATGCACATCAGGTAAAACACTTATATTACAAAGAGATGAATTATAATTTTCTTTTTTGAAAATCAATAAATCAGATTAAAAATCTAAATCAAAATAAATAACTTAGATTAAAATGTGCCCCCTTCTACCTCCTCAGGGGTATGGATGCACATCAGGTAAAACACTTATATTACAAAGAGATGAATTATAAAAAAAATCTTGGAAAATCAATAAATCATATTAAAAATCAAAATCAAAATAAATAACTTAGATTAAAATGTGCCCCCTTCTACCTCCTCAGGGGTATGGATGCACATCAGGTAAAACACTTATATTACAAAGAGATGCATTATAATTTTTTTTTTGGAAAATCAATAAATCAGATTAAAAATCTAAATCAAAATAAATAACTTAGATTAAAATGTGCCCCCTTCTACCTCCTCATGGGTATGGATGCACATCAGGTAAAACACTTATATTACAAAGAGATGAATTATAAAAAAAATCTTGGAAAATCAATAAATCATATTAAAAATCAAAATCAAAATAAATAACTTAGATTAAAATGTGCCCCCTTCTACCTCCTCAGGGGTATGGATGCACATCAGGTTAAAAACTAGATTACGACGTGACCCCTCATACCTCCTCAGGGGAACGGGTGAACATCAGCTAAAAACATAGATTAGACGTGACCCAGTACTACCCTCTCAGGAACATGGGTAAACATCAGTTAAAACACATACAAATAAATAGCCTATAAACTTAAAACTTAGACTTAGACATCACAAACAAATCTGGAAACTGGAGTGGTCCCTTGAGCCCATAATGGTTCTCTTTTCTGCCTCTAGACCCAGTAGGAAGCAAAGCAATGGACTAGGACCGTGCACCCCCCCAGCCGCCGACCACTCCATACCAAACTAGTACTAACCTACTGGGGAGTGGCCGCCCGCAAAAACCAAAGCCCTGCTTCCTGTTTCCCCACGTGGAATGCACATGATTGGATAAATTACATGATGGTGCTCTAGTGCGACATCTCACTAGAATCTACAGCAGGGGTGGGCAATTATTTTTCCCGGGGGGCCGAATGAGCAACTGAAAATATGTTGGAGGGCCGGGCCAAAATTCCAAACTCAATTATGCATAATATACATTTTATTTCTATATAAAAAGCAGTAGGCTAAATGGCATTGTTTTGACCCCTGGTAAGAGTGTATGTTATTATTTGGCAATTAAAAGGTGAGGTTAGCTTTCAAAAATATCATTTATTCAAATAGAATTTATTTCCAAAATGATAAACAAAATGTGAAACATTAATAACAAAGGGCATGTATGAAAAAGTGCTATACAAATAAAGTTATTATTTTGAGTTTCATATACTATTGAAACAAGGATTTTCTTAGCTTTCTAAAGACATCACATCATCTTATAGCTAAAATAAACAAGACATGTCACTGAACTGTGTAAAGAAAAGTGTCCCAGTAGCATTTTTTACTTTACATGCCTATATTAAACATTTAATATAGGCAGTATATATGGACCACGAAAGGCTCAAAATGGCCATTAGTGTTAGACCAGTGGTTCTCAAACTGTGGTACGCGTACCACTAGTGGTACTTGGTGGTACTGCTGGTGGTACTTTTTTTTATATTATAATTTTTTTTTCTTTTTTTTGCAGTCAGGCCACTGAACTTAGAAGCAGGCCAGGCCAGTGTTTCTAGTTGTGGTGGCGCGATAGTTAGATAACCTAAGTGGGGAACAACCAGGAGATCACTGTGACAGAGTAATGCAGTCTAAACAGTCATACATCTTTAATTCAACTTCAGCCCTGATCATAACCATTTTTATTTTTAGATTTTTTTGTAATGTCAGATACAAAATTAAATACTGCCATTTTTCTGAAAAGAGTTGTTAAATCTGACATTACAAAAAATCCATCAAAATCTGTGTTGTTGCTAATCATTGACACATGCCTAGCCTGTAATAATCCCCCCCCAGAAAAATGTACTTTGCATTTGATATATTGAAAATATTTAACTATTTTTTTTTTTTACAATAATTTGTGATGCCATCACACAAACTGGCCTTTAACACATTAACTGCCACAGAGTTTGCCCGTCTCATACCACTCTCTGCCACCACTCTAAGCCTATGGAGATGTTCGCCTTCTTTGCAGGGCTATAACTTTTTAAATTGTATTGCTAAATTGACATTACTATGGCCCATTCAACATCGATTATCTATCGTTCAGGATGTAGGAACGTTATACTTTTTCATTCATAGATTCATACGAAAATACCGTCTAGAATATAAATATGTTTTTATCGTTTTCTGCAGTAATTCCTAGAACGTGAGTTATAGGCATAAACGCATATATAGATTATCAACTGCCGTTTGTTGCCGATACACGCTATATTAAAAATGTCAACTGTACATGATCCTAAACGTTATGACTCATCATGCACGGATGAACGGGGGGGGGGGGGGTCGTTTATAATTCCGTGATCGTCAGTAAATGCTTTATGTATGGGTGATATATTGATCAGAGCAGTTTGCATTAATAATAATAAACAAACACTGAAAGTAACGTTACTGTCCTCTTACCGTTCGCCGATGAGACTGGAGGAAAAAGATCCCACTTATTTGACGGCGATCTACTACATCCATTTCCGGTTTGTATAATAATAATAAACGCCCAAATCATATTGATTATTTAGTTATGGCAGCGATCCATATACACGGATGTGTGTCTAGAGTCCCGCAACAATATGTGAGTGCCGGACGCATTTCCCAGATGCACGGAGATCACCAGAGATCCATTTCCGGTTGTAACTCGCCCGATCATCCACCAGGCGGCAGTATTGAAGTGTTGCAGAGTTGTGCAGGCTCCCACTGTATCAGCCGAGGCTGGGTGAGGGAATTATGAATACCATGGCGAAAAAATTTAATATTATATCAATAACGTCGTACGCCGTGGTTTGGCAGAATTCGCATGACCTTGAAACACGTTGTACGACGTTATTGGCGCCCAATGTGTTAAAGGGTCCAAAAAAAAAATCCTGCACCAGAATGCAGGAAATTAAGTCTTTGTAACAAAATAATTCCTGGTGGGGGACCCCCACTTAGAAAGTGGCCTGACTGGGGCTATATTTCACACTATATTTCCCAGCCTGAATTATTTCCCCAGTCCGGCCCTGCTTATGCGAGTTGTCAATGGACAACAACATGCTGTGTGTGTGTGTGTGTGTGTGTGTGTGCGTGTGTGTGTGAGAGTGAGAGAGAGAGAATGAAGGACAATTGCTTGCTGTGTGTGAGAGAGAGAGAATTAAGTACATTTGCTGAAATAGTTCTTAATTTTCTCACTTGCTATGTGAGAATGTTAGTTATTATGTTCTCAATGCCCCTTGCATTGTATGAGTTGTGTGGAAGAGTTTGCTAGTTCTAGTGCTACCCCTTTGTACATTGTGGCTGTGTTTGACAAAAGTTAACAATAAATAATGGTATTAGGAATACATTTGCCTCCTGCGTGAACTGTGTATAGCTGAATAGACTATTTTAACGTCGGCCATATGGTACTTGGAGAGCCAGCTACGTTCTCAGGTGGTACTTGGTGTAAGAAGTTTGAGAAACACTGCGTTAGACAAATAAAGCAATGCTTTTATCCAGATTATTTGTCACTTCCACTAAATGTATTAATCTAGCTACTAACTGGGGAGACTGATAAATTACAGATAAAGGAATATAGCAAGACAATCGGTTACGATTGGTTTAATTTATTAAAATAAAAATGTATTAAGATTAAACTGGGCATGCGTCAACCCCAGTAATGTCGCAGCCGCTCAATCTCTGAAAACATTGGAGCAAATTTAAACAAACTGACCACATATTATATACATTCTCGCCTTAAGAAAAAACAATTTGCCCGTTGGTGTGAAATGCATTCTGGGTTACTTGGCTGTCCCAGAGGATCCATCCATCCTCCAAACTCAGGAAAAGAAGGCTGCATTTCTCGGCTGCATTTGAAGGAGCATTCGAAGGCTATAGTGAGACACAGCTACTGTGTGTCCTAGCTAAAGATTGCACAGGGAAGCCACGCTGGTATTAGGCTCCGTGACTCGTCTTGAATTATATAGCCCATATTTTAATAGGGCATCTCAACATGCTGGTCAAATAAAAGGCTGACAGGAATTCATAGATTTTGCACTGAACATATTTTTATTGCAATAAACTGACAGAATAGCAAAGTGCCTTTTTCAATGGTCACAATGTTAACTATTCAATAGATTATAATATCAAAAGAAAGGTCAACAGAACATGGTTGTATACAACAAAAGAACACGAGAAGCAAGTTTTAAAAAGCTATGGCCTTCCTTTTTCATCCAGTGCACTATTTCTCATCGATAAAAAAACAAACAAACAAATGAAATTTAAAAATACATCACGAAAAAAAAGGAAAAAAAAAAGCAGCACTTGCTGAACTGAACACATCACCACAAAGTATTTATTATTCTGTACAGCTAAATGTGGAGCCGGCACACAGACCCTACATGCAGCCCTCATAACCCTCAGCTACAACACTGTCAGAACGTCTGGAGAACGCTTTAGGAGGCGCTTAAGGATGGTAGTATTATCATTATTATTATTATCATCATCATCATTATTACTACAAAAAACACCATTCAGAGAGTTCAGAGTACACTGTACAGCTCCAATGACGGCGGTGGCGGCAGCACTGTGACATCACACACCAAAGCCCCCCCCCCCCCCCCCTCACCTCCTATACAAAGGCAAGGATCAATGAAGTTTATAGATGAAAAAAAATATATAGACTTCTTGGATAAAGTATAGTGGGGGGATGATGATGATGATGTCACCACAGGGCTTCAGAATGGAGGTGTGATTATATATAAATAATGCATGATGCCACTTGGCAGACACTTCCGCTCCAAGCATCTTTTACAAGTACAGCGTGTGCAATACATTTATAGTACAAATGGCCCCCGGTGGGGATGCCTGGCACTGCAGTCACAGTGCCATGATGCTCCACTCACCAAACCCATACAGTAACCATACAGTAAACACAGTAGCCATACAGTAACCACATAGGGGGGGGGGGCTTTGGGCTCCTGTGATATCCAAGGTTAACCATATTCACTCAGGGTCGGTTGTTCAGGGTTGGAAAGGACTCCCATCCCGAGTGTGACGACATAAGAGGAAAATGGCCACCGTGTGACTACGGTCAAAAGTCTTTCCTAGTTTTCTTCTAAGAGAAAGTCTAGGAGGGCGAGGGAGAAGTGACCGCCATGTCGGGGTCAAACCTCGTGGACGTGACAACCATGCAGCGGCGGCAGGGTTTTACCCCCAAATCATATGAAAGATATTAACCCCATCTGTGCCAATATTCACCACGTCATATTCCCCCCGACGACAAATAAAAGATCGTAAAAACTCCTCCATGAGACTCTTACAGCAAGAGTTTGGCTAATATGAACTTCTGAAAAACATAAAAATATAAAATAAAATCAACAGGGAAAAAAGCTGGGTCAAAATACAACGGTCTGTTCTTTGCGTTAGACTACTGCATTATATTGTACAGTTTGAAAGCACTTACGAAACCTAGCGTAATGTTTTACGTCACAAAGAACTCTTTAGTTGCGGGGTTGGATGCGAGAGAGACCCCTTTTGAGAAGGTGTTCTCGACCCCTTTGCTTAGGAAGTGGAGGAGGGCTCGGCCACTGCTCTGTCACAAACACAACGCTTTTAAAAGAGTTCAAAACATCCAAATGCCTCCAGCAACATTGTCATGCAATATACATGTTGACACGATTAAGAAGAGAATGTCCAGAGATCTCAGTTTCTTCAGTCTGGCAGTGAAAGGGTTGGCGTAGTGTCTCCCCCCCTCGGCCGATAGTTCCAGGAAACGACAGCCCTTCTTCCGGCCAGCGGCCGGCCGTCCCTCCGTCAAAGTTACAGTTGGGTTTCAGCTGTTCTACGTGTTCTACGTGTTCTACGTGTTCTACGGAGATCAAAACATCCTTACTAGGTGTTTACAGCATTAATAAAAACACAACTCAAGCGAAAGCTTCAAGTGGACCCCACTCTGCACACTTCCAGTATACTGTAGGTTATAGATAAACAGTGTTCAGAGACACTGGCCCCATGGGGACAATCGGGTGTGAAATGCTACAGACTGCGCAGGACGACAAATCTAGCATTTATACATCTACCACATTGCCAACACACAGGCTATTGACATAATCTGCTCGGTGCAGTTGCCTGGCAACACAAGGGAGTATTTCAAAGCCAAAGAAAATATTTAAAAAGCTATGCAAAGTAGTATCAAATAATAAATAATACAAAAAAAAATCTTACAAATAAAAGACAAATATCAAACATCTGCTCCAAGAAAATTCATTATCATCACGGAGGGTTGGTTTAGTTTATCAGACCCGGCATAACTACAGATACTAGTCATCTGTGGCTCCAAACAACTCAAAAGCATTCTACTTCAGACTTGAATTCATACCTTTAAAAAGGACAAAGTGGTCTTCATACTGGAGAAGTTATATGAAATGTGCAAGAATTAGATTTCAGTCTATAATCCCTGCTGTGTCTTCTAAGCAGAACAACTCAAGTTATTTAACATAAGCGTAGAAATCACCCTCACTGCCCACAAGGCCCATAATCCCTCAGCGGGGGGGGGGGGGGGGGGGGGGTAGGCAGCCATATTTACCGTCTGCCTTAGAGCCAATCAGCTTTTCACTTTAAAACTTCAAACATTAGCTGCGGAGGACAGCGCAGAATAAGGAGGCCTTGGCACTGAATAATCCCTCAAGCATCCCCCTCAGCCGGGAGAAACGATAGCTTGTTTATTTCCCATCATTCTGTACCTCCCCTCTCTCTTTCTCCCACTCCATCTCTTTTATGGAGCAGAGGATGGGAGAGAAGAGAGGAGGAGAGGAGAGGCGTAGAGTCTGGCAGTGTAAAAGTGACTCGCCTGTCTCTCTGCCAAGGCAACTTCAATGTGAAGGCAGGTGGACCAACACACACACACACACGCACACACACACACACACACACACACACACACACACACACACACACACACACACACACACACACACACACACACACACACACACACACACACACACACACACACACACACACACACACACACACACACACACACACACACACACACACACACACACACACACACACACACACACACACACACGCACACGCACACACACACACGCACCCGCCCTTACACCAGACACAAACTCTGGTCAGTGTGTCCATGTTGTCGTCTCTGTGCAGGCCCAAGTATTCAGTGAGCAGAGCATCACCGTGGTAACCAGCAAAGCGGGGGACAGGCAGCGGCTGTTCTGAGATCAGTGCATCAGAGGCTTGTCTTGGCACCTAATTCAGGTCCAAAGTCCCCATCAGGGTCCCAGATTGGTCCAGTTTCAGCAGATTCATATGGATGGTCTTTTTGAAATGGCAGAGGCCCATTCAGACTAGTAATGAAAATCAGAACTGCGGCTATGAAATTTAGTTTCATAGAGGGAATAAAATAAATGAGAGATAGATTACGTATCTCTCTCTCTCACACACACAAATATACATACATACAGGCACGCACACACGCACACACACATACATACAGACACGCAAACACACAGGCACGCAAACACACACACACACAGGCACACAAACACACAAACACGCACACACACATACAGACACACAGGCACGCATCTGTGCATATACCCGCCACTTCAAGCCAACTGACAACACACCCAACCACACACATGCATGCATACACACACACACACCCACTCACACACATGCATGCATACACACACACACCCACTCACACACATGCATGCATACACACACACACACACCCACTCACACACATGCATGCACACACACACACACACCCACTCACACACAAAAGCAAACATAAAACAGGCAGCCACCAAGGCGGGGGCGCAATTACATAGACTCATTGATCAATCGATTGATTGATTGACAAATTCAAAACAGCAGTGATAGGCCAGGTCAGGTGGGTGGGGGAGGGTAGGGTCGGTGGGGCTGGGGGGGGGGTTCGGGGTGGAGTCCCCTCCCTAGCGTGGTATCGGTCAAACACACGATGTGGGCCGGGGTGGAGGAGGAGGCCAGAACCCGCTCTCTCTCTTAATCCACCGAGCCGGGGTGCAGGCTGAGGGCGGGGGGGTCCAGACAGGTGGGAGAGTAGCTCAGGTGCGGCTCCTTGATCCACAGGAGGGGGGCGCCGTTCTTCCCTTCCTGGCTCTTGCCGCTGCCGCGGCCCTTGTAGCGCACCAGCAGCACGGCGATGAGGAGGATGCCGAAGATGGGGAAGGGGTAGAAGAAGATGAAGTAGAACAGAGAGTCGTTGGAGCACACCGCCGCCTGCAGGCTGGAGGCTGTAAAGACACCAAACACACAGTCACTACAAAACCTTCCACTTCACCTACTCACTGCTCCGAAGCTCACTTAGGCAATTGACCTTTTCCATCCAACCTCTTAAATCAAAATCAAATCAAATGTATCTGTAAGGCCCGACAACACACGTTAATGTCCCCATGG
Organism: Notolepis coatsorum; assembly: GCF_963971535.1. Taxonomy (NCBI): domain Eukaryota; kingdom Metazoa; phylum Chordata; class Actinopteri; order Aulopiformes; family Paralepididae; genus Notolepis; species Notolepis coatsorum. The sequence goes on along the minus strand of NC_140167.1, from coordinate 100,084,791 downwards.
GCCGGACACATCTTCTTTAACACTATTGTAACTGAGGGGTACAATTCCCTGACTGTATTGATAAGTATGGTATTATTAAACCACTACCTCTTGTACTTTAACTTCTGGCCATCCAGTACATGATATAGATATGATGAACACTTTCCCACCTGATGAAACGAAGTCCACACAAATGTATAAATCGAATATTTTATATAGCAAAGGGTATATACAACGTTCACTTAATGACATTTATGATTTGAAATGCACTTGTATGGCAAATGAGTATTCGTAGGTAAATCAACATTGAATGTCCAATCTCTGGTTACGCAGGGAGTAAGTATACAACCTGGTTCTTTAGGGAACTATAGCGATGGTACTTAAATGATTATAGCTGGATACACTAAGGGGGGGGGGGTCCCGCTGGTTGTAAGACAGTAGGGGGGGGGGGTTAGAAGAGCCGCTGGCGGTATCCCATCTGGCCGACGATTTCTTGGGAGAATTCAAAGTCTTGAACACGGTGCCCACAGAACCTCGGTCCGCAGACGAATACAGCTGGACCCTCTGGTGGACGGTAGCTGCCGGTCCACAGATGAAGAGACGTGAGGCGACCTCACTCGGGTAGAGCGCCGTCTCACCTGGACTCCTCTCCGGGGGGTAGTTCCAACACTCAGCAGTGTTGGCCGTTATCCATGGAATAATCAAAGCACCCAAAGCATGTAGATAATCCAAGCCGTGGAAGGCTCGCCGTCGTCCGGGTAAAGTAATCCAATGTACAGGTCCACTCGTCCTGGCCCGGAGCTCCTCGGATGCAAGCACCACACGTGGTCTGCCCAGCCTGGTTAAGACTCCAGATAACGTCAGGAACGATGGGGGTACTGCTCACTTTATAACTCTAACCGAACGATGCACCATACATAATAGACTATTATTAGCTTAATAGAAATACGTCCAACTCGACGGTATAGTGCCAAACTATGACAATTCAACTATTAATCCACACGATATCTCAATGCCTATTCTGAGGCCAAGTAGGCCTTACTGCACCACACGTGCGTCGTGGGTGAGGCTTTGCGTCTGTTACTCGGTTGGAGGGTAAAGAACTAATGGACTAAAAGAAAGTTCTACTTTACTTGCGCCATATATATATGCGCGGTGAACAAATAGTACCATTCGTATTTCGCCAGACGTATTCCTACGCGGAACCGGGCTTGCCACGACATGTTGGTCGGCACGATTGAACTTGAACCTAGGGGTATGGCTGCTGGCGCCAGGTTCTCGTCCAATGGTAGAATGAAGCTATTATGGGCTGTTTAGTAGACTAAAGGGATATTCAGTGCATATTGTACAAGGAATATACAGGGGGTATCAAACGATATACAAATACTATTAAATATATATCCATAAATAAATATATATATTCGGTTTAATCTGATCCTTCACAACAACTATGGTCGCCAAAAACGCAGTACCACGTCATTCCCTCGCCATGCTCATTCTGCCAAAGACACCGTACCACGTCTTTGATATCAATATTTCAAAAATCTGTGATCGAAATCATATTTCTCCCCCGGAGACTTGAGATCTACTGTTGATCCCCTCTCAACTCTCCAACGGTTCAAGAGTGCCATCTGGTGGCCGATCGGCGGATCGCCCAGAGCGGAAACAGGAAATGGAAGCTGGTGCTCATTTCAATTCGGTCCGATCACTCGCCAATAGTCCCAGGACTCGAGCGCGACACAACGGATAGCAATCCGTTACCAATAACTCGATAAACAACATGAAATGAACCTGGAAATGGATCGCATATTTCTACATCCCATAATAGGAATATTTCTGCTCCACGCTCATCGCCCAACGCTATGAGGAAGCTACGGTAAGATTCAGCGTTATTTCTTAACGTGTTCGATACTAACTGCTATAATGATCATATCACCCACACTAGATGAATCATCTAACGTTGGCCACGGAATTATAAACGACCCCCCCCCCCATCCGGTCAACATCAGATGATCAGTAGTAACTTCTAGAACCACGTCCATTTGAAAAAAAAATTCTCGCGCAGATTCCTATCAAACTGTATTTGATCATCAATATAATGCATTTGGGGCTATAAATCCCGTTCTGGAGAAAGCTGCAGAAAACGATAAAAACATACTTATACTTTAGACCGTATTTTAGTATGAATATGTGAATGAAAATGTATAACGTTGCTACACCCTGAACAATAGATACTTGATGTTGAATGGGCCATAGTAATGTCAATTTAGCAACACAATTTAAAAAGTTATAGCCCTGCAAAGAAGGGGAACTTCTCCATAGACAAATAGAGATGGCGGAGGATGGTATATTAAGAATATAAGCCTGGCGACCAAAGTGTTAAACAAGTCAAGAAGAAACATCACAATAAGTCAAGAAACAAAACAAGAACACCATAAGGTCCAAAGATTTAGAGGGTCAACTATCTAGACCTTCTGAAAGTGCTGCCCTGTCTGCCGATGATCTCCTATGCTGTCTGTAGCATGTTTAATGTCGTGGTAAGGTGGGATACTGGATCATAGGTTTGTTTGTTAATGTCGTGGTAAGATGGGATACTGGATCATAGGCTTGTTTGTTAATGTGGTGGTAAGATGGGATACTGGATCATAGGTTTGTTTGTTAATGTGGTGGTAAGGTGGGATACTGGATCATAGGCTTGTTTGTTAATGTGGTGGTAAGATGGGATACTGGATCATAGGCTTGTTTGTTAATGTGGTGGTAAGATGGGATACTGGATCATAGGCTTGTTTGTTAATGTGGTGGTAAGATAGGATACTGGATCATAGGTTTGTTTGTTAATGTCGTGGTAAGATGGGATACTGGATCATAGGCTTATTTGTTAATGTCGTGGTAAGATGGGATACTGGATCATAGGCTTATTTGTTAATGTCGTGGTAAGATGGGATACTGGATCATAGGCTTGTTTGTTAATGTGGTGGTAAGATGGGATACTGGATCATAGGCTTGTTTGTTAATGTGGTGGTAAGATGGGATATTGTTAATGTCGTGGTAAGATGGGATACTGGATCATAGGCGTGTTTGTTAATGTGGTGGTAAGATGGGATACTGGATCATAGGCTTGTTTGTTAATGTAGTGGTAAGATAGGATACTGGATCATAGGTTTGTTTGTTAATGTGGTGGTAAGATGGGATACTGGATCATAGGCTTATTTGTTAATGTGGTGGTAAGATAGGATACTGGATCATAGGCTTGTTTGTTAATGTGGTGGTAAGATGGGATACTGGATCATAGGTTTGTTTGTTAATGTGGTGATAAGATAGGATACTGGATCATAGGCTTGTTTGTTAATGTGGTGGTAAGATGGGATACTGGATCATAGGCTTATTTGTTAATGTGGTGGTAAGATGGGATACTGGATCATAGGCTTGTTTGTTAATGTGGTGGTAAGATAGGATACTGGATCATAGGTTTGTTTGTTAATGTGGTGGTAAGATGGGATACTGGATCATAGGCTTATTTGTTAATGTGGTGGTAAGATAGGATACTGGATCATAGGCTTGTTTGTTAATGTGGTGGTAAGATGGGATACTGGATCATAGGTTTGTTTGTTAATGTGGTGGTAAGATGGGATACTGGATCATAGGCTTGTTTGTTAATGTCGTGGTAAGATGGGATACTGGATCATAGGCTTGTTTGTTAATGTGGTGGTAAGATGGGATACTGGATCATAGGCTTGTTTGTTAATGTGGTGGTAAGATAGGATACTGGATCATAGGTTTGTTTGTTAATGTGGTGGTAAGATAGGATACTGGATCATAGGCTTATTTGTTAATGTGGTGGTAAGATAGGATACTGGATCATAGGTTTGTTTGTTAATGTGGTGGTAAGATGGGATACTGGATCATAGGTTTGTTTGTTAATGTGGTGGTAAGATGGGATACTGGATCATAGGCTTATTTGTTAATGTGGTGGTAAGATAGGATACTGGATCATAGGTTTGTTTGTTAATGTGGTGGTAAGATGGGATACTGGATCATAGGTTTGTTTGTTAATGTGGTGGTAAGATGGGATACTGGATCATAGGCTTATTTGTTAATGTGGTGGTAAGATAGGATACTGGATCATAGGTTTGTTTGTTAATGTGGTGGTAAGATAGGATACTGGATCATAGGCTTGTTTGTTAATGTGGTGGTAAGATGGGATACTGGATCATAGGTTTGTTTGTTAATGTGGTGGTAAGATGGGATACTGGATCATAGGTTTGTTTGTTAATGTGGTGGTAAGATGGGATACTGGATCATAGGCTTGTTTGTTAATGTGGTGGTAAGATGGGATACTGGATCATAGGTTTGTTTGTTAATGTGGTGGTAAGATGGGATACTGGATCATAGGTTTGTTTGTTAATGTGGTGGTAAGATGGGATACTGGATCATAGGTTTGTTTGTTAATGTGGTGGTAAGATGGGATACTGGATCATAGGTTTGTTTGTTAATGTGGTGGTAAGATGGGATACTGGATCATAGGCTTATTTGTTAATGTGGTGGTAAGGTAGGATACTGGATCATAGGCTTGTTTGTTAATGTGGTGGTAAGATAGGATACTGGATCATAGGTTTGTTTGTTAATGTGGTGGTAAGATAGGATACTGGATCATAGGTTTGTTTGTTAATGTGGTGGTAAGATGGGATACTGGATCATAGGCTTGTTTGTTAATGTGGTGGTAAGATAGGATACTGGATCATAGGCTTGTTTGTTAATGTGGTGGTAAGATGGGATACTGGATCATAGGTTTGTTTGTTAATGTGGTGGTAAGATAGGATACTGGATCATAGGCTTGTTTGTTAATGTGGTGGTAAGATGGGATACTGGATCATAGGCTTATTTGTTAATGTGGTGGTAAGATAGGATACTGGATCATAGGCTTGTTTGTTAATGTGGTGGTAAGATAGGATACTGGATCATAGGTTTGTTTGTTAATGTGGTGGTAAGATGGGATACTGGATCATAGGCTTGTTTGTTAATGTGGTGGTAAGATAGGATACTGGATCATAGGCTTGTTTGTTAATGTGGTGGTAAGATGGGATACTGGATCATAGGTTTGTTTGTTAATGTGGTGGTAAGATAGGATACTGGATCATAGGCTTGTTTGTTAATGTGGTGGTAAGATGGGATACTGGATCATAGGCTTATTTGTTAATGTGGTGGTAAGATAGGATACTGGATCATAGGCTTGTTTGTTAATGTGGTGGTAAGATGGGATACTGGATCATAGGCTTGTTTGTTAATGTGGTGGTAAGATAGGATACTGGATCATAGGCTTGTTTGTTAATGTGGTGGTAAGATGGGATACTGGATCATAGGCTTATTTGTTAATGTGGTGGTAAGATAGGATACTGGATCATAGGCTTGTTTGTTAATGTGGTGGTAAGATGGGATACTGGATCATAGGTTTGTTTGTTAATGTGGTGGTAAGATAGGATACTGGATCATAGGTTTATTTGTTAATGTGGTGGTAAGATGGGATACTGGATCATAGGCTTGTTTGTTAATGTGGTGGTAAGATAGGATACTGGATCATAGGTTTATTTGTTAATGTGGTGGTAAGATAGGATACTGGATCATAGGTTTGTTTGTTAATGTGGTGGTAAGATAGGATACTGGATCATAGGCTTGTTTGTTAATGTGGTGGTAAGATAGGATACTGGATCATAGGTTTGTTTGTTAATGTGGTGGTAAGATAGGATACTGGATCATAGGCTTGTTTGTTAATGTGGTGGTAAGATAGGATACTGGATCATAGGCTTGTTTGTTAATGTCGTGGTAAGATGGGATACTGGATCATAGGCTTATTTGTTAATGTGGTGGTAAGATAGGATACTGGATCATAGGTTTGTTTGTTAATGTGGTGGTAAGATGGGATACTGGATCATAGGCTTGTTTGTTAATGTGGTGGTAAGATAGGATACTGGATCATAGGTTTGTTTGTTAATGTCGTGGTAAGATGGGATACTGGATCATAGGTTTGTTTGTTTAATGTGGTGGTAAGGTGGGATACTGGATCATAGGCTTGTTTGTTAATGTGGTGGTAAGATGGGATACTGGATCATAGGCTTGTTTGTTAATGTGGTGGTAAGATGGGATACTGGATCATAGGCTTGTTTGTTAATGTGGTGGTAAGATGGGATACTGGATCATAGGTTTGTTTGTTTAATGTGGTGGTAAGATAGGATACTGGATCATAGGCTTGTTTGTTAATGTGGTGGTAAGATGGGATACTGGATCATAGGTTTGTTTGTTAATGTGGTGGTAAGATGGGATACTGGATCATAGGCTTGTTTGTTAATGTGGTGGTAAGATGGGATACTGGATCATAGGCTTGTTTGTTAATGTGGTGGTAAGATAGGATACTGGATCATAGGCTTGTTTGTTAATGTCGTGGTAAGATGGGATACTGGATCATAGGCTTGTTTGTTAATGTGGTGGTTTGATTGATTGATTGATTGAAAACTTTATTAACAGATTGTAGAATGGGTACAATACAGTACAGCTCAATACACACAATTGTTAAGGGGATGCAGACCAGAGAAAGACTTTCGTCTTGTTTACATCAGGGTCCCCCATTTTCAATTCATCAGGACATATATGACATACATGACATACAGATAGTCCGTACTGCTACATCTATACATTTATGACATACCAGATTTGCAAATACAGTACTGTTTGTGATACAGAAGGAGTCAAGAAAAGGGAGTATATACATTTGACGTAGAAACTGTACATTGGAGGAGGATGTGTGGGGGGGGTTGGGTACATTGGGATATTGACAACCATACTGGGTAATTTACATTGGAGGTGGTTGGGGGGGGGGGGGGGCACACTGTATAAACAAGTAATACTGTACATTGAGGGGGGGGGGGGGGGGGGGAGACACTGTACAAACAAACAAAATTGTACATTGAACTATTGACAAAACCATACTAGGTAAATGACTGTACATTGGAGGGGGTTGGGTTAGGATATTTACAGGGGCCAGTGTTGAATTGCAGTCTCCCGTAGGTGTCCCTTGAGAGAGGTTTTGAAAGTGGGTAGTGATCCACATTCCTTTACAGCTTTGGGTAGGGCGTTCCACATTGATGTGGCATAATTGCGAAACGTGTTTAGTCCCTTATTTGAGCCGAATCTGGGTTTAACATGATTTGTGGAGCTCCCTCTGGTGTTGTGATCGTGGTATTCACTGACCTTTGGGAAGTATTTTGACATGTACATGGGTACCTTGGTCGTGTAGTGTATCTTGTAGACCAGGCCCATTGCAAGTTGTTGTACTCTGTCGTCTACTCTAAGCCATCCTAGGTTGTCAAAGTGGGCAGGGGTGAGGTGGGTTCTAGGAGTAAGGTCAAGCAGTAGTCTGACCAGTTTGTTTTGAGATGTTTGTAATTTTGTTTTTAGCGCCTTTGAGGTGCTTTGGTACCATGAGGTGCAAGCATAGTCGTAGTACCCCTGAATGAGTGCTCCTGCCAGAGTCTTCAGGGTGTTCTTGTTTACCAGAGAGGAGATCCGGTACAAGAATCGAGTTCGTTGGTTGACTTTTTTTATTACATTGGATGCCATTTTGTCACAGGAGAGATTAGCCTCTAGGATGGAACCCAGGTAGGTAATTTCATCTTTCCTTGTGACAATATTGTCACCCACTGTAACTGAGAAGCCGTCGGTCTTGCTGAGTTTGTTATTTGAACCGAAGAGAATGGACTCTGTTTTGCCCATGTGTAATGATAGTTTGTTATCAGCGAGCCATATGCAGATTCTGCCTAGTTCCGAGCTGAGGGTTTTTTCAACCTGTAACTTGTTCTTGTCAGAGACCAGCAGGGCTGAGTCGTCCGCAAACAGGAACAAGTTGCAGTCACAAGCTGACGACATGTCATTTGCATAAATTAGGAACAGTAGCGGTCCTAGTATGCTTCCTTGTGGAACACCACAGCTCACTGTGAGGGGGGGGGATAGGGTACCGTTTACCTCCACCATCTGTTCCCTCCCCTCAAGGTAGGATTGCATCCAGCTCACTGATAGACTATCAAAACCAATTGCTTTTAGCTTGTCAATCAGAATGGAGTGATTGACCGTGTCAAAGGCCTTTTGTAGGTCCAGCATGACCATGCCGCAGTATTTGCCTGCGTCCACCTCTTGTTTGATGTGGTCATTCAAATAGAGAAGGCATGTGTCAGTGGAGTGGGATGTTCTGAAGCCAGATTGGAATTCGTAGATTAGATTTTTTTCCGCTAGGTACTTTTCGACCTGTTCGTAGACTATTTTTTCCATGACTTTCGAGATGGAGGTGAGAATAGAAACAGGGCGGTAGTTGCCTGGGTCTAATTTGCTGCCCTTTTTGTGCAGAGGGGTCACCCTCGCAATTTTGAAGTCCTTGGGGACGTGTCCCTGTTTTATGGAGAGGTTTATTATGTGTGTGATGATTGGGGTGATGGCGGCTGCTGAGTCTCTGAGGAATTTGGAGGGGATGTTGTCATGGCCAGTGGCCTTGTTAGGTTGGAGGGCGCTCAGTTTATTGAGTACCTCATCTGTTGTTACCATTTCCAGCTTGAAGTCGTCCTTGCGGACCCCTAGGTTTTTGTAGTAAGCTACTATGTGTTCTACCCCATAAAGCCCTGAGTGGGAGGGTAGTTTGTTTACCAGTGTTGTGGCTATGTTTGTGAAGAAAATGTTTAAGTAATTGGCTACATCCAGCTTGTCTGTGATGAGCGTGTTGTCCGTTTTTATGTTTATGTTTGAGAATCTGGTTTTAAGTTTTTTACTGCATCCTAGTTGATTATTGAGTAATTTCCAAAGTTCACGTGGTTTGTTTTTGTTTTCCTCAGTTTTGTCATTGATGAAATTCTTTTTTGCAGTTTTGATCATGGAGTTTACGTCGTTTCTTAGTCTGTTTCTTTCTAGTTTGAGTTCAGTCACGTGGGCTTGGAGTTCACTGCTCGTGCTTTTAGTAAGCTTTGACTGACTTTTACGAAACTCAGAGCATTTTTTGTCTCTGGTTTTCATAGCGGCCAGTATTTCGGAGTGCATCCACGGCTCAGCGCGATTTTTTACCCTGGTGGTTTTTGCCTGCGTCCACCTCTTGTTTGATGTGGTCATTCAAATAGAGAAGGCATGTGTCAGTGGAGTGGGATGTTCTGAAGCCAGATTGGAATTCGTAGATTAGATTTTTTTCCGCTAGGTACTTTTCGACCTGTTCGTAGACTATTTTTTCCATGACTTTCGAGATGGAGGTGAGAATAGAAACAGGGCGGTAGTTGCCTGGGTCTAATTTGCTGCCCTTTTTGTGCAGAGGGGTCACCCTCGCAATTTTGAAGTCCTTGGGGACGTGTCCCTGTTTTATGGAGAGGTTTATTATGTGTGTGATGATTGGGGTGATGGCGGCTGCTGAGTCTCTGAGGAATTTGGAGGGGATGTTGTCATGGCCAGTGGCCTTGTTAGGTTGGAGGGCGCTCAGTTTATTGAGTACCTCATCTGTTGTTACCATTTCCAGCTTGAAGTCGTCCTTGCGGACCCCTAGGTTTTTGTAGTAAGCTACTATGTGTTCTACCCCATAAAGCCCTGAGTGGGAGGGTAGTTTGTTTACCAGTGTTGTGGCTATGTTTGTGAAGAAAATGTTTAAGTAATTGGCTACATCCAGCTTGTCTGTGATGAGCGTGTTGTCCGTTTTTATGTTTATGTTTGAGAATCTGGTTTTAAGTTTTTTACTGCATCCTAGTTGATTATTGAGTAATTTCCAAAGTTCACGTGGTTTGTTTTTGTTTTCCTCAGTTTTGTCATTGATGAAATTCTTTTTTGCAGTTTTGATCATGGAGTTTACGTCGTTTCTTAGTCTGTTTCTTTCTAGTTTGAGTTCAGTCACGTGGGCTTGGAGTTCACTGCTCGTGCTTTTAGTAAGCTTTGACTGACTTTTACGAAACTCAGAGCATTTTTTGTCTCTGGTTTTCATAGCGGCCAGTATTTCGGAGTGCATCCACGGCTCAGCGCGATTTTTTACCCTGGTGGTTTTTGCCTGCGTCCACCTCTTGTTTGATGTGGTCATTCAAATAGAGAAGGCATGTGTCAGTGGAGTGGGATGTTCTGAAGCCAGATTGGAATTCGTAGATTAGATTTTTTTCCGCTAGGTACTTTTCGACCTGTTCGTAGACTATTTTTTCCATGACTTTCGAGATGGAGGTGAGAATAGAAACAGGGCGGTAGTTGCCTGGGTCTAATTTGCTGCCCTTTTTGTGCAGAGGGGTCACCCTCGCAATTTTGAAGTCCTTGGGGACGTGTCCCTGTTTTATGGAGAGGTTTATTATGTGTGTGATGATTGGGGTGATGGCGGCTGCTGAGTCTCTGAGGAATTTGGAGGGGATGTTGTCATGGCCAGTGGCCTTGTTAGGTTGGAGGGCGCTCAGTTTATTGAGTACCTCATCTGTTGTTACCATTTCCAGCTTGAAGTCGTCCTTGCGGACCCCTAGGTTTTTGTAGTAAGCTACTATGTGTTCTACCCCATAAAGCCCTGAGTGGGAGGGTAGTTTGTTTACCAGTGTTGTGGCTATGTTTGTGAAGAAAATGTTTAAGTAATTGGCTACATCCAGCTTGTCTGTGATGAGCGTGTTGTCCGTTTTTATGTTTATGTTTGAGAATCTGGTTTTAAGTTTTTTACTGCATCCTAGTTGATTATTGAGTAATTTCCAAAGTTCACGTGGTTTGTTTTTGTTTTCCTCAGTTTTGTCATTGATGAAATTCTTTTTTGCAGTTTTGATCATGGAGTTTACGTCGTTTCTTAGTCTGTTTCTTTCTAGTTTGAGTTCAGTCACGTGGGCTTGGAGTTCACTGCTCGTGCTTTTAGTAAGCTTTGACTGACTTTTACGAAACTCAGAGCATTTTTTGTCTCTGGTTTTCATAGCGGCCAGTATTTCTGAGTGCATCCACGGCTCAGCGCGATTTTTTACCCTGGTGGTTCTTAGGGGGGCCATGTCGTTTAGTATTGCTGAGAATTTGGTTTTGAAACCAAGCCATGTTTCTTCAACCAGTGTACCATTGAGTTCATCTGACCAGTCCAGACTCTCCAGTTCAAGGTTGAAGGCCTCGCTAGAGTAGGTTTTGAGGTCTCTAGATGTGACTGTTTTGTGGCAGCCAGGATACTGGATGGGATACTGGATCATAGGTTTGTTTGTTAATGTGGTGGTAAGATAGGATACTGGATCATAGGCTTGTTTGTTAATGTGGTGGTAAGATAGGATACTGGATCATAGGCTTGTTTGTTAATGTCGTGGTAAGATGGGATACTGGATCATAGGCTTGTTTGTTAATGTGGTGGTAAGATGGGATACTGGATCATAGGTTTGTTTGTTAATGTGGTGGTAAGATAGGATACTGGATCATAGGCTTGTTTGTTAATGTGGTGGTAAGATGGGATACTGGATCATAGGCTTGTTTGTTAATGTGGTGGTAAGATAGGATACTGGATCATAGGCTTGTTTGTTAATGTGGTGGTAAGATGGGATACTGGATCATAGGTTTGTTTGTTAATGTGGTGGTAAGATGGGATACTGGATCATAGGCTTGTTTGTTAATGTGGTGGTAAGATAGGATACTGGATCATAGGTTTGTTTGTTAATGTGGTGGTAAGATAGGATACTGGATCATAGGCTTGTTTGTTAATGTGGTGGTAAGATGGGATACTGGATCATAGGCTTGTTTGTTAATGTGGTGGTAAGATGGGATACTGGATCATAGGCTTGTTTGTTAATGTGGTGGTAAGATAGGATACTGGATCATAGGCTTGTTTGTTAATGTGGTGGTAAGATAGGATACTGGATCATAGGCTTATTTGTTAATGTGGTGGTAAGATGGGATACTGGATCATAGGCTTGTTTGTTAATGTGGTGGTAAGATAGGATACTGGATCATAGGCTTATTTGTTAATGTGGTGGTAAGATAGGATACTGGATCATAGGCTTATTTGTTAATGTGGTGGTAAGATAGGATACTGGATCATAGGCTTGTTTGTTAATGTGGTGGTAAGATGGGATACTGGATCATAGGCTTGTTTGTTAATGTGGTGGTAAGATAGGATACTGGATCATAGGCTTGTTTGTTAATGTGGTGGTAAGATAGGATACTGGATCATAGGCTTATTTGTTAATGTGGTGGTAAGATGGGATACTGGATCATAGGCTTGTTTGTTAATGTGGTGGTAAGATAGGATACTGGATCATAGGCTTATTTGTTAATGTGGTGGTAAGATAGGATACTGGATCATAGGCTTATTTGTTAATGTGGTGGTAAGATGGGATACTGGATCATAGGCTTGTTTGTTAATGTGGTGGTAAGATAGGATACTGGATCATAGGCTTATTTGTTAATGTGGTGGTAAGATAGGATACTGGATCATAGGCTTGTTTGTTAATGTGGTGGTAAGATAGGATACTGGATCATAGGCTTATTTGTTAATGTGGTGGTAAGATAGGATACTGGATCATAGGCTTGTTTGTTAATGTGGTGGTAAGATAGGATACTGGCTTGTTTCAGGCACAGGACGCTGTTCAATTACACAAATGAGCTTAAAGGCAGACCATGCCATTTTGAATTTCACACAGACATTATATCATTATGTGAGGAAAAGGTCTCTGTATCGGTACATCGGAGAAAAGAATATTTCTCATCTGGGTACTACTTGGGACAAGCTAGCTCGTTATCCTGCAGCTAGTGGTGCCCGTTAGTACGGCATGCTAACAAGCTGCTGTAGGCCTATGCATTATTTATTATCTTATGTCATCATCATGTAAATCAAAACAAAATAATTTTGAGGCACCGTGAACCAGACATATGCGTAGAGAAGATACTTCTTTGAATAGTAAACGGTAAACGATGAAACAGTCTCCTATAGCTTCAAACACAGAGGGACCCGGTTTTCTTTATTCAGTTCATGAAAATAAACCATAGAAACCTTTTCAATTCTTGGACATTTCTCAAGTGCACCTTTAAGGCAAGGTTTATGTAAACGATGCTTAAATAAACAGGTTAAATGTGTTCACCTTGCTCCATCACGTTGCCAGTGGTTTATGTAGATGAAGTTAAAAGTTAACGACAGGTTAAATGTGTTCACCTTGCTCCATCACGTTGACCGTGGTTTATGTAGATGAAGTTAAAAGTTAACGACAGGTTAAATGTGTTCACCTTGCTCCATCACGTTGCCAGTGGTTTATGTGGATGAAGTTAAAAGTTAACGACAGGTTAAATGTCTTCACCTGGCTCCATCACGTTGCCAGTGGTTTATGTAGATGAAGTTAAAAGTTAACGACAGGTTAAATGTGTTCACCTTGCTCCATCACGTTGCCAGTGGTTTATGTGGATGAAGTTAAAAGTTAACGACAGGTTAAATGTGTTCACCTTGCTCCATCACGTTGACAGTGGTTTATGTAGATGAAGTTAAAAGTTAACGACAGGTTAAATGTATTCACCTTGCTCCATCACGTTGCCAGTGGTTTATGTAGATGAAGTTAAAAGTTAACGACAGGTTAAATGTATTCACCTTGCTCCATCACGTTGCCAGTGGTTTATGTAGATGAAGTTAAAAGTTAACGACAGGTTAAATGTGTTCACCTTGCTCCATCACGTTGCCAGTGGTTTATGTAGATGAAGTTAAAAGTTAACGACAGGTTAAATGTGTTCACCTTGCTCCATCACGTTGCCAGTGGGTTTATGTGGATGAAGTTAAAAGTTAACGACAGGTTAAATGTATTCACCTTGCTCCATCACGTTGCCAGTGGGTTTATGTGGATGAAGTTAAAAGTTAACGACAGGTTAAATGTATTCACCTTGCTCCATCACGTTGCCAGTGGGTTTATGTGGATGAAGTTAAAAGTTAACGACGGGTTAAATGTATTCACCTTGCTCCATCACGTTGCCAGTGGGTTTATGTAGATGAAGTTAAAAGTTAACGACAGGTTAAATGTATTCACCTTGCTCCATCACGTTGCCAGTGGTTTGTGTAGATGAAGTTAAAAGTTAACGACAGGTTAAATGTATTCACCTTGCTCCATCACGTTGCCAGTGGTTTGTGTAGATGAAGTTAAAAGTTAACGACAGGTTAAATGTATTCACCTTGCTCCATCACGTCGCCAGTGGTTTATGTGGATGAAGTTAAAAGTTAACGACAGGTTAAATGTATTCACCTTGCTCCATCACGTCGCCAGTGGTTTATGTAGATGAAGTTAAAAGTTAACGACAGGTTAAATGTGTTCACCTTGCTCCATCACGTCGCCAGTGGTTTATGTAGATGAAGTTAAAAGTTAACGACAGGTTAAATGTATTCACCTTGCTCCATCACGTTGCCAGTGGGTTTATGTAGATGAAGTTAAAAGTTAACGACAGGTTAAATGTATTCACCTTGCTCCATCACGTTGCCAGTGGTTTATGTAGATGAAGTTAAAAGTTAACGACAGGTTAAATGTGTTCACCTTGCTCCATCACGTTGACAGTGGGTTTATGTAGATGAAGTTAAAAGTTAACGACAGGTTAAATGTATTCACCTTGCTCCATCACGTTGACCGTGGTTTATGTAGATGAAGTTAAAAGTTAACGACAGGTTAAATGTATTCACCTTGCTCCATCACGTTGCCAGTGGGTTTATGTAGATGAAGTTAAAAGTTAACGACAGGTTAAATGTGTTCACCTTGCTCCATCACGTTGCCAGTGGTTTATGTGGATGAAGTTAAAAGTTAACGACAGGTTAAATGTGTTCACCTTGCTCCATCACGTTGCCAGTGGGTTTATGTGGATGAAGTTAAAAGTTAACGACAGGTTAAATGTATTCACCTTGCTCCATCACGTTGCCAGTGGGTTTATGTGGATGAAGTTAAAAGTTAACGACAGGTTAAATGTATTCACCTTGCTCCATCACGTTGCCCAGTGGTTTATGTAGATGAAGTTAAAAGTTAACGACAGGTTAAATGTATTCACCTTGCTCCATCACGTTGCCAGTGGGTTTATGTAGATGAAGTTAAAAGTTAACGACAGGTTAAATGTGTTCACCTTGCTCCATCACGTTGACCGTGGTTTATGTAGATGAAGTTAAAAGTTAACGACAGGTTAAATGTATTCACCTCGCTCCATCACGTTGACAGTGGGTTTATGTAGATGAAGTTAAAAGTTAACGACAGGTTAAATGTATTCACCTTGCTCCATCACGTTGCCAGTGGTTTATGTGGATGAAGTTAAAAGTTAACGACAGGTTAAATGTCTTCACCTGGCTCCATCACGTTGCCAGTGGTTTATGTAGATGAAGTTAAAAGTTAACGACAGGTTAAATGTGTTCACCTTGCTCCATCACGTTGCCAGTGGGTTTATGTGGATGAAGTTAAAAGTTAACGACAGGTTAAATGTGTTCACCTTGCTCCATCACGTTGCCAGTGGGTTTATGTGGATGAAGTTAAAAGTTAACGACGGGTTAAATGTATTCACCTTGCTCCATCACGTTGCCAGTGGGTTTATGTAGATGAAGTTAAAAGTTAACGACAGGTTAAATGTATTCACCTTGCTCCATCACGTCGCCAGTGGTTTATGTAGATGAAGTTAAAAGTTAACGACAGGTTAAATGTATTCACCTTGCTCCATCACGTTGCCAGTGGTTTATGTAGATGAAGTTAAAAGTTAACGACGGGTTAAATGTATTCACCTTGCTCCATCACGTTGCCCAGTGGTTTATGTAGATGAAGTTAAAAGTTAACGACAGGTTAAATGTATTCACCTTGCTCCATCACGTTGACAGTGGTTTATGTAGATGAAGTTAAAAGTTAACGACAGGTTAAATGTATTCACCTTGCTCCATCACGTCGCCAGTGGTTTATGTAGATGAAGTTAAAAGTTAACGACGGGTTAAATGTATTCACCTTGCTCCATCACGTTGCCCAGTGGTTTATGTAGATGAAGTTAAAAGTTAACGACAGGTTAAATGTATTCACCTTGCTCCATCACGTTGACAGTGGTTTATGTAGATGAAGTTAAAAGTTAACGACAGGTTAAATGTATTCACCTTGCTCCATCACGTTGCCAGTGGGTTTATGTAGATGAAGTTAAAAGTTAACGACAGGTTAAATGTATTCACCTTGCTCCATCACGTCGCCAGTGGTTTATGTAGATGAAGTTAAAAGTTAACGACGGGTTAAATGTATTCACCTTGCTCCATCACGTTGCCCAGTGGTTTATGTAGATGAAGTTAAAAGTTAACGACAGGTTAAATGTATTCACCTCGCTCCATCACGTTGCCAGTGGTTTATGTAGATGAAGTTAAAAGTTAACGACAGGTTAAATGTATTCACCTTGCTCCATCACGTTGACAGTGGTTTATGTAGATGAAGTTAAAAGTTAACGACAGGTTAAATGTGTTCACCTTGCTCCATCACGTTGACCGTGGTTTATGTAGATGAAGTTAAAAGTTAACGACAGGTTAAATGTATTCACCTCGCTCCATCACGTTGACAGTGGGTTTATGTGGATGAAGTTAAAAGTTAACGACAGGTTAAATGTCTTCACCTTGCTCCATCACGTTGACAGTGGTTTATGTAGATGAAGTTAAAAGTTAACGACAGGTTAAATGTGTTCACCTTGCTCCATCACGTTGACCGTGGTTTATGTAGATGAAGTTAAAAGTTAACGACAGGTTAAATGTGTTCACCTTGCTCCATCACGTTGCCAGTGGTTTATGTGGATGAAGTTAAAAGTTAACGACAGGTTAAATGTCTTCACCTGGCTCCATCACGTTGCCAGTGGTTTATGTAGATGAAGTTAAAAGTTAACGACAGGTTAAATGTGTTCACCTTGCTCCATCACGTTGCCAGTGGTTTATGTGGATGAAGTTAAAAGTTAACGACAGGTTAAATGTGTTCACCTTGCTCCATCACGTTGACAGTGGTTTATGTAGATGAAGTTAAAAGTTAACGACAGGTTAAATGTATTCACCTTGCTCCATCACGTCGCCAGTGGTTTATGTAGATGAAGTTAAAAGTTAACGACGGGTTAAATGTATTCACCTTGCTCCATCACGTTGCCCAGTGGTTTATGTAGATGAAGTTAAAAGTTAACGACAGGTTAAATGTATTCACCTTGCTCCATCACGTCGCCAGTGGTTTATGTAGATGAAGTTAAAAGTTAACGACGGGTTAAATGTATTCACCTTGCTCCATCACGTCGCCAGTGGTTTATGTAGATGAAGTTAAAAGTTAACGACAGGTTAAATGTGTTCACCTTGCTCCATCACGTCGCCAGTGGTTTATGTAGATGAAGTTAAAAGTTAACGACGGGTTAAATGTCTTCACCTCGCTCCATCACGTCGCCAGTGGTTTATGTAGATGAAGTTAAAAGTTAACGACGGGTTAAATGTATTCACCTTGCTCCATCACGTTGCCCAGTGGTTTATGTAGATGAAGTTAAAAGTTAACGACAGGTTAAATGTATTCACCTTGCTCCATCACGTTGCCCAGTGGTTTATGTAGATGAAGTTAAAAGTTAACGACAGGTTAAATGTATTCACCTTGCTCCATCACGTTGACAGTGGTTTATGTAGATGAAGTTAAAAGTTAACGACAGGTTAAATGTATTCACCTCGCTCCATCACGTTGACAGTGGTGACCCCGGAGTTGCGGGTGGCCAGGCGGTACCAGGCGCCCCGTGGGTTCAGCAGCCACTCCTCCACGTGGCAGTGGTAGCGCCCCGCGTCCTCCGGCAGCGCCCCCTGGATGGTCAGGTTGTACTGGTCGGAGGACGTCCTCTCGAACCGCAGGCGGGAGTCCAGGCCCACGTCGTCCGTCGGGCTGCAGTTCCCGTTCCCGAACACGGCGTCGTGTCCGATGGAGAACACGCACCTCCGCGCCGCACTCTTCTCGTCCTCCTCACCCTCCTCCTCCCGGTCGTCCTCGTCCTCCTCCTCGTCCTCGTCCGGCCGCTCCCGGTACCACGAGACGGAGAAGCGCGAGTCGTTGGACGACTGGGACGAAACGCTGCAGCCCAGCCGGATGGAACCGGACTCTGCCACCGTCACGTTGGACTCCGCCTCCTCCACCTGCAGACGCACCTCTGTCAAGGTGAGAGAGAGAGAGAGAGAGAGAGAGAGAGAGAGAGAGAGAGAGAGAGAGAGAGAGAGAGAGAGAGAGAGAGAGAGAGAGAGAAAGACAGGGTCATACAAACAGATGGAAACACAGTGGAGGAGGAGGAGCGTAAACCGGTTCCCCTGTGAGCAGAACAAGTGAGCTGCTGTTCAAACTCCACCAAGACCCAAAAAATAAAGTCAGTACCGTCGTTCTTCAAAACCCCTTTTGAACTTCAGATGGAACGACCCGATGGCACAACGGAGAGACATGTACTAATAGAGACACAACCCCCTAAACCCCAAATGCCCCCGAACCACAATCCTGGCCCGTAAAGCTGTCGTTGGCCTTTTTCGTCCTCCAGCAGTTGCTAGATGTTAGCCCGGGGCTAAGTGTCTGTCTGTCTGTCTGCGTGAGGCTTCACGGGCCTTCAGGGGGCAGTGTAGGATGACCCACTTCCACTCCGTTGGAGGAAGAATAAGAATAAGAATTAAAGGCCTGGCTCTGACACTCGGTTTGGAGCGGCTCCTTAGTTAAGGCAGAAGAGGAGCAGAGACAGAAGGTGAGAGTTGGCGTGACGCCTCCTCCTCCGCTCTCCCCCGCAGACGTGTGTCTGGATGACTGCATCCTTCAGCACCTTAATGAGTCTCTCTCTCCCTCTCCCTCCCTCCCTCCATCTTGCTCTCTCTCTCTCTCCCTCCCTCCCTCCCTCCATCTTGCGCTCTCTCCCTCCCTCCCTCCCTCCCTCTCTCCATCTTGCTCTCTCTCTCTCTCTCTCTCTCTCTCTCTCTCTCTCTCTCTCTCTCTCTCTCTCTCTCTCTCTCTCTCTCTCTCTCTCCCTCCCTCTTGCTCTCTCTCTCTCTCTCTCCCTCTCTCCCTCTCCCCCTCCCTCCCTCCCTCCCTCCCTCCATCTTGCTCTCTCTCGCTCTCTCTCTCTCTCTCCCTCTCCCTCCCTCCCTCCCTCCCTCCCTCCCTCCCTCCCTCCCTCCCTCTCTCCATCTTGCTCTCTCTCGCTCTCTCTCTCTCTCCCCCTCCCTCCCTCCCTCCCTCCCTCCCTCCCTCCCTCCCTCCCTCTCTCCATCTTGCTCTCTCTCGCTCTCTCTCTCTCTCTCTCTCTCCCTCTCCCTCCCTCCCTCCCTCCCTCCCTCCCTCTCTCTCCCTCTCCCTCCCCCCCTCCCTCCCTCCCTCCCTCCCTCCCTCCATCTTGCTCTCTCTCGCTCTCTCTCTCTCTCCCTCTCCCTCCCTCCCTCCCTCCCTCCCTCCCTCTCTCCATCTTGCTCTCTCTCGCTCTCTCTCTCTCTCCCCCTCCCTCCCTCCCTCCCTCCCTCCCTCTCTCCATCTTGCTCTCTCTCGCTCTCTCTCTCTCCCTCTCCCTCCCTCCCTCCCTCCCTCCCTCCCTCTCTCTCCCTCCCCCCCCTCCCTCCCTCCCTCCCTCCCTCCCTCCCTCTCTCCATCTTGCTCTCTCTCGCTCTCTCTCTCTCTCTGGGGAAATCAGCTTCTGGAGCTTGTTGCACTGTGTGTTGTGTTTATATATTTCAAAAAAATATATGAATGTATATTATGGTTATAAATATATATAGCTACCCGGCTGACGTCCCCGCGGGGCAGCTCGCTGTCAGAACAGGAGGGGAAGGTGACACATGAAAGGGAGTAAAGTAACTAAGTACTTCCACACGAGTAGTGTACTTCAGTAAGCTTTTCTTCCGAGAGTCATTTTGTCCAAAGAAGAGCACACAGCTCCATATCTCTCTGAATATACCTGCATATAACCCTTCTATATAACTATTTATACACCTGCATATAACCCATATAACTCTGTATGACATATCTGTAGATACTATATCTTACTCTTACTCTTACATACTGGCCAGCAGTGTAACTTACTACCACAGTGTCTTCATACCTGTATCACTGTACATATTAATACTACAACTCTGTACATTTACATTTACATTTACATTTAGTCATTTAGCTGACGCTTTTATCCAAAGCGACTTACAAGTTCTGTACGACAAGACAGCAAGAAGGGTACAACTCTATCAGCTGAGTAACAATGTTCATCAAGTGTTGCGTGTTACAGTGTAGGTTAGTTTATTAGGACAAGTGCATGACAGTAAGGTTAGTCAGGGTTAGATTTTTTTTTTTTTTTTTTTATTATTTCAGATAATGGTTGAAGAAGTGAGTCTTTAGTCGACGGCGAAAGATTGGACGGGATTCGGCTGTCCTAACTGGGATGGGTAGTTCATTCCACCATTGTGGGGCAAGGACTGAGAATAGGCGGCTTCTCTTTGATGACCCTCCGGGAGCTTGGATAGGAGTAGGTCTGAGGCGGCCAGAAGATGCAGAGCGTAGGGGTCTTGAGGGTGTGTAGTTAGAGACCATTGACCGGAGGTAGGCGGGAGCGGTTCCCTTTGCTGCACGGTATGCTAGGTCGAGGGCCTTGAAGCGGATACGTGCAGCAATGGGGAGCCAGAGCTAGGTGTGACCCATCACCTTGACCCCTAGGTGTGACCCATCACCTTGACCCCTAGGTGTGACCCATCACCTTGACCCCTAGGTGTGACCCATGGCTTGACCCCTAGGTGTGACCCATCACCTTGACCCCTAGGTGTGACCCATCACCTTGACTCCTAGGTGTGACCCATCACCTTGACCCCTAGGTGTGACCCATCACCTTGACCCCTAGGTGTGACCCATCACCTTGACCCCTAGGTGTGACCCATCACCTTGACTCCTAGGTGTGACCCATCACCTTGACTCCTAGGTGTGACCCATGGCTTGACTCCTAGGTGTGACCCATGGCTTGACCCCTAGGTGTGACCCATCACCTTGACCCCTAGGTGTGACCCATCACCTTGACCCCTAGGTGTGACCCATCACCTTGACTCCTAGGTGTGACCCATCACCTTGACCCCTAGGTGTGACCCATCACCTTGACCCCTAGGTGTGACCCATCGCTTGACTCCTAGGTGTGACCCATCACCTTGACTCCTAGGTGTGACCCATCACCTTGACCCCTAGGTGTGACCCATCACCTTGACCCCTAGGTGTGACCCATCACCTTGACCCCTAGGTGTGACCCATCACCTTGACTCCTAGGTGTGACCCATCACCTTGACCCCTAAGTGTGACCCATCACCTTGACCCCTAGGTGTGACCCATCGCCTTGACTCCTAGGTGTGACCCATCACCTTGACCCCTAGGTGTGACCCATCACCTTGACCCCTAGGTGTGACCCATCACCTTGACCCCTAGGTGTGACCCATCACCTTGACCCCTAAGTGTGACCCATCACCTTGACCCCTAGGTGTGACCCATCGCCTTGACTCCTAGGTGTGACCCATCACCTTGACTCCTAGGTGTGACCCATCTCTTGACCCCTAGGTGTGACCCATCACCTTGACCCCTAGGTGTGACCCATCACCTTGACCCCTAGGTGTGACCCATCACCTTGACCCCTAGGTGTGACCCATCACCTTGACTCCTAGGTGTGACCCATCGCTTGACCCCTAGGTGTGACCCATCACCTTGACCCCTAGGTGTGACCCATCACCTTGACCCCTAGGTGTGACCCATCGCTTGACTCCTAGGTGTGACCCATCACCTTGACCCCTAGGTGTGACCCATCACCTTGACCCCTAGGTGTGACCCATCGCTTGACCCCTAGGTGTGACCCATCACCTTGACCCCTAGGTGTGACCCATCACCTTGACCCCTAGGTGTGACCCATCACCTTGACCCCTAGGTGTGACCCATCACCTTGACCCCTAGGTGTGACCCATCACCTTGACCCCTAGGTGTGACCCATCGCTTGACTCCTAGGTGTGACCCATCACCTTGACCCCTAGGTGTGACCCATCACCTTGACCCCTAGGTGTGACCCATCACCTTGACTCCTAGGTGTGACCCATCACCTTGACTCCTAGGTGTGACCCATCACCTTGACTCCTAGGTGTGACCCATCACCTTGACCCCTAGGTGTGACCCATCACCTTGACCCCTAGGTGTGACCCATCGCTTGACCCCTAGGTGTGACCCATCACCTTGACCCCTAGGTGTGACCCATC
>NC_140167.1:100041121-100062426 GCF_963971535.1 Notolepis coatsorum | reverse complement strand
TTTAAGTAGCAAAACCTTGCACTATACAAACGAACTGGATAGTTGATGATAATAAACATTTAACTTCATTAGCTGAAATATTCTAAAATAATTTAAGCCATTCTCCATTTCTGTGTGTGTGTGTGCGTGTGCACGCGTCCCATCTCTGGTCTTTGGAAAGACCAGATGACATCAGAGGAGTTTGATAGTATTTACTGAGGATTTCCAGATAATGTCGATATTTAAACATCAACAAATTATAATAGATACAAAAAAGGTTGTAGGAACGGTTTGTGAGAGGGAGGTAGGGAGGGGTTTTAGATTGTGTGAAGTTTAGACTTCAGAGAGTACTGATAAAGGGTACCTTTGGGTACCGGTATCGATTCCCAGGTAAAAAAGAAACATTTCCAGGCTCGGTGTCCCGAGCAGAACCACCGCGTAGAGGCCAGAAGCCGCATTTTACAATAAACCTCTGTTGGGCTGCTTTAAAAAATATTAGGGCAGTCAGTTTATCGCGTTAATTAGATTAATTAATTACACAGCAAATTATCGCGTTATGAAAATTAACTCAAAATTAATTACAATTTTTTTTTTTTTATAATATTTTTTTTGTATCTCATTCATTCGATAAGAATGTAGAATACACATTTACAGACGTTTTATTTTTAATATTATGGCCCATTTGCATGTTCTTGGTATCTGATTCTAGGGACATCTATGAATCTCAGGGAATGTATTCCCAGTGTCAGAAATACTGTGGGCTAGATCCACAAAGAATGGATTGCACGGTGCAAGTTGCACCCTTACTTACAATTCATTATGAATTAAAAATGGGGGACCCTGATGTAAACAAGACGAAAGTCTTTCTCTGGTCTGCATCCCCTTAACAATTGTGTGCCGTACTGTATTGTACCCATTCTGCAATCTGTTAATAACATTTTCATTCAATCAATCAATCTGTGCGGTGATTGATTGAATGAAAATTTTATTTTGAGTAAATTGTAATGAACCAAATGAGAATATCAATAATTTTTTTTTTTATCTTTGACTGTGAATAACACCATGCTCAAATTGACCAGACCTGAAAAATCTAA
The DNA here is from genome assembly GCF_963971535.1 of Notolepis coatsorum. Taxonomy (NCBI): domain Eukaryota; kingdom Metazoa; phylum Chordata; class Actinopteri; order Aulopiformes; family Paralepididae; genus Notolepis; species Notolepis coatsorum. The sequence continues at coordinate 100,061,353 of NC_140167.1, read as the reverse complement.
GCAAATTAATAGATGGAAGATGATTAAACAGAAGGTTTTGTAGATACAGTACTGAATTCTGCCACCCGGACACATGCCATTTGAAATATGATTATAGAATATAGAATATCAGGCATAAAATGGTTATGCGATTAAAATGCGATTAATTAGATTAATTAATTACAAATCCTGTAATTAATTAGATTAATTTTTGTAATCGCCTGACAGCACTAAAAAATATATATATCTATAATAATCGCAAATTTTATCGCAATCACAATATCTGTCCGAAAAATCGCAATTATATATTTTCCCAAAATCGTGCAGCCCTAGTGTCCACTTCACTGTTTAAATTAAAGAGTCTGTCTCTCTGTCTCTCTGTCTCTCTCTCTCTCTCTATGATGAGCTATAGGGGAGGTGTGGAGGTCTGAGATGATGGTATGAGGAGCTATAAGGGGAAATACAGAGATATGGAATATCATATGGAAAGGCAGAGCTTGGCATTCTCTGCAAATGTGTCACGATGTTCTTACAAAACCTGCCGCAACTAATATACTGTCACCTCAAAGGGCTTCCAAGTGAAGTTACCCGAGGTCCGGTGGCATCGAGAGCCTTTGAGGTTTTCTCTACGCTGGGTTTCGGCTCCTCTTCTCTGCCAGGCTCCGTCTCGTCGCGTACAGTAAGCCAGCTGGCAGTGGGGGTGGCACCCTGCTCCCGCTCGCCCACCCGAGCTCTGCCCGGGGGGGCAGGTGGACGCCGATGAGGTCATCAGAGAGCCAGATGGACCCCCAAGGGTGGAGCGGGTGGTGGTGGTCGATGGGGGAGCAGGTGGGGGGCGGGAGAGGAGAGGGATAGATGGAGGAGGGGAGAGGGGGGTTTAGGTTTAGAGAAGGAGGGCGAGGCGGGGGGGGGGGGGCTGAACTAGAAGAGGCAAATGTGTTTATTAAGTACAACAGTCTCAGTCAGAGACGAGGACAGTATCTGGGGCCGGAGTAGGAGCTGCGGTTTCCCTGCTGTGGGGCGACCACACAAACACATACCTTTGCATGGATCCTTGACGGTATAATGATTAAGTCCATAATTCCATAACTAGCTATACTGCAGTGGGTAGATAACATAAAAGGAATAGTAATTTTTATTATCTCATTGTGCCAACTTCTAGTGAATAGCATATTGGGGAAAATGAACACAGGCAACCATGTTATTACAAGCAGCCATTTCAGAAGAGAGACAGCGTCACAAAGTGCAAGTGCACGGCCTCCTAACAGATTCCAAGTACTCAACTTTAAGCATCTACTTTTTACAGAGTACCTATCAGACCCATACTGTACATTTGTTTAACCACAGCTGGTCTCAATCAGGCACTGAGGACAACACTTGGTGCCCAGGGTGGCAGCCGTTGGCCTGCAGGGAGGGACTGATGGTTAAAAGTTATACACAAAACGGGTCTTGCTCCCTGCAATAGGGGACAGATGGATACTAGTTAGGGCACTTTTTGTTTGCAAATCTAAATTTCGTCAACCTGGTGAAGGTTTAAATGTTTGAACTGTAATGTGTTTAAATCGGCTGTCTAGTGGAGGACAGTTAGAGCTTTCATTTCACACTCTGCTGTCTCGTGTCCCTGAACTGGAGGATACTGTAGTTAGAGCTTTCATTTCACACTCTGCTGTCTCGTGTCCCTGAACTGGAGGATACTGTAGTTAGAGCTTTCATTTCACACTCTGCTGTCTAGTGTCCCTGAACTGGAGTATACTGTAGTTAGAGCTTTCATTTCACACTCTGCTGTCTCGTGTCCCTGAACTGGAGTATACTGTAGTTAGAGCTTTCATTTCACACTCTGCCGTCTAGTGTCCCTGAACTGGAGTATACTGTAGTTAGAGCTTTCATTTCACACTCTGCTGTCTAGTGTCCCTGAACTGGAGTATACTGTAGTTAGAGCTTTCATTTCACACTCTGCCGTCTAGTGTCCCTGAACTGGAGTATACTGTAGTTAGAGCTTTCATTTCACACTCTGCTGTCTAGTGTCCCTGAACTGGAGTATACTGTAGTTAGAGCTTTCATTTCACACTCTGCCGTCTAGTGTCCCTGAACTGGAGTATACTGTAGTTAGAGCTTTCATTTCACACTCTGCTGTCTAGTGTCCCTGAACTGGAGTATACTGTAGTTAGAGCTTTCATTTCACACTCTGCTGTCTAGTGTCCCTGAACTGGAGTATACTGTAGTTAGAGCTTTCATTTCACACTCTGCTGTCTAGTGTCCCTGAACTGGAGTATACTGTAGTTAGAGCTTTCATTTCACACTCTGCTGTCTAGTGTCCCTGAACTGGAGTATACTGTAGTTAGAGCTTTCATTTCACACTCTGCTGTCTCGTGTCCCTGAACTGGAGTATACTGTAGTTAGAGCTTTCATTTCACACTCTGCCGTCTAGTGTCCCTGAACTGGAGTATACTGTAGTTAGAGCTTTCATTTCACACTCTGCTGTCTCGTGTCCCTGAACTGGAGTATACTGTAGTTAGAGCTTTCATTTCACACTCTGCTGTCTAGTGTCCCTGAACTGGAGTATACTGTAGTTAGAGCTTTCATTTCACACTCTGCTGTCTAGTGTCCCTGAACTGGAGTATACTGTAGTTAGAGCTTTCATTTCACAGGGTGCTTTCTAATGTAACCACGCTAAATGTTACACGCCTCTTGTTCCAAAAGGTGGCATTTGTGTCTCTCTCTGTCTTTATATGCCCCCTTTCTCAGATAGGTAGATAGGTAGATAGGTAGATAGATAGAGTAGATAGATAGATAGATAGATAGATAGATAGATAGATAGATAGATAGATAGATAGATAGATAGATAGATAGATAGATAGATAGATAGATAGATAGATAGATAGATAGATAGATAAATACTGTATATATCTCTCTCTCTCTGCCTGCTCACCTGGTTGTTTGACCAGCACCTGGGTGAACCCTGAAGCGTCCTGGGACAGTCTGTACCAGGCCCCGTCTGGGTCGCAGAGCCACTCCTCCACCAGGCAGTAGTACGTCCCAGAGTCGCCGCTCTCCGCCCGGTTCAGCGTCAGTGCGTACAGCCTGGGCGACAGCCTCTCCGCCTGCGTCCGCCGCCTCAGCTTCTCCTCCTCGGCGTAGGCGCCGTACTCGAAGGCCCCCGAGCGCTCGATGCGCAGCAGCAGCTCGTCCGCTTCCGCGCCGGCGGCGGCGCGCCGCACGTACCACAGCACGGCATGCTGGGAATCCTGGCCGGTCTGGGCGGCGACGGAGCAGTTGATCCTCACCCGGCTGTCCTCCAGGTAGACGTGGGACTGGTTGGTCTTCTGCACCTTCAGCTTGCTCACTGTGAGGAAGGAGAGAGGAGGAGGAGGAGAGAAGGAGAGTCAACAGTCATTCCGCTGGATACAGGAGGATGAACGCTGGTGACGGGTTATATACACATTACGATGTCATTTCTCTTCTGTGACAGAGCGCCTGTAGGACAGACAGTGGGAGTGTGTGTGTTTGTGTGATGGGGGAAGGGGTGGATGGAGAGACATACAGAGAGGAAGGAATAAGGCAAGAGAGGACGGGGTGAGAGCAGAGATGTAGCAACATGGATGGATGTGTGTGTGAAGCGAGGAGAGGGTGGATGTATAGATGGAAGTAGGTATGATGCATGTAAGATAAAATAGATAAGATATTCCTTTATTGATCCCCTTGGGGGAAATTCTGGCATCATAGCAGCATGGGGGAGGGGGAGGGGGGGGGGGGTACAGGCATGGGCAGAGTAATAGAAGAAAGACAGAAATATAGGCAATACAATTTAGACCCGAATACAAAAACATGAGAAGAAATAAACATCGCAAACAATATAATTATCTCTGAATATAAAAAGATGAGGGAAAATAAACAGTGTAAACAGGAAAGCGAGAGGGAGGATGATATGGAGAGAGGGGAGATAGAGAGTGAGGGGGAGATAGAGGGAGAGAGAGAGAGGCAGAGAGAGAGAAAGGTTGTATGAGCTGATTATCTATCTATCTGCCTGCCTGCCTGCCTGTCTACAAAATACTCTTTAGGAAGTATAGTGATAATTAAACATGGATGAATGGATATTAGGGTAAAAAAAAAGGCCACATCTAGAATGAATGCGTGAGTATCTTCACAGAAACATTAGAAAACGGCTCCCCTTTTCCTCTGAGGGGGGGGGGGGGGGGGGAGTGAGAGTGAGAGAGAGAGAGAGTGAGAGTGAGAGTGAGAGTGAGAGATAGAGAGAGAGTGAGAGAGATAGATAGAGTGAGAGTGAGAGTGAGAGAGAGAGAGAGAGAGAGAGAGAGAGAGAGAGAGAGAGAGAGAGAGTGAGAGTGAGAGTGAGATAGAGAGAGTGAGAGTGAGAGAGAGAGAGAGTGAGAGTGAGAGTGAGAGAGAGAGTGTGAGAGTGAGAGAGAGAGTGATAGTGAGAGAGTGAGAGAGAGTGAGAGAGAGATAGTGAGAGAGAGAGAGAGAGAGAGAGAGAGAGAGTGAGAGTGAGAGTGAGAGAGAGAGAGAGAGAGAGAGAGAGAGAGAGAGAGAGAGAGAGAGGCACATTGAGCCGTCAGGGTGGGTGGAGCTGTAAGGCTGGGGGCGGGGCCCTGGGGGGCCTCTGTGACTGGATTGGTTACAGAGACATCAGGTGTGTGATTGGATTAGCTGCAGATACATGAGGTGTGACCACAGATTCAGTACACTGACGGGGGGGGGGGGTTAGAGCGAGACAACGGAACATATACACACTAGGGATGTCCGATATTCCGGCCGATATCGGCAGTAAAATGTGATATCGGAAAATATCGGTATCGGTAAATTTTTTTTTTTTTTTTTTTTTTTACATTTATTTAACCTTTACTTACCCAGGCAAGCAAGTAAGAACCAATTCTTATTTTATTTATTGTCAAAAGTATGCATGTTGGTTTAATTCAACAACAAGAGATATGTAATGTTAATTTTTACTTTTTTAATAGGGATGCTCGATATTGGCTTTTTTACCGATACCGATATTTTCCGATATTGTCCAACTCTTAATTTCGATACCGATACCGATATCAACCGATACCGATATATGCAGGGTTTCCCCCCAAAAAAACTGAATAATTTCAGGTAATTAATAATTTCACTGGATGCATTCAAAAGGCTTTCTAAATGTAAGCATTATCTGTGCAAAATATGATAATTAAAAAAGTAAAAATTAACATTACATATCTCTTGTTGTTGAATTAAACCAACATGCATACTTTTGACAATAAATAAAATAAGAATTGGTTCTTACTTGCTTGCCTGGGTAAATAAAGGTTAAATAAATGTAAAACATTTTTTTTTTTTTTTTTTAACCGATACCGATATTTTCCGATATCACATTTTACTGCCGATATCGGCCGATAATATCGGTCGGCCGATAATATCGGACATCCCTATTTTTTAATGATCATATTTTGCACAGATAATGCTTACATTTAGAAAGCCTTTTGAATGCATCCAGTGAAATTATTAGTTACCTGAAATTATTCAGTTTTTTTGGGGGGAAACCCTGCATATATCGGTATCGGTTGATATCGGTATCGGTATCGGTATCGGAAATTAAGAGTTGGACAATATCGGAATATCGGTATCGGTTAAAAAGCCAATATCGAGCATCCCTAATACACACACACACACACACACACACACACACACACACACACACACACACACACACACACACACACACACACACACACACACACACACACACACACACACACACACACACACACACACACACACACACACACACACACACACACACACACACACACACACACACACACACACACACACACACACACAGGATGAGCATGTTCAGTGCTAGGCTCACACTACCCAAATGCAGCACTGAACGGCACAGGAAGTCCTTCATTCCAACAGCCATCAGACTATACACTGCATCACTGTGCCTCACTGCATCACTGAGCACAGAGCGGCAGCTCCATAGTGGCAGGAGGCCGCAACTAGCCAAATTGTTTACACTGCTGTGTTGTTTTTTACTACCTGTACCCCCCCCCCCTTCCCCCATGCTCAGTATATTTTTACTGTATTTATTTCTGTATATTTTATTTCATTTTTATTCTATTTTACTCTACTCTTATCCTAGGCAACTTGATTTGATTTGTGTTATTATTCTAATTCGTGACCCGTCCCGTCTAAATGTTTAAACGTTGAACGATTTTCAGTGTCAAATTTCCCACGGGATAATAAAAGTATTTATATTCTATTCTATTCAGTATATTAGGGGGCTTAGTCATATACAAAATACACACCTATATACATGCACACTCACACATAAATTAGGGGGCATGTACTTGCATACAAAACACACCTGTATAAGCACACACACACACACACACACACACACACACACACACACACACACACACACACACACACACACACACACACACACACACACACACACACACACACACACACACACACACACACACACACACACACACACACACACACACACACACACACACACACACACACACACACACACACACACACACAGGCTAGAGCACAACTGACACCACAAGCCCCGCGTTTTAAAAAGGGAGCTAATGTAGTTACTTTAGAGAGTTGACAGCCCAACAGTAACACCAGCCTAGTTCCCACAAAATCCTTCAATTTAACCCCCCCCCCCCCCCCCCCAAATGAAAAGATACACAGCTCAACTGTAACACACAGAGGCAGAAACTTAATTCAAGTCATTGACCCTTTCACTGCCACACGACACGAAAGGTTAACCCTTTACTATCACACAACCGACGGTCGCCGTTAACCGTTAACCGGGGTTAACCGTTTTGGTAGTGCGGCAGTGAAAGGGTTAACAGTGGGGACCACGGTGATGGCTAGCTTGTGTTCTCATTAAACATTCCTCTTCACATTAACACACGACATGAGACCGCTCTGCCATTTCAACTCTCTCTCTTTCTCCATCCCCTCCTCCTCCTTTCTCAAGATTTCTCTAGCCTCCCTGGCTACTAGTCTGCTGTTGTCCAGTGAGAGAGAGAGAGAGAGAGAGAGAGAGAGAGAGAGAGAGAGAGAGAGGGAGAGGGAGAGGGAGGGAGAGAGAGAGAGAGAGATAGAGAGGGAGAGAGAGAGAGAGAGAGAGAGACATAGAGAGGGGGGGAGAAAGAGAGATAAAGGGAGAGAGAGAGGGGGAGAAATGGAAAGAAATAGAGAGAGAGATATTTCTCCTCTTTTATTAGAGCTCTCCCTAGCTTTTCAAGAGTGAACTCAAACAGGTTTTATAAATCAGAGCCGTACTTCTCCCCTCAACACTTTCAGCGCCAGCCGTTTTAGTTACCCTTGTACTCAATGGGCCACCAGAGAGAGGGATGTTCACTGTGCGTCGCAGTGTTTGCAGGGCTATATCTATATTCTATATTATAGCTATGGAGACAATACTATGGCTCATTTGACATTAACTATCCCTCGTTCAACATGTGAAAAAGACTAAATTATTTCATGTATACGTTCGCGTGTTATCCCGGGGTGAATATTGTATAGTTTCAGAGTGATCCTGGCTAATTCCTGGTAACTGTTATGGAGCGATATGTGAATTTTGCTAAAAGCGTTCGCGTTGCTCGCCGGACACGCTACTATTTCCAAATCAAAGGTATATAATAGGTATTATGTTTCATCATGAATGCATGAAAGGGGGGGGGGGGGGGGGGGTAGTTTTTTAATGCTCTGATCGCCAGTAACGACATTCGTTTTGAACACCACACACGCTGATCGGCTGGATCGATATGAATCATTGTAGGGTCAAGGTGGAATTGACGTCAGATAGTCCTTACTTTTGATCGGGGTTATTCCAAAAAGAATATTCCAATTGTCTGATCACGATTTCCAGCATTGATGTCCATCTGGTCCCGGACATAATTTGGCACAACTTATGGATCGAGTGTGCTAGACGTGTTTCACGTTGCTTGGGTGAAGCGTTGGACTTGCCCGGACGACATTAGATGTGACACACAGTCTGGAACAGGGTTTCAAAGGGTGGGCGATACTGCCACCTAGCAGGATCTGGCCGGTACTGCACTCTCTGGGTCTCAGTATGGCTTTCAGCGGTAACATATAGGTCCGTGAGTGTAATAATAATTTTCACACCACACATCCGGGAATCTGGAATTAAGACTTGTTTTTGGACAAAATTACATGAAAGGACCTAGAAAACCTAGGACACAGGGGCACACTCGAGGACTAGTGCTTTGTTGGAGTTATAACGGTGTAAGTACCACTGGACTGAGAGAGGCCTACGTCAAACCAAAAACTGAACAATACTGACATTTTAATTAAACATCTACAATTAAACTGGATAGAAAACAGTTTGAACCACATTGTATTTATACTAGGACCGCTACTGTTCCTAATTTATGCAAATTCATGTCGTCAGCTTGTGACTGCAACTTGTTCTTGTTTGCGGACGACTCAGCCCTGCTGGTCTCTGACAAGAACAAGTTCTATATCGTATTAGCTGCCGCTCAGCGTCAATCTGCACATATCTCACTCCAGTGACGTGCACTGAATAAAAACTTCACAAATGCACCTTTACATACCAGCATCCGTCTGGCCACACCCCCATCTGCTACCTACATAAGCAGGGGTGGGGCCACACACTCATCTCCTTCTCAAATTTCACCCCAAGAGAGTGCCTGTATACCAATCACTTGACGTGGGAAAGAAAGTATTTAGCTGAAGAAAGGAACAAGGAGATACGTTGACGTTATATCTTTATTTTCTCTCTCACTATTTGAGAAAATACGGCGATAATGTCTTCGTCACTGGAGTGTCTGGAAGATGATGATCATTCTGACCTCCACCGGCTTTTTCGTATTAGGGGCTCGCGTCGCTGATATACTCCCCACCTGCAGTCCTCCTTGCTGCGGCTGGATAGGTATTGAACCTCCGGTTATACAGCTGGACTGTGGGAGGCACCGGCTGTTGTGAGAAACTGGTTGCTTCCGAGCTGGGTGAGTACTGTTTTGCTTGCGAGCGCCAGTTGTCTGCTAATGCTATGTGGGTTAGCTGACAATTTTACGAAGGCCGGCCCCAGATTGGGGTCCTCTGCTTGGCCTCTTAGGCGGCGGACGGAGGGTCCTGGTCTGACGCCCATGATGGTCAAACTAGTGGGCCGCGACCACGACCTGGTTTGAACCCGGGATTCTCTGGACAAGCGGATGCTTCTCTGTCCCGTGCAGGCCCCATCTTTCACATGAATGTGAGAGTACACCCTAAAACACGAGGAAATGTGGGTATGGATCTTCTTTATCGGTAGTTCCATGCTCAAGTCGGCTGCAGCCCGTATGGGAATTGTGCCGACTCCGCTGTATGTCTGGTAAATCACTGTTGAAAACTGTGTTTGACATTTCTTTTTCTCTTCTCTCTTAGGATGAGGAGGGTTTCAGGCGGTGGCCTGTCTGAAGTGTGGCTTGTTATGTCGTTGTGTACAGTTCAGGTGATAGCTGCTTAGCTGGTGTGCTAGTTTGTGGCCTACTGTTAGCCAGTCAGCTGTTAGCTGCGGCGCTAGCTTGTTGTGTTCACTAGGCTAGGGGGGGGGGGGGAGTTTCCTGGTCCCACGCCCTGAAAGATTGGGCGTGTGCACCGTGGAAATTCCCCCGCCATAGAGTATGTCACTGAGCGAGTTTCTAGGGCTGGGCGATAAAACGATAACGATAACTATTGCGATAAATTATTTCCTCGAAATAAACATGAAACGTGGTCGCAAAGTTTCGATATATCGATTTTCCAAGCTTGGATATGAGCACGCACTAACAACCAATCGGTGAAGGAGATGGCAGAGAGCGAAGGAGACCCGCGCTGCACCTCTGGGTAGAGAGGTAGGACTCACTCAACAACAAAGCTTGCTAGGCTAATTAGCTTGCACGGCGATGTTTTATATATTTACGTGCCGAGTATGTGTGTGGCGTGAATTCTGAGGCCACGTTTATAGTAGTGTGGGTATACAGTGGACGTCGTTTCAATATATTGTGACGGAAGAGAGTATTTTAGTGTTATATTTAGCACATTGTCATGGAATACACCGCTTAGTAGCAACAGGCTGGCTAGGTTAACTAGCTTGCACGGCGATGTTTTATATATTTACGTGCCGAGTATGTGTGTGGCGTGAATTCTGAGGCCACGTTTATAGTAGTGTGGGTAGACAGTGGACGTTGTTGCAATGTATTGTGGCGGAAGAGAGTATTTTAGTGTCATATTTATTACATTGTCATGAGATATTCCGCTTGTCGGCTAACTGCTAACGTGCGCGGACTGATGACGACATCAACTCGACTCGAGACATTCGCAGCAGCATAAGAAGTTAATTAAACTTGACAGACATTATATCGACGATAATTATCGATATCGAATTATATGAAAATAATTTTATAATTTTATCGCGATAACGTTTTTGGTCATATCGCCCAGCCCTAAGTAGAAGAACTTCAAAAAGGAGTTCTGCTCTATTGTATGTGTATTCGATTCAATTCTATTATTGAGTGTGTATTGGTTCAGAGCCTCCTCCTCGGAGAGTCCTAACCCAAGTGTTACATAGCTCAATGTTGCAATATTTCTTTTCAATCTATACAGCTCGCGTGGGAAGTCTCTCTGGGGGTTCCCCGTCCTCTCCTTTTTGGAGTAGGTGGACGGGGTATTGTTTAGGGTTTCCCTGACTCCTCGCCTTACAGGTCTGTTGAGTCATGGGTTTCCCCCCGTCATAGGGGTACGTCGCTTACCGTCCCCTCTTATGAAGTGTGGTTGACGGGGTGGTGTTTCCCTCAGCCGCGTCGCATGGGACCCATGTCTGTATTATTTTTTCTGAAAAATGTAAAATTAAAAAAGCGGCTTCTTGTCGTTCCCCAGGCGGCTTGGAGGAACGGTGTCTGGTGTCTTGTTAGACTATCCATTGATGTGTTTTGGGTCTCGACGCATACATAGTGCTGGCTCTGGGTGTTTCTGATAGGAATCACGCATGAGGCTGGTGCGCCTTGGTTGCTCGTTATTAAAACTGCGTTTTTATAGGGCAACTGGGATGGAGTTGGTCTCTTCCGAGCGCCAGTTTACTAGGTTTGTCTCAACAAATTCTTGTTCATATCTGGGGGATGTTAACGGAATAGATCAAATCATAGGTAGAGGGGTCTCACGCCCTTGGGGTGGGCCACTGAGCGTGGTACGAATGGGACCGTCTGGGTGGCGCCCTCTATAATGCTTTAGATCGACACGCGTACCTACCCCCCCTCCTGGAGTTGGGGATGTCGGCGTGATTAGGGCACGGGACTGGTTCTGGTCACGCTGGTCCAGGTCAGTTAACCCGTTGTCCGCCGGGGACGCAGATCTTCTGTTCTGGTACCCTGAGGGACTTGTGCTTTTTTCAGGGGGAAAAATGCCGGGTCGGCCCGGGTGTCACAGGGTTGGGCGTTATGGAGACACTGTTGTTTGGTACATGTTGTACCTTGTACTGTCATGAAGGGGCTTGGTTCTCCATTCTTTTCGCCCCTGTCTTCTCCCGCTTACGCATGGCTGAGAGGGGGCTGTTGAGGTGGTCTTTATAGAACTCCTCTGGCATCCCTGTGTGCTTCCTGGTCCGCCGGGCCCGGTCCGAAGTTGTTTTCGTCGACCCGTAGGCCTGGGATAACCCCTTTTTGAAAACTGAAACACTTGTACTGCGGTATAGCCAGTGTATACCCGCAGGTGTGTTTGAGTTTTTTCCTGAGGGGTTATAGGAACAACCACCCCATGGAGAGGGTGGTTGATTCCCTGGTGTGTTGGAGCGGAGTCAACTCCCGGGTTACCCGGTTGAGTGTGCCCCTGCACGTTCATGACGTCTGCCAAACGTGTCAGCCTTCTCTGCCTCGGCCCCTCTAGAGCGTCAGGGATTTTTTGGTGGAGGCTTTGACATGGTGCTCAAACAATGCCAGCATACGCCCCTTCCGCCGGGGTGCTGTTTTCAGTTGACCCCATTTGGCGCATGTCTCCTTTGCAGTGCTCCAGGCTCGGGTCAAGTGCCTGCTGCCTGGATTGAGGGATCGGCCTCTTCTGGAGGTCGTCTCCCCGGTGCGCTGCCTGCTCCCGCTGTAGTGTAGCCTCTTGAGTGCTTCGAGTTACAGCCATGCTGACTGCCTGAGTATGCCAGGGTCAGTGTGCCAGGCGGCGTGCTAGTGGGGGGAAGGGCCTGCTCTTGGATGGGCCCTGTCCGAATACGCTGGCGATGTGGGGGGCGGTGTCACTAGTGACCGCCTGGTGAGGTCTTGATGCTGTGGCGTCATTGGCCACTCCGGACCCCCTTTTTCCGGGGGGATTCAGTCCCTTCTGGGTCTGGGTCTTCCTTCGCACTCCGCTGCTACGGCCTTGCCACGGGGTTGAGTTTGCTCTTGACCCCGTGATTTTGGGGGCGGTAACGAGGTGTGTTCCTTCCGTTCGTTCCCTGGTGGCATGCGGGTTGTGCGTGTGCGTAGTCGTGGGGTCAAGCCACGGTCTGCTCACCCTGTGCGTTGAGTTGCTCGAGTTCCTCTTCGCACGGTCGGATCCGTCTCCCTCCCGTCCTCCAATAGGGGGGGTATCCTCCATTAGGGAGGGTCGGGGGGCTCGGTCCTCCCCGGTTCTGATGGTTGTGGGGGGCCTCAGCGGGGTACATTTGTCGAGCTTCAGCTCCCGCTCAGCTCCTGTTGTGCAGATTGACGCTGAGCGGCAGCTAATAAGATATAGAACGATAGGTTATAACCGTAGTTCTATGAGTATTAGTGACACTCAGCGTCTAGACGCCACTGCGGCCCTTGATCTTACCTTGTGGTGAAATGATTGAGAAGGAGATGAGTGTGTGGCCCCACCCCTGCTTATGTATGTAGCAGATGGGGGTGTGGCCAGACGGATGCTGGTATGTAAAGGTGCATTTGTGAAGTTTTTATTCAGTGCACGTCACTGGAGTGAGATATGTGCAGATTGACGCCGAGTGTCACTAATACTCATAGAACTACGGTTATATTCATAACCTATCGTTACAGGTTGAAAAAACCCTCAGCTCAGAACTCGGCAGAATCTGCACCTGGCTCGCTGATAACAAACTATCATTACACCTGGGTAAAACAGAATCCATTCTCTTCGGATCAAATAACAAACTCAGCAAGACTTTCTTTCCACATCAAATCTTTCCTGTGACAAAATGGCATCCAATGTAATAAAAAAAGTCAACCAACAAACTAGATTATTGCACCGGATCTCCTCTCTGGTAAACAAGAATACCCTGAAGACTCTGGCAGGAGCACTCATTCAAAGGTACTACGCCTATGCTTGCACCTCATGGTACCAAAGCACCTCAAAGGCGCTAAAAACAAGATTACAAACATCACAAAACAAACTGGTCAGACTACTACTTGACCTTACTCCTAGAACCCACCTCACCCCTGCCCACTTTGACTACCTAGGATGGCTTAGAGTAGACGACAGAGTACAGCAACTTGCAATGGGCCTGGTCTACAAGATACACTACATCACACAGGTAGGTACCCATGTACAAGTCGAAATACTTCCCAAAGGTCAGTGAATACCACGCCCACAACACCAGAGGGAGTTCCACAAATTATGTGCAACCCAGATTCGGCACAAACAAGGGACAAAACACATTTCGCAATTATGCCACAACAATGTGGAACGCCCTACCCACAGCCGTAAAAAGATGTGAATCCCTACCCACATTCAAAACCGCTCTTAACACTTTCCGTGCCACGGGTCCGGTTCCCCGGAACCCCGTGCGTGCCAACGCCCACTTCAATGATAGAGCTCTCATATTTGCGAACGCATAAACTATATCTTAAATTATGGCTATGTGTATAATATGGCTGTCGCTTATCAATGACTTGTTTGCAGTCAACATTGTCGAAACGGATTATTTTTTTTTTAATCGGTTCATTTCCGTTTTATACCATTTTGAAAAACTTTTTTTTAAAGTTTCAGGAAAATATAAAGATTCTGTGATAATCGCCCTTTACTGGAATATACTGGAATACACAAAAAACTTTTCTGCCTATTTATGAATAGTTTTCAAATAAACGCTAGATTATCGATAGTATATGTGTACTTATGCACGCTATAGAAGCGGGCTGAAAAATCGATTATCCATTTCCTGATCAGCACAGACACACACATAGGGCCCACGTTGATATCTCCCAAAACCAGAGCAAATTGGAATGCTATTTGACCCTAAACAGAGAGCACACAGTGGCAGAATACCTGAGCACTGTGACTGATCCAAAACTAGGGAGATCCTTGACTAGGTACAGACTCAGCGAGCACAGCCATCGAGAAAGGACGTCATAGAAGACAGACTGTGCACCCACTGCACAAAATATGAGGTGGAAACCGAGCTACACAACTGCCCACTATACCAAGACATCAGAGACATATACTTCCCACAAATTGCAAACACCCAAAGAGACTTGGAAAACATGGCAAATAACGCAAAAAACTCCCACACCTACTTAGTGAAATACAACACTGTGCAAACACAGCAGCAATATTTGTGAGATGCCGTGACAAGAAAAATACATCCAACGGAATACAACCACCATAAAGACTGCCAATCACACATAATATATTCCTGCACATCTGTATTGTACTGGTCCGTTAGATTGTTTTGTTTGCTTTGGCAATGTAAACGTACGTTTCCCCATGTCAATAAAGCCCCTTTGAATTGAATTGAATTTAGAAAGGGAGAGAGAGAGATAAAGGCAGAGATAGAGAAAAGGAGAGAGAGATATACGTCTCCTCTTTTATCAGGGCTCTCCCTAGCTCGTCCTAAGCCTCACACGACAGACTGCCTAGAGTCACGGCCATCTGCCGCCAGGGAATTGCACCCTCACCCACAGATCAGTGAACGCGCGCCAATGGTCAGAGTGCGTGTCTCTCTCTCTCTCTCCCTCCCTCTGTGCATATGCGTGTGTGTTTATGCATTTCCATTATGGGCTGGCGTGTGGCTTGAAAGATGCATGTTCATAGCTATGAGACCACCGCGCCACGCTGTCTTGAGTGAGTTCCCCCCAAATTAGTCATCATCGCCGCCTCACTACCTGCCAGGGGGACGGGGCGCTCGGGAAGCTCGACAATAACCCCATCCGGAATTACCACCGCAGAGCCCCTCCGGAAACCTGGCAATCATTTTCTCCTGCAGGAGGAATTACCTCGGAATCTCCTGAAGTGGAACCGGGGCTGAATTGGATTGGCAGAGGACAAAGACATTCGCTCCGTTTCCCATTTCAAGTTGCGAATCCGCCGCCGGCAGGCAGAAAGAAGTGGGGGGGGGGGGAGGGGGGGCTGGAAGCCTGTTGCCTCACATCAGTGTTTACAGAAAGGCCTTTTCAAAGCCTAACTAGGTTAATTATTCAAGCCCATTAGGTAGCATCAAAAACAATTATAACTTATTGTTACTAAGCGCTCGCACAGGAGAGAGAGGACAACGGAATGAAGGGAGGGAGGGAGAGAGAGAGAGAGAGAGAGAGAGAGAGAGAGAGAGAGAGATATGGGAGAGAGAGAGAGATGGGAGAGAAAGAGAGACACAGCTTGTAGTCAGGCTCGTCCTGATCAACCTGTGGCGAGAAGTGATGAATTGAATCTGATGATATTATTATTATTATTATTTTGATAAGCAGTCGTTGCCGCTGTATCTTGGCACTGCTCTTAATGTCCATTCATACACATCATGGTGACAATAAGGACACCAACCGCTACCACATCTTCTGGGATGGGCATCCATTCTCACCTACAAGTAGGCCTACACAAGTACATGGGGAAAATACTAGCAGTAGAAAAGTCCTAAGTGATGCATTTGGGGAAAATATACTTTGATATAAGGGACAACGAAAAGTATATTTTAACATATTAAGGGATAATGCTGACAAGTGTATTTTCTATGGACATGATCCATGCAATCCATGTGATGAAAGACTGACTTGTGCATTGAGACTACATAGGGAGAGGTTGGAGGGGAGGTTTGAGGAGAGGTGGAGGAGAGGTTTGAGGAGATGTGGAGGAGAGGTTTGATGGGAGGTTTGAGGAGAGGTGGAGGAGAAGTGGAGGAGAGGTTTGAGGAGAGGTGAAGGAGATGTTTGAGGAGAGGTGGAGGAGAGGTGGAGGAGAGGTTGAGGAGAGGTTTGAGGAGAGGTTTGAGGAGAGGTGGAGAAGTGGAGGAGAGGTTTGAGGAGAGGTGGGGGAGAGGTGGAGGAGAAGTGGAGGAGAGGTTTGAGGAGAGGTTTGAGGAGAGGTTTGAGGAGAGGTTTGAGGAGAGGTGGAGGAGAGGTTTGAGGAGAGATTTGAGGAGAGGTGGAGGAGATGTTTGAGGAGATGTGGAGGAGAGGTTTGATGAGAGGTTTGAGGAGAGGTGGAGGAGAGGTTTGAGGAGATGTGGAGGAGAGGTTTGATTAGAGGTTTGAGGAGAGGTGGAGGAGATGCTGGGGGAGATGGTGGGGAGATGGTGGAGGAGGTGCTGGGAGTTTGTGGAGGAGAGGTTTGAGGAGAGGTTTGAGGAGAGGTTTGAGGAGAGGTTTGAGGAGAGGTGGAGGAGAGGTTTGAGGAGAGATTTGAGGAGAGGTGGAGGAGATGTTTGAGGAGATGTGGAGGAGAGGTTTGATGAGAGGTTTGAGGAGAGGTGGAGGAGATGCTGGGGGAGATGGTGGGGAGATGGTGGAGGAGGTGCTGGGAGTTTGTGGAGGAGAGGTTTGAGGAGATGGAGGAAATTGGTGGAGGAGAGGTGGAGTCATATTAACCTAGTAGTTTTCTTCACATAGTATTTAACAACCTAGTGTTCTTCGACAAGTGAATTCACAGACCTGTCAACATCATCGATATCTGAATATTCCTATTAGCTGGGACCACATACAGTAAGTGACTGAAATGATCTTGCAGGACCTAGAATTCCTCCGAGGTGGATCTGGAAATAGCCTGTTTACTTTCCCATGTGACTCACCCACCGTTACCAAGGAAACATGTGTTTTACATGAAACACAATCACTGAAGCTAGTACAATGTATATATTAGGAAAATAAAACAACAATTCCACTCCCAAAGGGGGGGCAACACGTTTACGTTTTATTCATGCATGTTGACTCAAGCGTTTTAGCAGATATTATTTTCTACTTGGCGGGTCGCACCAAGGACATTATGAGCACTGTACCGCCCGGGGCGATCATCCTGGCACAGCGTTCAACGTGTGCAGCACAGCACACCTGATGAAAGTTATTCCTGCTGAGAGTGACAACTGGTCTCAGAACAGCTCCATAGTACTCATATGCCATTACACAACCAGGCTTCTACTGATGAGAATGCAGAATGCATAGGCTGTAAATACTGTACATACTGTACGTACACACACACACAAATGTATGTATGATATGCATATTTATATGTGTATATGCATATGTATGTGGTGTGTGTGTGTGTGTGTGTGTGTGTGTGTGTGTGTGTGTGTGTGTGTGTGTGTGTGTGTGTGTGTGTGTGTGTGTGTGTGTGTGTGTGACAGAGCATGCATATTATGCAGGGACCTGTTCAATCATACATCTGTAAGTAACCAGGCCATTCATCATACATGTGTATGTATATGCTACGTAACTTCCCCTCAAAACAGAGAGCTGTTTCCCTCTGCATGTGTGTGTGTGTGTGTGTGTGTGTGTGTGTGTGTGTGTGTGTGTGTGTGTGTGTGTGTGTGTGTGTGTGTGTGTGTGTGTGTGTGTGTGTGTGCCTGTGTTGTTAGCGCAGGCTGTCAATATCTATGTTAAGTGTGTTTGCCTGTTCTGAGCCTGTGTTTCTTTAGTGAGTCTCAGGGGTCTGACCCCAAAGTAAGACAAATCCCTAATTGGAAACACTTGTCATCTCCATTCTGCATTAGAGGATGTGTCCGTCAGACCGGCCCGACGCCTGTGTGTCTGCACAGGGTTTTGTGTGTGTGTGTGTGTGTGTGTGTGTGTGTGTTGTACTGCACTGTAACAGACTCCAACTAGTGCTCCATTTAGTCTTCGCTGGGTTTATTTTCTCCACAGGATGAAGACAAGCGAACCCTCCTACCAATCTTTACAATTGTGTCCCTCTGAGGCTTCTGTACCTCTTCTGGGAGATTGACAGCCAATCAGATCGGACATTGGACACAGAGCAAGAGAGATACTCATTTTGAGGTTAACCTTGAACATAAATGGTATGATCTCTCTCTCTCTGTCTTTCTCACCCCCTCCCCCCCCCCCCCCGCCCTCTCTCTGCTCCACTCCTAACGACTCTGTGGTTGCCCCGGGCAACAGCATCTCCTGAGAGGATGGAGGGGGCGTGGCTACAGTACCTGAGAGAGGCCCACTGTGTCTCCCGTCAGGAAGAGCCAAGACCCAATTAAATGCTGCCAGAGCTCTGGCCTCCTCCATTGCCAGGCGGCACGATTAAACAAACGGTTAATCAACATTCAAATCATGGCTCCTCAAAGAAGAAAAATAAATAAAAAAAATGGAGCAGACAATTTTTCTCTCTTTATCAACAACATTTTTGAAATTAGATTCAGGAGGCGTCAGGGAGATGAAGGGAGACCCTTGCCTGCACCAGAGACAGCCTTCCCACTGATAACCATCTCAAACGCAGCCGCCGGAGGCGCCGTATGAATATGTGCGAGAGCCTGCGTGCAAGCGCCTGCGTGCGAGAGCCTGCGTGCGAGAGCCTGCGTGCGAGCGCCTGCGTGCGAGAGCCTGCGTGCGAGAGCCTGCGTGCGAGAGCCTGCGTGCGAGAGCCTGCGTGCGAGAGCCTGCGTGCGAGCGCCTGCGTGCGAGCGCTTGCGTGCGAGAGCCTGCGTGCGAGAGCCTGCGTGCGAGAGCCTGCGTGCGAGAGCCTGCGTGCGAGAGCCTGCGTGCGAGCGCCTGCGTGCGAGCGCCTGCGTGCGAGAGCCTGCGTGCGAGAGCCTGCGTGCGAGCGCCTGCGTGCGAGAGCCTGCGTGCGAGAGCCTGCGTGCGAGAGCCTGCGTGCGAGAGCCTGCGTGCGAGAGCCTGCGTGCGAGAGCCTGCGTGCGAGAGCCTGCGTGCGAGCGCCTGCGTGCGAGAGCCTGCGTGCGAGAGCCTGCGTGCGAGAGCCTGCGTGCGAGAGCCTGCGTGCGAGAGCCTGCGTGCGAGAGCCTGCGTGCGAG
This sequence comes from Notolepis coatsorum, assembly GCF_963971535.1. Classification (NCBI taxonomy): domain Eukaryota; kingdom Metazoa; phylum Chordata; class Actinopteri; order Aulopiformes; family Paralepididae; genus Notolepis; species Notolepis coatsorum. The sequence goes on along the minus strand of NC_140167.1, from coordinate 100,042,179 downwards.
AGCCTGCGTGCGAGCGCCTGCGTGCGAGAGCCTGCGTGCGAGAGCCTGCGTGCGAGAGCCTGCGTGCGAGAGCCTGCGTGCGAGAGCCTGCGTGCGAGAGCCTGCGTGCGAGAGCCTGCGTGCGTGTGCGTCGTGTTGCTACGCTCGTAACGCCACCAGTCAGTCAACAAAGAAACTCATTAAGCACCCCCCCCCCCCCCCCCCGTCCAATCTGTCGTCGGATGCTCTTATTGCCACACGTGCTGCAGACAAACACTATATTTACCCTTTTATATTTATCGCGTGACGTATATGAGCAAACAGCGGCCACAAAACACACAGAGACGGGGGGGGGGGGGGTTCTGACATGAAAGAGGAGGAGGAGTGAAGAGGAGCCTCAGTGTTTTCTCTCTTATTGCTTCCCTGCCACACGCTGTACTGCTTTATTCAACAAGCCCGAAGCAAAACAAATGAAAGCGTTGTTTGTGTGACTTGTGGTAAGTAGACAAGGAGACACGTCACACGGTAACTTCAAAGAGTTGGAAAGCAGCCGGGGTCAAGTGTGTTGAGAGGGATAATTGGATGGAGGATGAGATTGTGTGTCAAAGCCTTTCTCGAGACGAGAGGGAGGAAAGACATTGTGTTACACACAGGGGCGGACCTAGCACATTTGGCGCCCTAGGCGAGATTCACTACTTTTTTTTATAATTTTTTTTTTATGGCTTTTGCCTCTTCATAGTTCTCTAACGTTAGTCTTTCTTTCCTCAACGCTCAATTCTATAACCACTTGACCGATACCCATCAATGCACAGCGCTCTAGCATGTTCTGACTGTGAACACCTAAAGCTGAGGCTCAGACCGACCGACCGTTTTAGATTTTTGGCTCATTTTCCCTTATGTTAGAATTTATTTTATGTAAAAATAATGGTTGCAGATATAGAGGGGGGTGCCAAAACTGCACAGAGATTTTTTTTTTTTTAAATTAAAAAAAAATGTTTTTAAATTTTTTTTTTTTGGCGCCCCCCTCTGGGTGGCGCTCTAGGCGACCGCCTATATCGCCTGTAGGAAGGTCCGCCCCT
>NC_140167.1:100039096-100040921 GCF_963971535.1 Notolepis coatsorum | reverse complement strand
CCATAGGACAGAGGGAGAGGGAGAGAGAGAGATAGAGAGAGAAAGAGAGATATGAGATGAGAGCAATGTAAAACAGAGATCTTGAAGGGTTTGGGTGTGGCCAGTAGGGGGCAGACTTCTCTCACTGTGGAGCGTGTTGGTCTTAAAGGATCCCCTCTCTCCCTTTAGCATCAGTCCCCTGGTCCCTGGGCTAATCCAGCGCTGGGCCCCTCCAGGCTAGTCAGCACTGAGGGCTTAGACACGCCCTGATCCCCCCACAGAACAGATCACTTTGGCTGGGAAGCTATTCCCTGGCACAGCCACCGCCTCTGGGATTCCTTGTCCCAGGGGGGGGAGAGGAGGGAGGAGAGGGTGGAGGAGAGGGTAGATGGGAGGGTAGAGGGGTGGAGGGAGGGAGGATGATGATGGAAAGAGAAAGATGTGAAAGATACAGGAGGATAGAAGAGGAGGAATGAGGCGAGGCATGGAGGAGGCAGGAGGAGAGAGAGAGAGAACAGGAGAGGAGAGTGAAGGGGAGGAAAGAGGAGGACGTGGAAAGAAGTGGGGGGGGGGGTGGAGGAGCAAAGGAGGAGATACAGGAAGAGGATAATGAAGGGAGTATAAGCAGGAAGAAATGGGGAGAGGGGATGGCAGGAGCAAGGACAGAGAGAGAGAGAGAGAGAGAGAGAGAGAGAGAGAGAGAGAGAGAGAGAGAGAGAGAGAGAGAGAGGATAAGGAGGTGGGGAAATCACAGCAGGAGGGAGACAAGGAGGAGGAGAGCGGAATAAGAGCATTTTATTTCTATGAAATAAAAACATTGTAGTCTACAAAAGGCATCTGCAATAATTAAGTAAATCCAAGTGATACTACAACTCCCACAACAATTCGGAAAAAGTGCATTACCGGCCAGATCCTGGTAGTGGTGCTGTCTCGAGAATAGAGTACTCCTTGTTTTTCAGACCGGATGTTAACTTTTTTTTTCATTCAGGCCTACTTTTTCTGTTAGCGTGAAGCTATGCCTTCATCAGATCGCATGGAATACCTTTTGCGACGCCGAATGTAAAGGAATATAAGCATCAGCCAATGGACACATCGATCTACCAGATGGCGATCAATAACTGGGAACTCCTTTTTGGCCACAGGTAAGAACGATTTCACATAGATTTCATGCTGATCAGGCCTTGTTAGCATAGCCAACCAGCCGCTCAGTGTATGATGCTACAATAACGAATGCCGTTATTGGTAATCAATAATCAGAAACGACGTCCCGTCCCCCGCCCCCCCCCCCTTTCATGCATTCATGGTGGAACATGATACAGATGAATGAATGAAAACTTTATTTAACAGATTGCAGAATGGGTACAATACAGTACGGCTCAATACACACAATTGTTAAGGGGATGCAGACCAGAGAAAGACGTTTGTCTTGTTTACATCAGGGTCCCCCATTTTCAATTCATAGTGACATTTATGACATACACAACATATATGACATCATGCCATTTATGGCATAGGGACATACATGACATACAGGTATATAGTACTGTTACATTTGTGACATATACGATATGCAAATATACAGTACTGTTACCCATAGATCCTGACAGAGAGTATATACATATGATGGGGAGGGGACTGTACATTAGGAGGGGGTGGGTGGGTAGGAAGAGAAGTATACATACAGTGGGGAGAGAATATATACATACGGTGGGGATGAGACTGTACATTAGCGATCATATGCATTTAGATTTTTAACATATTCATCACGCTATAGAATGGGAACGTATTGATGAAAAAATTATTTAGTGTGGTGATCTTTGGCTGGTGAAAATGCTGAGTGGCTAGT
>NC_140167.1:100024096-100034096 GCF_963971535.1 Notolepis coatsorum | reverse complement strand
TCAAATCTAACTTCATTAGATGGCCGACGTACGGCTCTCTTGTCCATTCATTTCATCAAAAGAAAGCGTTAGTGTAATGCTTCTTGGTAACAATAAGTTTGTGTACGCAATGTTGCTGAATAAAATAATTAAACCGTTAAGACCTGTCGAATTAGCAGTCAATGTGTATATTTTGTGTAGTGCCAGGTGGGCTCTCTTTATAATGGGTATATTTTGTCTAGTACCGTGGTCTAGTGGTTTAAGGTTATTCCTTTCAACCTGACGCCTGGGGTTCGAGTCCCAGCGGGATAATATATATATATTTTTTTTTATTATTTATAAAATGAAATTGCCCGCAACGATGTGCATAATACAATAGTAATAATATATAATAAGAATCCAACCAATAGAGCGGCATTGTGCAATAAACAAGTAAACAAAGTAGGGCATATTTTACAGTAGGGCACTTTGAAACAACCAATCACGTTGCGCGATAGCACGAGCAATGCACAGTCAGGAAGTAATGTTACAGCTGAGTTCACTCATTCCGAACGGCGAAATGTAAAATGCTACCCAAGATTGTTGCGTTTCGTTATAAAAACTATGCGGTGATAAACAAAAAACGAATCGCAGTATGCAAAACGTGCGGTTCGAGGATCACAGATGGAGATGCAATCATGCAACGTCCAACTTCGTTCGACACTTGAACTAAGAAGGTGCACAAAGATCGGTAAGTGAATGAACGAATTAATGAAAACTTTATTTAACAGATTGCAGAATGGGTACAATACAGTACAGCTCAATATACACAATTGTTAAGGGGATGCAGACCAGAGAAAGACTTTCGTCTTGTTTACATCAGGGTCCCCCATAGTAACTGACACATGCCTTCTCTATTTGAATGACCACATCAAACAAGAGGTGGACGCAGGCAAATACTGCGGCATGGTCATGCTGGACCTACAAAAGGCCTTAGACACGGTCAATCACTCCATTCTGATTGACAAGCTAAAAGCAATTGGTTTTGATAGTCTATCAGTGAGCTGGATGCAATCCTACCTTGAGGGGAGGGAACAGATGGTGGAGGTAAACGGTACCCTATCCCCCCCCCTCACAGTGAGCTGTGGTGTTCCACAAGGAAGCATACTAGGACCGCTACTGTTCCTAATTTATGCAAATGACATGTCGTCAGCTTGTGACTGCAACTTGTTCCTGTTTGCGGACGACTCAGCCCTGCTGGTCTCTGACAAGAACAAGTTACAGGTTGAAAAAACCCTCAGCTCGGAACTAGGCAGAATCTGCATATGGCTCGCTGATAACAAACTATCATTACACATGGGCAAAACAGAGTCCATTCTCTTCGGTTCAAATAACAAACTCAGCAAGACCGACGGCTTCTCAGTTACAGTGGGTGACAATATTGTCACAAGGAAAGATGAAATTACCTACCTGGGTTCCATCCTAGAGGCTAATCTCTCCTGTGACAAAATGGCATCCAATGTAATAAAAAAAGTCAACCAACGAACTCGATTCTTGTACCGGATCTCCTCTCTGGTAAACAAGAACACCCTGAAGACTCTGGCAGGAGCACTCATTCAGGGGTACTACGACTATGCTTGCACCTCATGGTACCAAAGCACCTCAAAGGCGCTAAAAACAAAATTACAAACATCTCAAAACAAACTGGTCAGACTACTACTTGACCTTACTCCTAGAACCCACCTCACCCCTGCCCACTTTGACAACCTAGGATGGCTTAGAGTAGACGACAGAGTACAACAACTTGCAATGGGCCTGGTCTACAAGATACACTACACGACCAAGGTACCCATGTACATGTCAAAATACTTCCCAAAGGTCAGTGAATACCACGATCACAACACCAGAGGGAGCTCCACAAATCATGTTAAACCCAGATTCGGCTCAAATAAGGGACTAAACACGTTTCGCAATTATGCCACATCAATGTGGAACGCCCTACCCAAAGCTGTAAAGGAATGTGGATCACTACCCACTTTCAAAACCTCTCTCAAGGGACACCTACGGGAGACTGCAATTCAACACTGGCCCCTGTAAATATCCTAACCCAACCCCCTCCAATGTACAGTCATTTACCTAGTATGGTTTTGTCAATAGTTCAATGTACAATTTTGTTTGTTTGTACAGTGTCTCCCCCCCCCCCTCAATGTACAGTTTTACTTGTTTATACAGTGTGCCCCCCCCCCCCCCAACCACCTCCAATGTAAATTACCCAGTATGGTTGTCAATATCCCAATGTACCCAACCCCCCCCACCCAACCTCCTCCAATGTACAGTTTCTACGTCAAATGTATATACTCCCTTTTCTTGACTCCTTCTGTATCACAAACAGTACTGTATTTGCAAATCTGGTATGTCATAAATGTATAGATGTAGCAGTACTGACTATCTGTATGTCATGTATGTCATATATGTCCTGATGAATTGAAAATGGGGGACCCTGATGTAAACAAGACGAAAGTCTTTCTCTGGTCTGCATCCCCTTAACAATTGTGTGTATTGAGCTGTACTGTATTGTACCCATTCTGCAATCTGTTAATAAAGTTTTCAATCAATTCAATCAATCAATCAATAACTTGGCTTGCTACTGTACAGTAGCTACAGTTAAATCAATGAGCCATCGACAGTGTGCTAACGTTATCATATACTCTCTTTTTTAGACTCTTTTTGTATCACAAACAGTACTGTATTTGTAAATCTGGTATGTCATAAATGTATAGATGTAGCAGTACTGTATCTGTATGTCATGTATGTCATGTTATGATGAATTGAAAATGGGGGACCCTGATGTAAACAAGACGAAAGTCTTTCTCTGGTCTGCATCCCTTTAACAATTGTGTTTATTGAGCTGTACTGTATTGTACCCATTCTGCAATCTGTTAATTTTCTTTCAATCAATCAATCAATCAATCAATCATTACATCCAAGATACACCAGGTATTGTATCATGCCTCGTCTAGCCTTAACATGGTGAAAACACGTCTTTAAGCTATTGTATTGTACCCATTCTGCAATCTGTTAATAAAGTTTTCAATCGATCAATCATATCATATTGCATATCGTATATGTCACAAATGTAACAGTACTATATACCTGTATGTCATGTATGTCCCTACGTCATAAATGTCATGTATGTTGTGTGTGTCATAAATGTCACTATGAATTGAAAATAGGGGACCCTGATGTAAACAAGACAAACGTCTTTCTCAGGTCTGCATCCCCTTAACAATTGTGTGTATTGAGCCGTACCGTAGTAAATCTTCCATGTTCTGTGTGTATTCTGTCCCACTTCAGGAGCAAGTCCTTCATGTTCTGCGGCCTGTATGCCGCCATCATATTCGGCGGGCAGTACTTCATGAGGGAGAGGCCCAAGCTGAACCTGCAGAGGCCGATGGTGCTGTGAGCCACACGCCGGGACCGAACAAGATTTAAATTGTAGCTATTCCCCTAATCTGTTAGCAATTTTAGTATATAAACCAAACTTAGGTGTGAGGTTAAAATCTTTCTCCGTTTAAACAAACAGGACTCACAACAGAGCAGAAAACTGTCTTGAGTCTGATCTCTATTGTTAAACCTACATGTATGGGATCCAAGCCTGCTTGATTAATAACAAACACATCTTTCTATAATGTTGTGATAGAGCCTGCACAAGTATTATCTGTTCCAAGGTGATGGAGCCTACGGTAGTAAAGATGTAAAGAGTCTGCGGACAGTGTCTGGTTTTAATGTACTAATGGACTGATGGTCATTGTGTTTATGTTTGTGTACTTGTGCATGTGATTGTGTGTGTGTGTGTGTACTTATGTGCTCCAGCTCCTATCATATGTATTGTACTAATAATAGTGTTTACGTTCCATGTGTCCATATCTGGCTGCCAAGAGGTGCGAGGAGCTGAAGGAGAAGGAGAACACAGAGCTGCTGCGGGACCTGGAGCAGAAGAACGCCATGATCTCGGTCCTGGAGAGCAGCATCAAGTTTCAAGTTTCAAGTTTCTTTAATAGTTGTCATACAGAAGTACAGAATACTTTCATACAAAATGCTTCTTACTGTTACGCTCCAGAGACTGTGCTAGACAAGATAGTATCAAATAACATAGTATAGCTTGTAATTTAGAAGAAGAAAATTAGGTCACAGTGTTCGGTATAGACATATGTACAATGTTCTGAGTTACCATATAATATACAATACTATGCAGTGTACTAATGTACAGTACTATCTAGTGCAAGGACATATAAACTGTACATTGGAAGAGGTCTACAAATATACAGCATTGTTGGGGGGGGGGCTCTCTCGCATATAGTAATAATAGAGTATATTTGAGGGGGAATAAACTGTACATATACAGCACTGTTTGTGATACAAAAATAGTAGAGTACATTAACCTGGCACACAACATACTTGTTCACATGTCATTTTTCTTTCACTCTAAAGGAAATATGTCTCACATACAGTAGACCCCCCAGTAGCCTACTTTGTGGAGACGAAGATGATGAGTACCAGTCTTCTCCTCAGACATATAAACTGTACATTGGAAGAGGTCTACAAATATACAGCACTGTTTGTGATACAAAAATAGTATATAGTAATAATAGAGTATATACATTTGAGGGGGAATAAACTGTACTTTAGAGTGAAAGAAAAATGACATGTGAACAAGTATGTTGTGTGTTGTTATTCAGGATAATCCAGTATGCTGTGGTTAATATTGTGATATATTCATGCTGTGATGTGAATGCCGTCCATGTTAGTTTACCTTCAATGGAGAAGTGCATTAAATAATTGTAATGCAAAAAAAGTGTCCTCTGTTCTTTCATTTCAGCATTGTCTATCGCAGAACACATTCCATTGTGGGCAGAGTGTATGCTTGGTTTCATTCCAGCCTTGCCTAAACACCAGCTGATGATTTCACTAATTGGCTCACCTCTTCAACTAACTCACCTGGTGCAATGTATAGTTAAAATGAAAACTTGGCCCACGATGGATTGAGTTTGAGACCCCTGGTGTATCCCTTTTTTTTTTTTATGTACTTTTACTTTTTAGTACTTAAGTACATTTAAAAGTAGGACTTTTTGACTTTTACTCAAGTGTGTTTTTAGCCAGATACTTTTGACTTTTACTTGAGTCAGATTTTGAGATGGTACCCATACTTTCACTTAAGTATAATTTCTGGGTACTTTTTACACCCCTGATAAATGTCATGTATGTTGAGTGTCATAAATGTCACTATGAATTGAAAATGGGGGACCCTGATGTAAACAAGACAAACGTCTTTCTCTGGTCTGCATCCCCTTAACAATTGTGTGTATTGAGCCGTACTGTATTGTACCCATTCTGCAATCTGTTAAACAAAGTATTCATTCATTCAACCAAAACCACAAAAACAAAACAACTGGATGGGGAGGAGACTGTACATTAGGAGGGGGGGGGGGGGTTTGGACATTTACGGTGCCCAGTTTCTAATTGCAGCCTCCCGTAGGTGCTCTTTAAGAGCGGTTTTGAATGTGGGCAGGGGTAAAGTGGGTTTTAGGAGTGAGGTTAAGCAGTAGTCTGACCAGTTTGTTTTGTGATGTTTGTAATCTTGTTTTTAGGGCCTTTGAGGTGCTTTGGTACCATGAGGTGCAAGCATAGTCGTAGTACCCTTGAATGAGTGCTCCTGTTAGAGTCTTAAGGGTATTCTTGTTTACCAGAGAGGAGATCCGGCACAAGAATCTTGTTTGTTGGTTGACTTTTTTGATACCCTGGGGAGGGTGGTAATAGTTATGTGTTCTGACAGTGGCTGTTGCACTTGCTGCTTGGCCCCTGGTATATTTTGTATAGATATATTTGCTATTTATGTTTGGTCACCCCTTTGTTGAAATTCATCCAATCCAGTTACTCCTTTAAGTTCAAGATTTTTAAGTTTCCAAGTTATGTTTTAATAAACATCTTTGGACCAATGTGTCCCTAAACTTAAACTAATTGGTGTCGTTGCATGATTTTTGTTATTGTGAAATTGGTATTAAATTTAATTCCGAGTGGCATTAAAAAGTCTTAAAAAGCATTAAATATGACTGGGCTAAACCTGCAGATACCCTGCCACCTCACATTCACTCACAGACGGCAGAGGTGCCAACCTGCTCATCAGGAGCAATTGGGGGTTAAGCGTCTTGCTCAAGGACACTTTGACACGCTGCCGTTGGAATGCGCTGGCTGCAACCCCCACACTGTCACACACCATTGAAATGCTAAATGCATCCTTGTCTTCTGTAAAGAACCCATATAGATTTCACTACCCACACTACAGAAGGTTAATCCTTTCACTACCCACACTACAGAAGGTTAACCTTTCACTACCACACTACAGAAGGTTAACCTTTCACTACCACACTACAGAAGGTTAACCTTTCACTACCACACTACAGAAGGTTAACGTTTCACTACCACACTACAGAAGGTTAACCTTTCACTACCACACTACAGAAGGTTAACGTTTCACTACCACACTACAGAAGGTTAACCCTTTCACTACCACACTACAGAAGGTTAACCCTTTCACTACCACACTACAGAAGGTTAACACTTTCACTACCACACACTACAGAAGGTTAACCTATTATGTCCTTTTGGGGACACAATTTTAAATTCTGAGCAATTCAATCGTTTTTTTATAGAGCTCATCTGTGACGTCGGTACAGTGCGAAATGCAATCTTATAGTAACAAAACAATACACAAATTGAACATAGTTTTGAACGTTTTATTACAATAGTATTTACTGTCATGTTGCAATGTATAATCCAGCTAGCGTTCCAGTCAGATCCATTCTCCGTTCTTGTTGACAATTTTGGGGTCCGTGTCACCTGTACAAGAAAGATGACCCATGCGTTGAACAAATTTGGCAAGATACTGTACTAAAGAGAAAGAAAATTTCCATCTCTGAAGTGCTTTGGGGTGATATTCCAATGTACAGTTTTGCTTGTTCAGTTGTACAGTGTCCCCCACCCACTCTTCCTACCCAACCTCCCCCCCAACATCCTCCAATGTACAGTTTCTATGTCAAATGTATATACTCTCTTTTCTGGACTCTTTTCGTATCACAAACAGCACTGTATTTGCAAATCTGGTATGTCATAGATGTAGCAGTACTGTCTATCTGTATGTCATGTATGTCATATATGTTATGATGAATTGAAAATGGGGGACCCTGATGTAAACAAGACAAAAGTCTTTCTCTGGTCTGCATCGCCTTAACAATTGTATGTATTGAGCTGTACTGTAATGTACCCATTCTGCAATCTGTTAATAAACTTTTCAATCAATCAATCAAGTATTGATTATTTTTTTTATATCACGTTAACAATCAAATGGCTAGCAAAATACTTTCGTCTTGTTTACATCAGGGTCCCCCATTTTCAATTCATAATGACATACATGACATACAGGTAGACAGTACTGCTACTGTACATCTATACATTTATGACATATCAGTTTTGCAAATACAGTACTGTTTGTGATACAAAGTAGTACCTGACGCATCGCTACTGTACAGTAACTCCGACATCACAACCATTGAACTATTATAACTCTGTTACACCTATACACGGCTGGCCCATAGTAGGTAGTAATAGATAGTAATAATACTGTACTTAACTGTAGTCAGAAATAAACGTTACCAAAGTAATAACGTTCTCTGTCTCGCGCAGTCCCAACGTTGACAGTGGCTCGTGTTATTGAAACAAAGGCAGTGTTGAATGAGGAATCAATAGACCGCCGCCGCGCCGGGCGACTTTGCGCCTCCTGGCGGCATAAAACAGAACAGCAGCCTGGGTCACAATTAATTAAAACGACGTGATATAACCGTGCGCACGTCGCGGCAAAGCGCCCATGAATACTAAAAGCTTCATCTGTATTACATGGTGTGTGTTTCTTTGTATCTCTATCATCTTCCGTGTGTTCATTAGGGATGAGCCCAAATGTTCGAAGGTTCGGGGGCCTTCGTTCGTCACGTTGGCACAACACAGTCTAGTCGAGATGAGGAGGGGTCACTGTCAGGAAATTAATCAATCGTGCACAAAAGAGAGAGCGAAGAGAGAGAGAGAGAGAGAGACTCACTCACACTCACCCATCTTATTTCATAATACTTTCCCAGCATCGCACAGGTATGTTATGCACGTTAAGCTATGCACATAGCCTGCTAACGTTAAGAGATGTTGTTTCAACAAATGTATTCACAAAATGGATCACCATCCAAATGTTATTGAAGCCTCCCGTCACCAGTAAGTAGGTACTACTACTTTTATAACCGCAGCAATATGCGCATATGTTCTATGTTATATGCGTAAAAATTTGCCTAAAGTCAAGACTCGACAGTACTGAACCAGAACAATTATTTAGTAGCACATTTTTGCATGATTAAAAAAACGATGGTTCGAACGTCCGTTCGAAAAACCCTGCCAAAGTTCGAATCCCAAAGACAGCTCTAGTGTCCGTGCAGTATATTGTATTTTGTGTGTGTGTTCATGCAGTATATATATTGTATGTTTTGTGTGTGTGTGTGTGTTCATGCAGTATATTGTATGTTTTTAGTGTGTGTGTGTTCATCCAATATATTGTATGTTTTGTGTGTGTGTGTTCATGCAGTACTGTATGTTGTATTGTGTGTGTGTTCATGCAGTATATTGTATGTTTTTAGTGTGTGTGTGTTCATGCAGTATATTGTATGTTTTTAGTGTGTGTGTGTTCATGCAGTATATTGTATGTTTTTAGTGTGTGTGTGTGTGTGTGTGTTCATGCAGTATATTGTATGTTTTTAGTGTGTGTGTGTTCATGCAGTACTGTATGTTGTATTGTGTGTGTGTTCATGCAGTATATTGTATGTTTTTAGTGTGTGTGTGTTCATGCAGTATATTGTATGTTTTTAGTGTGTGTGTGTTCATGCAGTATATTGTATGTTTTTAGTGTGTGTGTGTGTGTGTGTTCATGCAGTATATTGTATGTTTTTAGTGTGTGTGTGTTCATGCAGTATATTGTATGTTTTTAGTGTGTGTGTGTTCATCCAGTATATTGTATGTTTTGTGTGTGTGTGTGTGTTCATGCAGTATATTGTATGTTTTTAGTGTGTGTGTGTTCATCCAGTATATTGTATGTTTTGTGTGTGTGTGTTCATGCAGTATATTGTATGTTTTTAGTGTGTGTGTTCATGCAGTATATTGTATGTTTTTAGTGTGTGTGTTCATGCAGTATATTGTATGTTTTGTGTGTGTGTGTGTTCATGCAGTATATTGTATGTTTTGTGTGTGTGTGTGTTCATGCAGTATATTGTATGTTTTTAGTGTGTGTGTGTTCATCCAGTATATTGTATGTTTTGTGTGTCTGTGTTCATGCAGTATATTGTATGTTTTTAGTGTGTGTGTGTTCATGCAGTATATTGTATGTTTTTAGTGTGTGTGTGTGTGTGTGTTCATGCAGTATATTGTATGTTTTTAGTGTGTGTGTGTTCATGCAGTATATTGTATGTTTTTAGTGTGTGTGTGTTCATGCAGTATATTGTATGTTTTGTGTGTGTGTGTTCATGCAGTATATTGTATGTTTTGTGTGTGTGTGTGTTCATGCAGTATATTGTATGTTTTGTGTGTGTGTGTGTTCATGCAGTATATTGTATGTTTTTAGTGTGTGTGTGACGTGTGTGTAAGTTCATGCAGTATATCGTATGTTTTTAGTGTGTGTGTGTGTTCATGCAGTATATTGTATGTTTTTAGTGTGTGTGTGTTCATCCAATATATTGTATGTTTTGTGTGTGTGTGTGTGTGTGTTCATGCAGTATATTGTATGTTTAGTGTGTGTGTGTGTTCATGCAGTATGTTGTATGTTTAGTGTGTGTGTGTGTGTAAGTTCATGCAGTATATTGTATGTTATTAGTGTGTGTGTGTGTGTGTTCATGCAGTATATTGTATGTTTTTAGTGTGTGTGTGTGTGTGTGTGTGTGTGTGTGTGTGTGTTCATGCA
>NC_140167.1:99999096-100019096 GCF_963971535.1 Notolepis coatsorum | reverse complement strand
GGTAGGTAGTGTAGGTAGTGTGGGTAGGTAGGTAGTGTAGGTAGGTAGTGTGGGTAGGTAGTGTGGGTAGGTAGGTAGTGTAGGTAGGTAGGTAGTGTAGGTAGGTAGTGTGGGTAGGTAGGTAGTGTAGGTAGTGTGGGTAGGTAGGTAGTGTAGGTAGGTAGTGTGGGTAGGTAGGTAGTGTGGGTAGGTAGGTAGTGTAGGTAGGTAGTGTGGGTAGGTAGGTAGTGTAGGTAGGTAGTGTAGGCAGGTAGTGTGGGTAGGTAGGTAGTGTAGGTAGGCAGTGTAGGCAGGTAGTGTGGGTAGGCAGTGTAGATAGGTAGTGTAGGTACTGTAGGTAGGTACTGTAGGTAGGTAGTGTAGGTAGCAGGCCACGTGAGCGGATCGGCGCGGCCGAGAAATCCGCTCTTCGCTCTTTAAAGCTTGGTCCGCTCCGCTAATCGATCATTTTGACCCCGCCCCCAAGTCGCTCTCCGCTCGCTCCCCGCTCACCTTGAATCGAGTCCCGCGCCAGATCGCTCGGCAGATATATATATTTTTTTTGGAGCATGGTGTAAATTAGCTCAAACTACAACAGTCTACACCCCCTGGGCCCCTTAACAATTGTTTGTATTGAGCCGCATTGTAATTGTACCCATTCTGCAATGTTAAATAACGTTGTTTATCCATTCACTAGCTATATTAAGCAATGATAGGCTAGCCGAGCCACAATGCTATGGTCGCTGCCATTAACGTTAGCATGTAAGCTAACGTCAACAACAATGGCGTCGATACTTTTTCTAACAGGAGTGAGTGTGGGCGTCTCTACAGTGACAAAGCCTGAACCGGATATCACAGGTTCACCCTTCTCATTGGTTGAAAATGGCCTTCATGTTTGTACATCGCCATCTGTTGCTTTGGCATTGTACTGCATGTATATTACATCAACAGTGTTAAACCACTGTGAGCGACCTGGAGTGGATTGGAGCGGAGGAGAACTCTCGCTCCGGACGTCGCGCCGACCCATTTTAAAACCCACTCCTCGCTCACGTCAAAACCGCCCGCTCCGCGCCCCGCGCCGCTCACGCTCCGATCCGCTCACATGGCCTGGTAGGTAGGTAGTGTGGGTAGGTAGGTAGTGTAGGTAGGCAGTGTAGGCAGGTAGTGTGGGTAGGTAGGTAGTGTAGGTACTGTAGGTAGGTCGTGTAGGTAGGTAGTGTAGGTAGGTAGTGTAGGTAAGTAGTGTGGGTAGGTAGGTAGTGTAGATAGGTAGTGTAGGTACTGTAGGTAGGTCGTGTAGGTAGGTACTGTAGGTAGGTCGTGTAGGTAGGTAGTGTAGGTAGGCAGTGTAGGTAGGTAGTGTGGGTAGGTAGGTAGTGTAGATAGGCAGTGTAGGTACTGTAGGTAGGTAGTGTAGTTACTCTAGGTAGGTATAGTGTAGGCAGGTAGGTAGTGTAGGGAGTGTAGGTACAGTAGCAGTGTTTCCTCTACCATTGCCTTGAAGGGGCGGCCCGACCCCCCGCCCCTCCTGAAAGCAACAAATAAAATAAAAGAAATACACAAAAAATACAACTATAAAAAAAATGATTTATATATATATATATTTTTTTGTTTTTTAAAGCTTGCTTTAATCCCAGTAACGTTAGCGAGCTAGCTAAATTATACATAAATCGGTTTTCATATAAATCAATCTTCGCTACGACTTTAAAACGGTGGTGCGGCACAGTCTATGGAGACGCAGAAAAAAGCTACCAAATCCATTCCGAGACAACAATAAATACACAAATGTGCACATCCACGCCATTCTGCAAGCCACACACAGACATACGTGACACACACACACACACACACACACACGAGAAAATTTATTGAATTCCCCAAACCATCATTAATCTGAGCTCTGCTTCCATTAGTAGATTCAATATAATGAGTTTCTCTGTGTGTGCGTGTGTGTGTGTGGCTGAGAGAGAGAGAGAGAGAGAGATAGAGAGGGAGAGAGAGGGAGAGGGAGAGAGATAGAGATAGAGAGAGAGAGAGACAGAGAGAGATGATGTGTGTGTGTGGCTGAGAGAGAGAGAGAGAGAGAGAGAGAGAGATAGAGATAGAGAGGGAGAGAGAGGGAGAGAGAGAGATAGAGATAGAGATAGAGAGAGAGAGAGACAGAGAGAGATGATGTGTGTGTGTGTGTGTGTGTGTGTGGTATGTGGTGTGTTAATATGCGTGTGTGCGTGTGTGAACCAGCCTGACATTACTAAGTAGACATGGGGATAATAAGCTGCATGCTGCGTCTTCTCAGCGTCGAATGAAGACAAGAGAGTTTCTCCAACCTAAGACACCACCCACCAGAGAGCTGAGTAGACCTAAGACACCACCCACCAGAGAGCTGAGTAGACCTAAGACACCACCCACCAGAGAGCTGAGTAGACCTAAGACACCACCCACCAGAGAGCTGAGTAGACCTAAGACACCACCCACCAGAGTGCTAAGTAGACCTAAGACACCACCCACCAGAGAGCTGCTAAGTAGACCTAAGACACCACCCACCAGAGAGCTGAGTAGACCTAAGACACCACCCACCAGAGAGCTGAGTAGACCTAAGACACCACCCACCAGAGTGCTAAGTAGACCTAAGACACCACCCACCAGAGAGCTGCTGAGTAGACCTAAGACACCACCCACCAGAGAGCTGAGTAGACCTAAGACACCACCCACCAGAGAGCTGAGTAGACCTAAGACACCACCCACCAGAGTGCTAAGTAGACCTAAGACACCACCCACCAGAGAGCTGCTAAGTAGACCTAAGACACCACCCACCAGAGAGCTGAGTAGACCTAAGACACCACCCACCAGAGAGCTGAGTAGACCTAAGACACCACCCACCAGAGAGCTGCTAAGTAGACCTAAGACACCACCCACCAGAGAGCTGAGTAGACCTAAGACACCACCCACCAGAGAGCTGAGTAGACCTAAGACACCACCCACCAGAGAGCTGAGTAGACCTAAGACACCACCCACCAGAGAGCTGAGTAGACCTAAGACACCACCCACCAGAGAGCTGAGTAGACCTAAGACACCACCCACCAGAGAGCTGAGCAGACCTAAGACACCACCCACCAGAGAGCTGAGTAGACCTAAGACACCACCCACCAGAGAGCTGAGCAGACCTAAGACACCACCCACCAGAGAGCTGAGTAGACCTAAGACACCACCCACCAGAGAGCTGAGTAGACCTAAGACACCACCCACCAGAGAGCTAAGTAGACCTAAGACACCACCCACCAGAGAGCTGAGTAGACCTAAGACACCACCCACCAGAGTGCTAAGTAGACCTAAGACACCACCCACCAGAGAGCTGAGTAGACCTAAGACACCACCCACCAGAGTGCTAAGTAGACCTAAGACACCACCCACCAGAGAGCTGAGTAGACCTAAGACACCACCCACCAGAGAGCTGCTAAGTAGACCTAAGACACCACCCACCAGAGAGCTGAGTAGACCTAAGACACCACCCACCAGAGTGCTAAGTAGACCTAAGACACCACCCACCAGAGAGCTGCTAAGTAGACCTAAGACACCACCCACCAGAGAGCTGAGTAGACCTAAGACACCACCCACCAGAGAGCTGAGTAGACCTAAGACACCACCCACCAGAGTGCTAAGTAGACCTAAGACACCACCCACCAGAGAGCTGCTAAGTAGACCTAAGACACCACCCACCAGAGAGCTGAGTAGACCTAAGACACCACCCACCAGAGAGCTGAGTAGACCTAAGACACCACCCACCAGAGCTGAGTAGACCTAAGACACCACCCACCAGAGAGCTGAGTAGACCTAAGACACCACCCACCAGAGAGCTGAGTAGACCTAAGACACCACCCACCAGAGTGCTAAGTAGACCTAAGACACCACCCACCAGAGAGCTGAGTAGACCTAAGACACCACCCACCAGAGAGCTGAGTAGACCTAAGACACCACCCACCAGAGAGCTAAGTAGACCTAAGACACCACCCACCAGAGAGCTGAGTAGACCTAAGACACCACCCACCAGAGAGCTGAGTAGACCTAAGACACCACCCACCAGAGAGCTGAGTAGACCTAAGACACCACCCACCAGAGAGCTAAGTAGACCTAAGACACCACCCACCAGAGAGCTGAGTAGACCTAAGACACCACCCACCAGAGTGCTAAGTAGACCTAAGACACCACCCACCAGAGAGCTGCTAAGTAGACCTAAGACACCACCCACCAGAGAGCTGAGTAGACCTAAGACACCACCCACCAGAGAGCTGAGTAGACCTAAGACACCACCCACCAGAGAGCTGAGTAGACCTAAGACACCACCCACCAGAGAGCTGCTAAGTAGACCTAAGACACCACCCACCAGAGAGCTGAGTAGACCTAAGACACCACCCACCAGAGAGCTGAGTAGACCTAAGACACCACCCACCAGAGAGATGAGTAGACCTAAGACACCACCCACCAGAGAGCTAAGTAGACCTAAGACACCACCCACCAGAGAGCTGAGTAGACCTAAGACACCACCCACCAGAGAGCTGAGTAGACCTAAGACACCACCCACCAGAGAGCTAAGTAGACCTAATACACCACCCACCAGAGAGCTGAGTAGACCTAAGACACCACCCACCAGAGTGCTGCTGAGTAGACCTAAGACACCACCCACCAGAGAGCTAAGTAGACCTAAGACACCACCCACCAGAGAGCTGAGTAGACCTAAGACACCACCCACCAGAGAGCTAAGTAGACCTAAGACACCACCCACCAGAGAGCTAAGTAGACCTAAGACACCACCCACCAGAGAGCTGAGTAGACCTAAGACACCACCCACCAGAGAGCTGAGTAGACCTAAGACACCACCCACCAGAGTGCTGCTAAGTAGACCTAAGACACCACCCACCAGAGTGCTGCTAATATAAGTAGACCTAAGACACCACCCACCAGAGAGCTAAGTAGACCTAAGACACCAGAGAGCTAAGTAGACCTAAGACACCACCCACCAGAGAGCTAAGTAGACCTAAGACACCACCCACCAGAGAGCTGAGTAGACCTAAGACACCACCCACCAGAGTGCTGCTAAGTAGACCTAAGACACCACCCACCAGAGTGCTGCTAATATAAGTAGACCTAAGACACCACCCACCAGAGTGCTGCTAATATAAGTAGACCTAAGACACCACCCACCAGAGTGCTGCTAAGTAGACCTAAGACACCACCCACCAGAGTGCTGCTAAGTAGACCTAAGACACCACCCACCAGAGTGCTGCTAATATAAGTAGACCTAAGACACCACCCACCAGAGTGCTGCTAATATAAGTAGACCTTAGATGGCTGCTTAAAAAAAAAAAAAAAAAATGTATATAGCGCTTTTATCCAAAGAGCTTTACAATTTTTGTTCCTCACATTTTACCCATTCACTCACACATTCACACACCGACGGCGGAGGCAACCATGCGAGGTGCCAACCTGCTCATTGGGAGCAATTATGGGTTAAGTGTCTTGCTCAAGGACACATCGACATGCTGCCCGGGAGGAGGAGCGGGAATCGAACCAGGAACCTCCGGATTGCCAGACTGCTCTACCTCCTGAGCCACGGTCGCCCCAAGACACCACCCATCAGAGAGCTAAGCAGACCTAAGACACCAGAGAGCTAAGTAGACCTTATACACCACCCACCAGAGTAGACCTAGACCGCGTCCCCGACTGCCAAGAACCTTGCTGTTGTCCTTGATGACCAGTTGAACTTCTCCGCTCACATCGCAGCGACAACCAGAACCTGCAGATTCCTCCTGAGCAACGTCAGAAGGATCCGCCCCTTCCTGAAAAAAGAAGCCACCCAACTCCTCGTCCAATCAACAGTCATCTCCTGCCTCAACTACTGCAACGCACCGCTCGCTGGCCTTCCGACCACCTCTTCAACTCATTCAGAACGCAGCGGCCCACAATCAGGTGATTCTAATATTACTGCCACCATGTGTGTGGCTGGAGCTTTGTGTGTGTGAGTGTGTATTTGTTCTCTCTGTGTGTGTGTGTGTGTGTGTGTGTGTGTGTGTGTGTGTGTGTGTGTGTGTGTGTGTGTGTGTGTGTGTGTGTGTGTGTGTGTGTGTGTGTGTGTGTGTCTCTGTGTTTCTAGTAAACTGGTGACTCTGTCCTCACAGGACTAAGGGATTTGGTGTTTGGTAAAAGATACTGATAATGAAGACTTGCCATCACTGCCCTCCTAGTGTAATACTCAATGTGCGATCAATACCTGTCATTATATGCCGTGTTATTTTAGTTGCAGCCGTGTATATGTTTAGTGCTCAAACAGATGTGCAGCAACCCACCAAGCAAATAACCCACCAAGCAACTAACTCACCAAGCAAACCAACCAACCAATCAACCAACCAACCAACCAACCAACCAACCAAGCAAACCAACCAACCAACCAACCAACCAAACCAACCAAGCAACTCACCAAGCAAACCAATCAACCAACTAACCAACCAACTAACTCACCAAGCAAACCAACCAAGCAAGCAACTAACCCACAAAGCAAACCAACCAACCAAGCACCTAACTCACCAAGCAAACCAACCAACCAACTAACCAACCAACTAACTCACCAACCAAACCAACCAAGCAAGTAACTCACCAAGCAAACCAACCAACCAACTAACCAACCAACTAACTCACCAAGCAAACCAACCAACCAAGCAACTAACCCACAAAGCAAACCAACCAACCAACCAAACCAACCAACCAAGCAACTAACCCACCAAGCAAACCAACCAACCAAGCAACTAACCCACCAAGCAAACCAACCAACCAAGCAACTAACCCACCAAGCAAACCAACCAACCAACTAACCCACCAAGCAAACCAACCAACCAAAGAAGCAACTAACCCACCAAGCAAACCAACCAACTCATCCACAAAGCAAACCATATATGGGCCGTCACGCACGTCGCGGCACTTTGCACTCGTCTGCCGGCTCTGGGCTGCACTTCTCCCGATCATTCAATACATTGTTGGAAAGGTAAACTTCCTGCCGTACGATCGTCACCCCACTTGACCTATTGCATGCTTCGGGTTTCGAGTTACAAGACGAAATATCCGGCGAGTGTCATTTGACAAGCCGTTTCCGACAAGTGACCACGTCTGGTTGTAAATAGTCCCGAACTGACCGGTCACCGCTGATGGCGAAAATGATTGGCCACCATTGTAGCCAAGGAGCGTCTGCTCTGAAAGCGATCCCAGACGAGCGCTGATTGCAATGAGAAGGGGACAGAAGAAGACCAACAAGTTCTTTGTTTTGACTTGCGTGTCTGAATTAATGGAAGCGGATGGCCATTTTGGATAATCACGCTGAATTATTGCGGTACACGCATTACAAAAATCTTTTTAAAACACTCATTTTCTGTGGGATCTTTATATACTTGAGGCTATGGAACCGTTTCTCCAGCTCCTACCTCTCAGCTGCAACCCAAAATCAGGCATCTGGCAACAAGTAAACACAAACGTAAGGAGCAAATATTTTATTTCAGTGTGGTCAAACCTCTGTTTCTCTATTACATTAGCACTCAACGTGATTTCTTTTCTTACACTTTATTGTGTAAGAAACTTCAGAATGTTACCTTTCAAAAGAGACCAGACTCATGCATGTGCTATAAATATAAAGTATAATAAATCGCAAATTACTTTGGGTATGCAATCGATGTTTTAATGCTAAATGTGCCCGACTGTTAACCCTTTCACTGCCACACTACATAAGGTTAACCCTTTACCGGTTACCATCGGTAGTGTGACAGTAAAGGGTTAACCTTCTGTAGTGTGGCAGTGAAAAGGGTTAATCCGCTGTCATGTGGCAGTGAAAGGGTTAATGTGTTGTCGCAGTGAAAGGGTTAACCATTTGGTAGCGCGGCAGTGAAAGGGAAGACATTGTAAAATGTCAACAATGTGTATGGCATGCGTCACCCCCTGAAAATGAGGTTACTTTATATAAACATTGAAGATGCTGTATTTCTGGAGGTACAAGCTTTTCTTCCAACCGTGGTGAGATGTTTAAAATTCACCCAGCATGTGTTCATTCTTCAGAGAGTACAGTAGTGTGCTGTGATGGACCATCCCCCACACTAATGGACCATCCCCTTGGCTACCAGAGGCACTCAGACCGGCTGTTGTAATGCTGGGTGTTGGGTGCAGGCTAACTCTCTATGCTAAGTATGTAGATAAAGAGCTCTTAGGAGCATCGTAAGAAATACAGTCACAAGGGAACATGCATGTTAGAAGGGCAATAACATGTACACACACACACACACACACATTTGAAATGTTTATTTATGTCCACATAAACAGAAGTACAAGGAAGCCTCATACAAAGGACATAAACAATGCGAGTGCAATCAGACAATTATGAAGAACAGTCAGGTACAAGGTGCATGGGCGGCAGAATCATGGGTAAAGGTAACAGCGCCTCCTCCAGATTGAGCGGCTTCCTATAACGGCTGATACGGAGCAGTACCTGGCTAACTGCTTGGCCTTCCTTTTGGGGAGACCGGCTATTTGTAGGCCCCTCACAACCAGCTTGTGTATACACACACACACACACCTACACACGCACACCTACACACACCTACACACGCACACCTACACACGCACACCTACACACACACACACACACACACACACACACGCACACCTACACACGCACACCTACACACACACACACACACACACACACACACACACACACACACACACACACACACACACACACACACACACACACACACACACACACACACACACACACACACACACACACACACACACACACACACACACACACACACACACACACACACAATACAGTACTTGTGAGGACATTGTATTGACATTCATTCCCCTAACCTCTAACCCTGACCGTACACTGTATATGTCCAACCCTTAACCCAACCATGACCCGATAATTAGCGTTTCTTTGATGTGAGGACTGGCTAAAAAGCCAAAACAAACTCACATTAAAGGTGATTTGTGAAGAGTCAATTATCCTGTAGACCACACACACGCACGAAGACCAACAAACGCATATGCACTCTCATAGTGAAACAAACACGCCACTGACACAGCAGATAAAGCTCACACCAACCTACACACACAAGCACACACATCTACATAGAGGAACCTCTGGTAGCTGATGATTTAAAAGCTCTCAATAATGTATCTGGTCAGCTGCTGTTCCCACACACCTCATTACCCACAATACCCTGCTCTCTGACAAGTGGGAAACAAACCCAAACATGCTTGCCATTCCTTCTGTCAGCAATGGGGGGGGGGGGGGGGGACGAGAGAGAGAGAGAGCGAGAGAGAGAAAAATAGAGGAGAGGGAGAGAGAGGGAGATAGAGAGAGAGAAGAGAAAAATAGAGAGGGAGAGAGAGTGAGAGAGAGAGCCAAGTGCTGCGACTCAAAATAATACTACAGAGAGAGAGAGAGTGTGTGTGTGTATGTGCATGTGTGTGTGTGTGTGCGTGTGTGTGTGGTATAAGGCCAAGAACGACAAGCCCCCCTCCTTTCTTGTAATGGGCCAACCCATCAAGGTGTATTCCCGTAATGAGACCTACCCATACCTTGGCCACAGGTTTAACATGGCTGGCGAGTGGGGGGAGCAGGTCGAGGAGCTCACTACAGAGTTTCTCCATCGTCTACACCTGATTGACCTGTCCCCCCTCCCCGTCCTCATGAAGTTCCAGGCTGTGAGAGAGGTGGCTCTGGCTAAAATCCAACTTCTCCGCTCACATCGCAGCGACAACCAGAACCTGCAGATTCCTCCTGAGCAACGTCAGAAGGATACGCCCCTTCCTGACAAAAGAAGCCACCCAACTCCTCGTCCAATCAACAGTCATCTCTCCCGCCTCGACTACTGCAACGCACTGCTCGCTGGCCTCCCGGCCACTGCCACCAAGCCTCTTCAACTCATTCAAAATGCAGCGGCCCGCCTGATCTCAAACCTACCGAAGTCGGCCCATGTCAAACCACTTCTTAGGGACCTGCACTGGCTCCCTATTGCTGCACGAATCCGCTTCAAGGCCCTCGACCTAGCATACCGTGCGGCAAAGGGAACCGCTCCCGCCTACCTCCGGTCAATGGTCTCTAACTACACACCCTCAAGACCCCTACGCTCTGCATCTTCTGGCCGCCTCAGACCTACTCCTATCCAAGCTCCGGGAGGGTCATCAAAGAGAAGTCGCCTATTCTCAGTCCTTGCCCCACAATGGTGGAATGAACTACCCATCCCAGTTAGGACAGCCGAAACACGTCCAATCTTTCGCCGTCGACTAAAGACTCACTTCTTCAACCATTATCCGAAATGATAATAATAAAAAATAAAATTAAAGAAATTTAAAAAAATCTAACCCTGACTAACCTTACTGTCATGCACTTGTCCTAATAAACTAACCTACACTGTAACACGCAACACTTTGATAAACATTGTTACTCAGCTGATAGAGTTGTACCCTTCTTGCGGTCTTGTCGTACAGAACTTGTAAGTCGCTTTGGATAAAAGCGTCAGCTAAATGACTAAATGTAAATGTAAAATAGAAGTAGGCTGTACCTTTGATCTGTACATGGACCAGGCCTTCCGGGACAAGTACAGTATATCAAATACCAACCACTGCTCAGTGTAGGGATGCACCGAATGGGAAATTATTGGCCGAAAACCGAAAGCCGAAAATGATTCATAGAATAGAATTTTTTTTACCAATGTTGTGGAACATTATGATTATGGAAAAATATATGATTATGGCAAAACTTAACTTAAATAATAAATAATCACTATTATGGGTCCATAAAACATTTATTCAGCACTTCTGAATGCATACAGTACATTAATTCCATCTTTTCTCTGGCTGCGCAGCGGACATCTGTGCTCTACTGAGCGCACCTTTCTAGTCCCCAGCTGAATGTGCTCGCTTGACTCGGCACAGTAGACGCGCGACAGACAGACAGCGTCAATGTGAGAAACACAATCCCCCCCCCCCCCCCCCCCCTCGCTCTGAATAATATGCATATTAGATCACTCAGTGATTAACCGCGACGGGCATATAGTTAATAAGGATATAAAAGCATGTTAACACTTTAATCGCCGAAGACGCTGGGCAGCGTCTTTCCCCGCCATGCTCATTCTGCCGAAGACGCTGGACAGCGTCTTTGATATCAATATTTCAAAAATCTGTGATCGAAATCATATTTCTCCCCCGGAGACATGATATGTACTGTTGAGCCCCTCTCAACTCTCAAACGGTTCAAGAGCGCCATCTGGTGGCCGATCGGCGGTTCGCCCAAACAGGAAGTTATGCGGATGAAGTGGTGCTCACCCATATTTCGTCCGGGCACTCGCTATCGTTAGCGGGACTCCATCTTGACACACTGGACATCGATCAGTTGCAAATAACTCGATAAACAACATGATTTGGACGTATATACTATTATACAACCTGGAAATGGATCGGATATTTCTACATCCCATAATAGGAATATTTCAGTTCCACGCTCATCGTCCAACGGCGCGAGGAAGATACGGTAAGATTCAGCGTTATTTTTTAACGTGTTCGATATAAACTGCTCTGATGATCATATCACCCACACTAGATGAATGATATAACGTTGGCCACGGAATTATAAACGACCCCCCGCCCATCCGGTCAACATCAGATCATACTTAATAACTCCTAGAAGCACGTCCAGTTGACATTTTTTATCTCGCACAGATTCCTATCAAACTGTATTTCATCATCAATATAATGCATTTGGGGCTATAAATCAAGTTCTGGAGAAAGCTGCAGAAAACGATAAAAACATACTTATACTTTAGACCGTATTTTAGTATGAATATGTGAATGAAATAGTATAACGTTGCTACACCCTGAACAATAGATATAGGACATTGAATGGGCCATAGTAATGTCAATTTAGCAATACAATTTAAAAAGTTATAGCCCTGCAAAGAAGGGGAACTTCTCCATGTTAAATAGGGCTGGCGAGGGATGGTAAATTATGAATTTAACCCTGGCGATCAAAGTGTTAAAGACGCATTTATTGGACACGTTGCGCGCAGAGTTTACATAGAAACAGCGCGACTCCCGACAGCGCGACATCATCACAACAACAGGCGAATAATATGCATATTAGATCACTCCTACCGCGACGGGCATATAGTAAAATAAGGATATAAAAGCATGTTAAAGACGCATTTATTGGACGCGTTGCGCGCAGAGTTTACATAGAAACAGCGCGACTCCCGACAGCGCGACATCATCACAACAACACGCGAGGTTGTTATGTTGTTTCTGTTTCGGTGATATATTTGTTGGTGAAAAAACTATTTCGGCCGAAAGCCGAAAAGGCCATTTTCTTGCCGAAAACTTTCGGTGCCGAAATTTCGGTGCATCCCTAGCTCAGTGTGATGGCCGGCCGTGGGTATAGGTGTAGATATAGTGTACTTGTATTCGGAAGTCTTGACCATGTATACAAATGCACCATGACCGGTCTGAGAATTGCTGCAATGTCTAAAAGAAAAGCCAAACAAATGGCCAAATATTGCTCTGTCTCAGCTATTATTGGCAGCTTAGCCGCGTGGAGAAGGAGGTGCTGTGTGTACCCTTAAGTGTTCAGTGCTGCTTGGCCCCGATACATTTGATTCCCTGTTTATGTAATATAATTTGTGGAACCAAATAAAGTATTCAAATGTGCGTGTGTATGCCCACGTGTTTGAATGCACCCCTTTACCTTTCCAAGCTAAGGTACTCAGTAGAACTGTGTGAGGGTGTTTATGTGCATGCATGTGTGTGTGTGTGTGTGTGTGTGTGTGTGTGTGTGTGTGTGTGTGTGTGTGTGTGTGAGGGTGTGAGGGTGTTTATGTGCATGCATGTGTGTTTCAAGTTTCTTTAATAGTTGTCATACAGAAGTACAGAATACTTTTATATTAAATGCTTCTTACTGTTACGCTCCAGAGACTGTGCAAGACAAGATAAGTATGAAATAAGATAACATAGTATATCATGTAAATTAGAAGTAAAAAAAATGAGGTCACAGTGTTCAGTATAGACATATGTACAATGTTCGATGCAGAGTAGACGTAACTGAGTTACCATACAATATACAATACTGTGTAGTGTACTAATATACAATACTATATAGTGCAAGGCAGAAATGGGATGAGGTGCAATTTAGGTACAATTTACAGTAGGTGTACGAGTTGTAGTGCAAATCCTTTATCAATAAATATAAAGTGTGTTTGTGTGATCTAAAGTGTGGAGAGTGGGTGCTGCAGTGTGTTGTTTGTTTGAGTGAGTGTGTGCGTGTGGGTGTGTGTGCTGTGTGCATTTGATGGTTGTTGCATAGTGATTATTGTTCGTTTAGCAGCCTGATGGCCTGGGGATAGAAGCTTCTTCTGAGTCTTTCTGTGCTCGCCTTAAGACTCCGGTATCGCTTGCCTGACCGCAGCAGTTCAAAGAGGCAGTTGTTCGGGTGGCTCGAGTCCTTAATAATTCTCTTAGCCTTCCCCTTGCACCGATTGTTGTAAATGTTCTGGAGGGTGGGAAGCCCCCCTCCAATTGTGCGTTCGGCTGAACGTGTCACTC
Organism: Notolepis coatsorum; assembly: GCF_963971535.1. Classification (NCBI taxonomy): domain Eukaryota; kingdom Metazoa; phylum Chordata; class Actinopteri; order Aulopiformes; family Paralepididae; genus Notolepis; species Notolepis coatsorum. The sequence continues at coordinate 100,005,479 of NC_140167.1, read as the reverse complement.
TTTGTAGTCTGCTACGGTCTTGTGCAGTGCTATTCCCAAACCAGGAGGTGATGTTGCCGGTCAGGATGCTCTCTATTGTGCATGAGTAGAAGTTCCTAAGGATCTTCTGACTGACTTGGAACTTCCTTAGGCGCCTGAGGAAGTAGAGGCGTTGTCGTGCCTTCTTCACAACACTGTCAATGTGTGTGGTCCATGTCAAGTCCTCGGATATGTGGGCTCCGAGGTACTTGAAACTGTTCACTCTCTCAACCGGTGCCCCGTCGATGCTGAGGGGGCTGTAGTCCTTGACCCCCGACCTCCTGAAGTCCACAATCATCTCTTTTGTTTTGCTGACGTTCAGGGAGAGGCAGTGTGTGTGTGTGTGTGTGTGTGTGCATTTCCTGAGATTCTCCTGGTTAAGTGTTTCATTTAATTAGTTGCGCACACATTTATTGTGCAACAGAGAGAAAGGGGGTGTTGTATGTGTGTGTTTGTGTTCTGATTCTCTTGGCTACAATATCATGCAAAACAGTGTGTGTACCGGTATGTATATATCTGCATGTATATGTGTGTGTGTACCGGTATGTGTGTGTGTGTGTGTGTGTGTGTGTGTGTGTGTGTGTGTGTGTGTGTGTGTGTGTGTGTGTGTGTGCGTGTGTGTGTGTGAGTGCCCTCTGATTTCCGTGGCTAAGAATAAGCAGAGCATGTGCACGTAGAGGATGATGAGTGGCTTTTCTAAATAAGTGCTGAAAGCTGTGCAGAAGCAGTAGGTACATGTAGCCATGCAGGGAGAACACAGCCCGTCTGGCTGCTCCCTTCAGCTGTGTGTGTGTGTGTGTGTGTGTGTGTGTGTGTGTGTGTGTGTGTGTGTGTGTGTGTGTGTGTGTGTGTGTGTGTGTGTGTGTGTGTGTGTGTGTGTGTGTGTGTGTGTGTGTGTGTGCGCGCGTGTGACTGTGTATGCATGTGTGTGTGAGAAAGAGTCTACAATTTTACTTCAGCTTACCTGTGTGTGTGTGTGTGTGCGCGCGTGTGACTGTGTATGCATGTGTGTGTGAGAAAGAGTCTACAATTTTACTTCAGCTTACCTGTGTGTGTGTGTGCGCGCGTGTGTGTGACTGTATGCATGCATGCGTGTGTGTGTGTGTGTGTGTGTGTGTGTGTGTGTGTGTGTGTGTGTGTGTGCGTGTGTGTGAGAGAGAGAGAGAGTCTACAATGTTACTTCAGCTTACCTGTGTGTGTGTGTGTGTGTGTGTGTGTGCGCATGTGTGTGTGAGTGTGTGTGTGTGAGTGTGTGCGTATGCATGCGTGTGTGTGTGTGTGTCTAGATCAATAAAGCCAGCCTAGTGCAGCAGCAGGGTAGAGCAGCCTCATATATATATATACTATGTGACTACATTGCACTGGCTCCTCTGACGGCTTCATTGATCAACACAGTCTTTCAGCTGATGGTCCTGCTATAGCTCGTTACTTAGCATCACTGCTGCACATCAGAGCAAAGAGGCAGAAAACTGCACTGGGAAGAAAAAAAACTCAACTGAACCCCCCGGTTAGAAACACTGACAGCAGGTTAACCTGTCCTCCAATGTCCTCAGGAAGACATGATGTTAACCTGTCCTCCTGAAGACATGATGTTAATCTGTCCTCCTGAAGACATGATGTTAACCTGTCCTCCTGAAGACATGATGTTAACCTGTCCTCCTGAAGACATGATGTTAACCTGTCCTCCTGAAGACATGATGTTAATCTGTCCTCCTGAAGACATGATGTTAACCTGTCCTCCTGAAGACATGATGTTAACCTGTCCTCCTCCAGACATGATGTTAACCTGACCTCCTCCTGAAGACATGATGTTAACCTGTCCTCCTGAAGACATGATGTTAACCTGTCCTCCTGAAGACATGATGTTAACCTGTCCTCCTGAAGACATGATGTTAACCTGTCCTCCTGAAGACATGATGTTAACCTGTCCTCCTGAAGACATGATGTTAACCTGTCCTCCTCCAGACATGATGTTAACCTGACCTCCTCCTGAAGACATGATGTTAACCTGTCCTCCTGAAGACATGATGTTAACCTGTCCTCCTGAAGACATGATGTTAACCTGTCCTCCTGAAGACATGATGTTAACCTGTCCTCCTCCAGACATGATGTTAACCTGACCTCCTCCTGAAGACATGATGTTAACCTGTCCTCCTGATAGGGATGCCCCCCGGACCCCGGTTTTAAACGGGAACCGGTTCTATATTAGAAAATACCGGAGTATTTATAAGCTCTGACGTCCTCGGTACTGCTATCGATACTCTAGAGAAATTATTATTATTATTATTATTATTATTTAAAAGTTGCGAACGATCCTCTCTCTGTCTCTGCACGAGAAGCGAGCCGCAGCCAGCGAGTCTCCTCGCGAGTCGCTCGCTAGTGCTACACATAGACATACGGGTCCTACATACGGGTACTCCTTAATGAAAGTGTCCCCGACGCCCCGTGCTATAGCGCTCTGCACACAGACAGCAGCTCTGCATGCACTGAGTCGTGATCATGGCGGATAGAGCGAAGCGTTCTAAAGTATGGATATACTTTACAAGGGTCAATGCCGACAATGCACGTTGCCACAAGTGCAACAAAACATTTGCCAGTAAGGGTGGCAATACGAGCAAATCAATTTATCAAAACATCTGTTGGCAAAACATGATATTAGTGTGCAGAAATGCGCGTATTCGACTGCCTTGCGCGCAGTGTTCCATCTGCATCCACTGCAGCCGTAACCGTAAGCCAAGATACGGAGTTGCCTAGGCTAATAACGAATTATTACAAATAGGCTAATAAACAAAACAATTGTTTAGCTACAAATACTACAATCTAAACTTTTTATAGATCGTCAAGCTGAGGCGTCAGCCACTATGTCCCAGGCCAGTGAGCCCAGGGCCACCACACATCCTCCTCCTCTACCTCCCTCCAGCACCCAAAGTCCTTTCTCCCTAGCAGCTAGAGGAAGGATGACAGAGGATAGGGTGAACGAGTGTCACAGTTCTGTTAGCCTTTTGCATTTGTTGTTTATTATAAAAAGTCTATAATTCAGAGTCAGACACATTTAAAACATTGTTGCTGCTGTTGCTGAAGAAATTATATTAATTTATTATATTTATTTATAAAGTTATATAAAAGAACATTGCTGTTGCTGAAGAAATTATATTTATTTATAATACTTATTTATAAAGTTGTATTTATAAATAATAAAGCAATGTTGATTCTGTTCTTAATTAATTGTCTTTTTTTCTTGCAAAAAAAGAACCAAAAAGAACCGATAAGAGTATCGATAAAGTACCGAACCGTTAAGCAGTATCGATAAGAGTAGTAGTATCGATAAAATCCTAACGATACCCATCCCTACCTCCTGAAGACATGATGTTAACCTGTCCTCCTGAAGACATGATGTTAACCTGTCCTCCTGAAGACATGATGTTAACCTGTCCTCCTGAAGACATGATGTTAACCTGTCCTCCTGAAGACATGGTGTTAACCTGTCCTCCTGAAGACATGATGTTAATCTGTCCTCCTGAAGACATGATGTTAATCTGTCCTCCTGAAGACATGATGTTAACCTGTCCTCCTGAAGACATGATGTTAACCTGTCCTCCTGAAGACATGATGTTAACCTGTCCTCCTGAAGACATGATGTTAACCTGTCCTCCTGAAGACATGATGTTAACCTGTCCTCCTCCAGACATGATGTTAACCTGACCTCCTCCTGAAGACATGATGTTAACCTGTCCTCCTGAAGACATGATGTTAACCTGTCCTCCTGAAGACATGATGTTAACCTGTCCTCCTGAAGACATGATGTTAACCTGTCCTCCTGAAGACATGATGTTAACCTGTCCTCCTCCAGACATGATGTTAACCTGACCTCCTCCTGAAGACATGATGTTAACCTGTCCTCCTGAAGACATGATGTTAACCTGTCCTCCTGAAGACATGATGTTAACCTGTCCTCCTGAAGACATGATGTTAACCTGTCCTCCTCCAGACATGATGTTAACCTGTCCTCCTGAAGACATGATGTTAACCTGTCCTCCTGAAGACATGATGTTAACCTGTCCTCCTGAAGACATGATGTTAACCTGTCCTCCTGAAGACATGATGTTAACCTGTCCTCCTGAAGACATGATGTTAACATGTCCTCCTCCTCAAGACATGATGTTAACCTGTCCTCCTGAAGACATGATGTTAACCTGTCCTCCTGAAGACATGATGTTAACCTGTCCTCCTGAAGACATGATGTTAACCTGTCCTCCTGAAGACATGATGTTAACCTGTCCTCCTGAAGACATGATGTTAACCTGTCCTCCTGAAGACATGATGTTAACCTGTCCTCCTGAAGACATGATGTTAACCTGTCCTCCTGAAGACATGATGTTAACATGTCCTCCTCCACTCAAAAACATGTTTCTCTTTATGATCAACTCTTGGAGGCACATCTTTGCCTTACTTATACAGATTGTTATTAACTCTTGGAGGCATGCATTTGACTATATACGGTACTGTAGATTGTTATTTGTGAATTTGACTATATAGATTGTTATTGTTATTTGTGACTTTGAATATATAGATAGTTATTTGTGACTTTGACTATATATATTGTTATTTGTGACTTTGACTATATAGATTGTTATAGTTATTTGTGACTTTGACTATATATATTGTTATTTGTGACTTTGACTATATAGATTGTTATAGTTATTTGTGACTTTGACTATATATATTGTTATTTGTGACTTTGACTATATATATTGTTATTGTTATTTGTGACTTTGACTATATATATTGTTATTGTTATTTGTGACTTTGAATATATAGATTGTTATTTGTGAATTTGACTATATAGATTGTTATTGTTATTTGTGACTTTGAATATATAGATAGTTATTTGTGACTTTGACTATATAGATTGTTATAGTTATTTGTGACTTTGACTATATATATTGTTATTTGTGACTGACTATATATATTGTTATTGTTATTTGTGACTTTGACTATATAGATTGTTATTTGTGACTGACTATATATATTGTTATTGTTATTTGTGACTTTGACTATATAGATTGTTATTTGTGACTTTGACTATACAGATTGTTATTTGTGGCCTTGACTATACAGATTGTTATTTGTGACTTTGACTATATAGATTGTTAGTTATTTGTGACTTTGACTATATATATTGTTATTGTTATTTGTGACTTTGACTATATATATTGTTATTTGTGACTGACTATATATATTGTTATTGTTATTTGTGACTTTGACTATATATATTGTTATTTGTGACTTTGACTATATAGATTGTTATTTGTGACTGACTATATATATTGTTATTGTTATTTGTGACTTTGACTATATATATTGTTATTTGTGACTTTGGCTATACAGATTGTTATTTGTGACGGACTATATATATTGTTATTGTTATTTGTGGCCTTGACTATACAGATTGTTATTTGTGGCCTTGACTGTACAGATTGTTATTTGTGACTGACTATATATATTGTTATTTGTGACTGACTATATATATTGTTATTGTTATTTGTGACTTTGACTATATATATTGTTATTTGTGACTTTGACTATATATATTGTTATTTGTGACTGACTATATATATTGTTATTGTTATTTGTGACTTTGACTATATATATTGTTATTTGTGACTTTGACTATATAGATTGTTATTTGTGACTGACTATATATATTGTTATTGTTATTTGTGACTTTGACTATATATATTGTTATTTGTGACTTTGGCTATACAGATTGTTATTTGTGGCCTTGACTGTACATATTGTTATTTGTGACTGACTATACAGATTGTTATTTGTGACTTTGACTATACAGATTGTTATTTGTGACTTTGACTATACAGATTGTTATTTGTGGCCTTGCCTACACAGATTGTTATTTGTGGCCTTGACTATACAGATTGTTATTTGTGGCCTTGACTATACAGATTGTTATTTGTGGCCTTGACTATATATATTGTTATTTGTGACTTTGACTATACAGATTGTTATTTGTGGCCTTGACTACACAGATTGTTATTTGTGGCCTTGACTACACAGATTGTTATTTGTGGCCTTGACTATACAGATTGTTATTTGTGGCCTTGACTATATATATTGTTATTTGTGGCCTTGACTATATATATTGTTATTTGTGGCCTTGACTATACAGATTGTTATTTGTGGCCTTGACTATACAGATTGTTATTTGTGGCCTTGACTATACAGATTGTTATTTGTGGCCTTGACTATATATATTGTTATTTGTGGCCTTGACTATACAGATTGTTATTTGTGGCCTTGACTATATATATTGTTATTTGTGACTTTGACTATACAGATTGTTATTTGTG
>NC_140167.1:99991596-99994096 GCF_963971535.1 Notolepis coatsorum | reverse complement strand
CCTAAACACACTGTGTTCAGTGACTGAAAGCTATTGTCTGAGGGACACTTAGTGGGTCTTTTCTCTACTGCAGTGGTTCTCAAACTTTTTACACCAAGTACCACCTGAGAACGTAGCTGGCTCTCCAAGTACCACCATATGACGGCGTTAAAATACAGTCTATTCAGCTATGCACAGTTCACGCAGGAGGCAAATGTATTCCTAATACCATTATTTATTGTTAACTTTTGTCAGACACAGCCACAATGTACAAAGGGGTAGCACTAGAACTAGCAAACTCTTCCACACAACTCATACAATGCAAGGGGCATTGAGAACATAATAACTAACATTCTCACATAGCAAGTGAGAAAATTAAGAACAACTGTATTTCAGCAAATGTACTTAATTCTCTATCTCTCTCTCTCTCTCACACACACAGCAAGCAATTGTCCGTCTCTCACACACACACACACACACACACACACACACACACACACACACACACACACACACACACACACACACACACACACACACACACACACACACACACACACACACACACACACACACACACACACACACACACACACACACACACACACACACACACACACACACACACACACACACACACACACACACACACACACACACACACACACACAATTCTTTTGTTACAAAAACTTAATTTCCTGCATTTTTGAATTTTTACCCTTTAAATGCCAGTGTTTGTGATGGGCATCACAAATTATTGTAAAAAATAAAATAAAACACATATTCAATAAATTTTTGAATGGCTACCATTTAAATGCCAGTTTGTGTGATGGCATCACAAATTATTGTTAAAAAAAAACACACAAAAAGTAAAATATTTACAATATATCAAATGCAAAGTACATTTTTCTGGGGGGATTATTACAGGCTAGGCATGTGTCAATGATTAGCAGCAACACATATTTTGATGGATTTTTTGTAATGTCAGATTTAACACCAACTCTTTTCAGAAAAGTGGGAGTATTTAATTTAATTTAATTTGTATCTGACATTACAAGAAATCTAAAAATAAATGGTTATGATCAGGGCTGAAGTTGAATTAAAGATTTATGACTGTTTAGACTGCATTACTCTCTGTCACAGTGATCTCCTGGTTGTTCCCCACTTATATTATCTAACTATCGCGCTGCCGCAACCAGAAACACTGGCCTGGCCTGCTTCTAAGTTCAGTGGCCTGACTGCAAATTTTTTTTTTTTTTTTTTTTTAGCTTTTTTGGAAATGTTTTCAAGTACCACCAGCAGTACCACCAAGTACCACTAGTGGTACGCGTACCACAGTTTGAGAACCACTGCTCTACTGTTTAATGAACCCTTCAATCAGCTGTCCGTAATTATCTTGTGGTGTTGATTACAGAACAGCATGCGAGTGTCTGAGAGCTGACAGGAAGCTGGGAGCTCATCTCAGGTATTTTTCTTTCGCTGATGATCGGAGTTTATTTTTTTAATTTTTTTTTGTTTCTCTCTTTTTCTCTGATTTTCTCCCCGTCCCAATTAGTCGTTGTGCCAATTCCCCCCCTCCCCTACCTGGCTGCTGTATGCATGTTCTCCTACGAGTCGGTACAAGGGCGTCCCGAGTCGATCGCACGCTTCCTCCGAGACGTGCGGCGACAGCCAGTGACGTCTTTTCACTTGGCAGCGAGGGCTCTCATTGGTGAAGTGTAACGCGTGGGAGGGCACGCTATCTCCACCAAGTCCTGCCCTCGCTGAGCAAGCGCCGAGACCTGACCTGTAGGCGTCGCTGTCCACAACGCCAGATTCCCACCCACCAGCTTCCCCACCCCCTAACACTGCCAATTGTATTAGTATGAACGACCAGGCAAGCTGGTGGCAACGCAGAGAGCTGGGCTCGAACCCAGCGTCTCCTGCATTGGTGACAAACGCAATCTCCGCTACGCCACCTGACCGCCCTGATCTGAGTTTATTTTTGAAGCGCCAATACAGAATCAATCTGTCCGTATATACTGTGAGATTTAAATGTATTCATACAAATAATATTTTTTGCTACTTTCATAACCTAACTCGACCTTATGTTCACCTAGCTCATGATCTACCTACTGTAACCCTTATGTTCACCTAGCTCATGATCTACCTACTGTAACCCTTATGTTCACCTAGCTCATGATCTACCTACTGTAACCCTTATGTTCACCTAACTCATGATCTACCTACTGTTGAGTTGAGTTGAGTTTATTTTATCTCGAACAATCAACCATATAAAAACACAATACAAATTATAAACTAAAGAAACAAATTTAAAATAAAATCTTACATTCTTCATTAACACTTTGGCTGCCATGGGTTAAATTAATGATATACCATAGATTGCCAGCGCTATTTGTCTATGGAGAAAGTCCCCTTCTTTGCAGGGCTATAACTTTTTAAATTCTATTGCTACATTGCCATTATTAGGGCCCATTCAAAGTCCTATATGTATTGTTCATTGTGTAGCAACGTTAAACTT
>NC_140167.1:99981596-99986596 GCF_963971535.1 Notolepis coatsorum | reverse complement strand
ACTAGGTGCAGACAGTGATAACTAGATGATAACTAGATGATAACTAGATGATAACTAGATGATAACTAGGTGCAGACAGTGATAACTAGATGATAACTAGATGATAACTAGATGATAACTAGATGATAACTAGATGATAACTAGGTGCAGACAGTGATAACTAGATGATAACTAGATGATAACTAGATGATAACTAGGTGCAGACAGTGATAACTAGATGATAACTAGATGATAACTAGATGATAACTAGATGATAACTAGATGATAACTAGGTGCAGACAGTGATAACTAGATGATAACTAGATGATAACTAGATGATAACTAGATGATAACTAGGTGCAGACAGTGATAATAGATGTAACTAGATGATAACTAGGCGCAGACAGTGATAACTAGATGATAACTAGATGATAACTAGATGCAGACAGTGATAACTAGGTGATAACTAGATGATAACTAGATGATAACTAGATGATAACTAGATGATAACTAGATGATAACTAGATGATAACTAGGTGCAGACAGTGATAACTAGATGATAACTAGATGATAACTAGATGATAACTAGGTGCAGACAGTGATAACTAGATGATAACTAGATGATAACTAGATGATAACTAGATGATAACTAGATGATAACTAGGTGCAGACAGTGATAACTAGATGATAACTAGATGATAACTAGATGATAACTAGATGATAACTAGATGATAACTAGGTGCAGACAGTGATAACTAGATGATAACTAGGTGCAGACAGTGATAACTAGATGATAACTAGGTGCAGACATAGTGATAACTAGATGATAACTAGGTGCAGACAGTGATAACTAGATGATAACTAGGTGATAACTAGGTGCAGACAGTGATAACTAGATGATAACTAGGTGCAGACAGTGATAACTAGATGATAACTAGGTGATAACTAGGTGCAGACAGTGATAACTAGATGATAACTAGATGATAACTAGGTGCAGACAGTGATAACTAGATGATAACTAGGTGATAACTAGATGATAACTAGGTGCAGACAGTGATAACTAGATGATAACTAGATGATAACTAGGTGCAGACAGTGATAACTAGATGATAACTAGGTGCAGACAGTGATAACTAGATGATAACTAGATGATAACTAGGTGCAGACAGTGATAACTAGATGATAACTAGATGATAACTAGGTGCAGACAGTGATAACTAGATGATAACTAGATGATAACTAGGTGCAGACAGTGATACTAGATGATAACTAGGTGCAGACAGTGATAACTAGATGATAACTAGATGATAACTAGGTGCAGACAGTGATAACTAGATGATAACTAGATGATAACTAGATGATAACTAGATGATAACTAGATGATAACTAGGTGCAGACAGTGATAACTAGATGATAACTAGGTGCAGACAGTGATAACTAGATGATAACTAGATGATAACTAGATGATAACTAGATGATAACTAGATGATAACTAGGTGCAGACAGTGATAACTAGATGATAACTAGATGATAACTAGATGATAACTAGATGATAACTAGATGATAACTAGGTGCAGACAGTGATAACTAGATGATAACTAGGTGCAGACAGTGATAACTAGATGATAACTAGATGATAACTAGATGATAATAGATGATAACTAGATGATAACTAGGTGCAGACAGTGTAACTAGATGATAACTAGGTGCAGACAGTGAAGATGATAACTAGATGATAACTAGATGATAACTAGATGATAACTAGATGCAGACAGTGATAACTAGATGATAACTAGTGCAGACAGTGATAACTAGATGATAACTAGATGATAACTAGATGATAACTAGATGATAACTAGGTGCAGACAGTGATAACTAGGTGCAGATATAGTGATAACTAGATGATAACTAGGTGCAGACAGTGATAACTAGATGATAACTAGGTGCAGATATAGTGATAACTAGATGATAACTAGGTGAGGACAGTGATAAATAGATGATAACTAGGTGCAGACAGTGATAACTAGATGATAACTAGGTGCAGATATAGTGATAACTAGATGATAACTAGGTGCAGACAGTGATAACTAGATGATAACTAGGTGCATACAGTGATAACTAGATGATAACTAGGTGCAGATATAGTGATAACTAGATGATAACTAGGTGCAGATATAGTGATAACTAGATGATAACTACTGTAGGTGCAGACATAGTGATAACTAGATGATAACTAGGTGCATACAGTGATAACTAGATGATAACTAGGTGCAGATATAGTGATAACTAGATGATAACTAGGTGCAGACACAGTGATAACTAGATGATAACTAGGTGCAGATATAGTGATAACTAGATGATAACTAGGTGCAGACATTGATAACTAGATGATAACTAGGTGCAGACAGTGATAACTAGATGATAACTAGGTGCAGACAGTGATAACTAGATGATAACTAGATGATAATTAGGTGCAGACAAAATGGGTAAAATGGAGGAAAACTCATTTTCATGGGATGTCCTTTATGTTGTCTTACTTTGAGTCAGGGTCATAACACTGTTATCATAACAGCCTATTCACACTGGACTAGTATTACCTGGGGACCTCTTACTAATTTGGAATAATTGTGGAGGACATCCTACACCCTCCTCTTCCCTCCCCCTGTATGTCCTCCTCCCTCCTCCCTTCCCCTGTATGTCCTCCTCCCTCCTCCCTTCCCCTGTATGTCCTCCTCCCTCCTCCCTTCCCCTGTATGTCCTCCTCCCTCCTCCCTTCCCCTGTATGTCCTCCTCCCTCCTCCCTTCCCCTGTATGTCCTCCTCCTCCTCCCTTCCCCTGTATGTCCTCCTCCCTCCTCCCTCCTCCTGTATGTCCTCCTCCCTCCTCCCTTATCCTGTATGTCCTCCTCCCTCTCCCTTCCCCTGTATGTCCTCCTCCCTCCCTCCCCTCCTCCTGTATGTCCTCCTCCCTCCTCCCTTATCCTGTATGTCCTCCTCCCTCCTCCCTCCTCCTGTATGTCCTCCTCCCTCCTCCCTCCCCTGTATGTCCTCTCCCTCCCCTGTATGTCCTCCTCCCTCCTCCTGTATGTCCTCCTCCCTTCTCCTGTATGTCCTCCTCCCTCCTCCCTTCCCCTGTATGTCCTCCTCCCTCCTCCCTTATCCTGTATGTCCTCCTCCCTCCTCCCTTATCCTGTATGTCCTCCTCCCTCCTCCCTTATCCTGTATGTCCTCCTCCTCCTCCCTTATCCTGTATGTCCTCCTCCCTCCTCCCTTATCCTGTATGTCCTCCTCCCTCCTCCCTTCCCCTGTATGTCCTCCTCCCTCCTCCCTTCCCCTGTATGTCCTCCTCCCTCCTCCCTTCCCCTGTATGTCCTCCTCCCTCCTCCCTTCCCCTGTATGTCCTCCTCCTCCTCCCTTCCCCTGTATGTCCTCCCTCCCTCCTCCCTTCCCTGTATGTCCTCCTCCCTCCTCCCTCCCCTGTATGTCCTCCTCCCTCCTCCCTTCCCCTGTATGTCCTCCTCCCTTCCCCTGTATGTCCTCCTCCCTCCTCCCTTCTCCTGTATGTCCTCCCTCTCCTTCCTCCCTCCTCCCTTCCCCTGTATGTCCTCCTCCCTCCTCCCTTCCTCCTGTATGTCCTCCTCCCTCCTCCCTTCCCCTGTATGTCTCCTCCTCCTCCCTTCCCCTGTATGTCCTCCTCCTCCTTCCCCTGTATGTCCTCCTCCTCCTCCTCCCCTGTATGTCCTCCTCCCTCCTCCCTTCCCCTGTATGTCCTTCCCTCCTCCTCCCCCTGTATGTCCTCCCTCCTCCTTCCCTGTATGCTCTCCCTCCTCCCTTCCCCTGTATGTCCTCCTCCCTCCTCCCTTTCCCTGTATGTCCTCCTCCCTCCTCCCCTTCCCCTGTATGTCCTCCTCCCTCCCCTTCCCTGTATGTCCTCCCCCTCCTCCCTTCCCCTGTATGTCCTCCTCCCCCTCCCTTCCCTGTATGTCCTCCTCCCTCCTCCCTTATCCTGTATGTCCTCCTCCCTCCTCCCTTCCCCTGTATGTCCTCCTCCCTCCTCCCTTATCCTGTATGTCCTCCTCCCTCTTCCCTTCCCCTGTATGTCCTCCTCCCTCCTCCCTTATCCTGTATGTCCTCCTCCCTTCCCCTGTATGTCCTCCTCCCTCCTCCCTTCCCTGTATGTCCTCCTCTCCTCTTCCCTTATCCTGTATGTCCTCCTCCCTCCTCCCTTCCCCTGTATGTCTCCTCCCTCCTCCCTTCCCCTGTATGTCCTCCTCTCCTCTTCCCTTATCCTGTATGTCCTCCTCCTCCTCCCTTCCCCTGTATGTCCTCCTCCCCCTCCCTTCCCCTGTATGTCCTCCCTCCCTCCTCCCTTATCCTGATGTCCTCCTCCCTCCTCCTTCCCCTGTATGCCTCCTCCCTCCTCCCTTCCCCTGTATGTCCACCTCCCTCCTCCCTCCCTGTATGTCCTCCTCCCTCCTCCCTTCCCCTGTATGTCCTCCTCCCTCCTCCCTTCCCCTGTATGTCCTCCTCCCTCCCTTCTCCCTGTATGTCCTCCTCCCTTATCCTGTATGTCCTCCTCCTCCCTTCCCCTGTATGTCCTCCTCCCTTCCCCTGTATGTCCTCCTCCCTTTTCCTCCCTCTCCTCCCTTCCCCTGTATTTCCTCCTCCCCTCCCCCTCCTCCTGTAGATACAAGATAAGGAGATACTAGATAAGATAGATAAGATATTCCGAAGGGGATCAATAAAGGAATATCATATCCATCTTATCCTACATCTCCTCCTTTCCCCTCCACTCCTCCTCCTCCCCTCCCTCCTCCTCCTCCTCAAACCTAACAAATCCTAATCTAATTTCATGTGACAAAGTTTCCCGACTGAAATTTGCAATCTGATGGTTCAAATCTTGAACCCTATTCCTTACCCAAACTCATACAAAATGTTATCAGCTAGAGAGAGAGAGAGAGAGATACAGAGAAGAGATAGAGAGAGAGAGGGGGGAGGGAGAGAGAAGATAGAGAGAGAAAG
>NC_140167.1:99912263-99981396 GCF_963971535.1 Notolepis coatsorum | reverse complement strand
GTATAGTCCTCTAATATACACTAAACAATATTCCTCTAATATACACTATAATAGTATATTCCTCTAATATACACTATACAATATTCCTCTAATATACACTATAATAGTATATTCCTCTAATACACACTATACAATATTCCTCTAATATACACTATAATAGTATATTCCTCTAATATACACTAAACAATATTCCTCTAATATACACTATAATAGTATATTCCTCTAATACACACTATACAATATTCCTCTAATATACACTATAATAGTATAGTCCTCTAATATACACTATACAATATTCCTCTAATATACACTATAATAGTATAGTCCTCTAATATACACTAAACAATATTCCTCTAATATACACTATAATATATTCCTCTAATATACACTATACAATATTCCTCTAATATACACTATAATAGTATATTCCTCTAATATACACTATACAATATTCCTCTAATATACACTATAATAGTATATTCCTCTAATACACACTAAACAATATTCCTCTAATATACACTATACTAGTATATTCCTCTAATACACACTATACAATATTCCTCTAATATACACTATAATAGTATATTCCTCTAATACACACTAAACAATATTCCTCTAATATACACTATAATAGTATATTCCTCTAATACACACTAAACAATATTCCTCTAATATACACTATAATAGTATATTCCTCTAATACACACTATACAATATTCCTCTAATATACACTATAATAGTATATTCCTCTAATACACACTATACAATATTCCTCTAATATACACTATAATAGTATATACTCTAATATACACTATTCCTCTAATATACACTATAATAGTATATTCCTCTAATATACACAACATTATGCTGGAGAATCATTAAATACAAACACTAGAATGAGCGAATCAGGGGGAAATTAGGTGAAAGAGACGGGAGGAAAATAAGAGAGAGATGAGGAAGAGAGAGAGAGCGAGAGAGAGGAGGAAAAGAGAGACAGGAGGAAGATAGAGAGAGATAGACAGGCGGAAAAGAGAGACAGGAGGAAAAGAGAGAGATAGTCAGAGAGGGAGAGATAGACAGTGTGTCACCACCCAGTAAAACGCTGATCTCTCAGCATTCCTCTCTTTCTATTTTCCTCCCGTCTATCCATCTCTCCGTCTCTCTCTCCCTCCCTCTCTCTCCCTCCCTCTCTCCCCCTCCCTCCCCTTGGTTTCACCTCTGCAAGAAAAAACACATCTAATTAAAATTCTCTTTGCACCCTCTGAAACAGAGACCCACGCTCTCTCTCCATCTTCCTCCCTTTCTCCTCTCATCTCCTCTTCCTCTCCCTCTTTTTCTTCTCTCATCTCCTCTTCCTCTCCCTATTTTGCTCCTCTCATCTCTCCTCATCTCCTATTCCTCTCCATCTCTTTCTCCTTTCTCCTCTCATCTCCTTCCCTCTCTCTCCTCTCATCTCCTCTCTTCTCTCCTCTCATCTCATCTTCCTCTCCCTCCATCCTCCTCTCCCTCTACGCGTCTCTCCTTCTCCTCCTCTCTCTCGTCCTGTTCAATAGAACCAGACCGTGCTGCTGAGCTGTTGTTTGTGTGTGTGCGCATTTGTGCGAGTGTGTTTTTACATGCAGAACATGAATATAGAAATATGTATGCGTGTGTGAGAATGTGCATGCATGTGGGTGACTGTATATGTGTGCTTATGTGTGTGTGTGTGTGTGTGTGTGTGTGTGTGTGTGTGTGTGTGTGTGTGTGTGTGTGTGTGTGTGTGTGTGTGTGTGTGTGTGTGTGTTTCGTGCGTGCGTGTGTGTGTGTGTGTGTGTGCGCGTGCGGACACATGCATGCATTTATTTACAGTATTAATCTGTGCCGCGTGACGAGTCAGCGCAGAGCTGCGTGGCATCAGAACCACGTGCTTCCTCTCACAATGAGGCGCCGTAGCCCCCAGCTGTCATTATAAAGACTTTAAACACACTTCCAGCGTCGACAAACACCCTCGTGTGGGAAAAGTTCAAAGCCTGCTGTTGGTCTAGAGCTCGTTATGCAGAGAGGAGAGCTGGCTGCGTGAGGAAGACACACACTCTGCATGTCTGACGCACACACGAGTACATACACACACACAGAAGAAATGACTGCACACGTGCACAAGACATGTGTGCATGTATTTGTGGGTGCATCGGAAATGTGTCTCTTTGCTAATAAATTACCGTAATTCCTCTAATAGTAACCCCGGCTTGTATTTGTTTCAACTGTAGCGGATACCAGGCTTGTATTAGGAGGAGGCATGTATAAGAGAGGCCTATATTTCAAATTTTCAAACCGATCATAATGAATAAATCAACATTTTGTGTCAGTTTGAACCCAGTAAAATGTACTGGGTTCATTTATTGAAACCAAGTACTGTATGAAATACGGTAGTAAACAGTGCAAATTACAGGTGGTAAAAAAAAAAGTAAAATAGTGCAATCACAATACTGGTATAATAATAATAATAATAATAATAATAACTTCGTTTTATACAATTCTGAGGTAGGCTTACTCTCTTGGTAAACATTAACACCATACCATTATATGGTATTTACTGCACAGCCAGGCCAGCATATAACAACAATAACAAAATATATTGCCTATGGTAAATCCGTTGAGGGAAATACCGTAATTCCTCTAATATACATGAAACCCGGCTTGTATTAGGAGGCCGGCTTATAATTGCTTAGCTCAACAGCGCACCCGGTCATTAATAGAGACCCGGTTTTTAATTGAATACCGGTTACTATTAGAGGAATTACGGTATTACTTAACACAAATACATCTTATGTTATGCTTTTGGGGACCAGGCAGAGTCTTATTGTGACCGTCTCCACCATTCTCCACTTCTGTCCTTCTGTCTGTGAGGTGTATGCACTTGTCGTTTACACCTCGTATTGATTATGTCTCCGTCGTTCTAAATGCAGTTTCACTTTTAATGTTAAAAGATAAAACCTTTGACACACACACGCACACAAATGCACTACACTCTTTCGTGCTCGTTTCTCTACATGCTCTAAGGGAAATAATCTCCCATGTGAAGCTCTCCCCCGGTGACATCATCATCCCCTCCTCACTCGGTTGGTCCCAGCGTTCTGTCAGTCATCAACATGCTGTGGTCCCGCCTCCTGTCTCAGTGACTTCAGGCCCATCTTTAAACTACCGTGTCTGTCGATGGGAGAACGGGTCATTCTTTCACAATTACTGTCATTTCTTAACCAGGGCAACATAATTCAATGGTAGGAGTTATATATAGGTTTGACTTGACTAATAAGCTGGTATGTGTAAAGCTTAGCATGCTGGTATGTGTAGGCAACAATACATTCTAACTCAAATATCCTCCAACAAATCCACTATGTACAAATGTACAAACACACAGAGAAACATACACATATTCAAATATTCTCTACACACCCTTAGACATACACACACACTACAGATCGCCAAGATTTGCCAAGCAGAGACTCGCACACTATACATGCACGCTTTGTAACATGCAGGTTAATCACAATCTAATCAATGTATTGAATCACATGTATAATCATGATGAGATGAGACATCGATTTTAAATCCAAGTGTGACCCAAATAATCTAAATTGAATTGTTAAGATTCCCATAGATTTCAAACCCTACACACACACACACACACACACACACACACACACACACACACACACACACACACACACACACACACACACACACACACACACACACACACACACACACACACACACACACACACACACACACACACACACACACACACACACACACACACACACACAACACACACACACACACACACAAGGGGTGTCACAATTCTCCAAATCCACGGTTCAATTAGATTTTCGATTAAACCTTTTTTTTCTGCCATTGTTAGACTATCAAGTCTTTATTTGTAAAGATCAACAGATCATTGGTTTTATGCCCCGACGACTGTCATTTACATTTTCTAATTCTTCTTTAAAAGATAGGGTAACAACAGCTACTATAAGGAGGATTTGACTAAACATATCAATGTCAGATGGGTTGTGATACCTTGGTATAATAACAGTAAACAAATGAGATCATTGCTAAAACAAATGGTAGCCTGATCCTCCTAATTTCAACTCAGAACCGGAATCGTGACACCCCTGATATGAATGGTGTGAGTGAGTGAGTGAGTGAGTGAGTGAGTGAGTGAGTGAGTGAGTGAGTGAGTGAGTGAGTGAGTGAGTGAGTGAGTGAGTGAGTGAGTGAGTGAGTGAGAGAGAGAGAGAGAGAGAGAGAGCGAGAGTGAGTGAGTGAGTGAGTGAGTGAGTGAGTGAGTGAGTGAGTGAGTGAGTGAGTGAGTGAGTGAGAGAGAGAGTGAGTGAGTGAGTGAGTGTGTGAGTGAGATAGAGAGAGAGTGAGTGAGTGAGAGAGTGAGTGAGTGAGTGAGTGAGAGAGAGTATGTGGAGGATGACTGTGTGACGCAGCCCTTTGTATCTTGTATCTCCCTCGCACTCATAAAACATTAACATCCTACTTCTAATAATATTTCCCTATCATCCTCTCTCCTTCTCATCATCCTCTCTCCTTCTCGTCATCATCTCTCCTTCTCATCATCCTCTCTCCTTCTCATCATCCTCTCTCCTTCTCGTCATCCTCTCTCCTCCACATCCTCTCTCCTTTTCCCATCACCCTCTCTCCTTCTCTCCTCCACATCATCTCTCCATCTCTCCTCATCCTCGCTCACTCTCTCCTCATCCTCTCTCCTTCTCATCATCTTCTCTCATCCACATCCTCTCTCCTTCTCTCCTCACCATCTCTCATGCACTCACCTTCTCACCCCCCCCCCCCATCATGCTCCTCCACATCCTCTCAGTCTCAGAGTGCTATCTGGGGAGTGATCAAGCATCCATCAGTGATTCAGAGGGACTTAAGGGATGGGGACAAATGAAGGGTTATCTGGCAAGAGACGCTATTGCCAGTTGAGTAATGCCTCGGTAATTCTGCTAATGTGGAGACATTTGTCAGAGAGGATGAGTGATCTCATAAGCGACCCCCTTTTCTTGGACGCTTAACACCAGTCCCTTTGTGGAACACAGTGTAGTGGGCTCATTATAGTGTGGGTGTGTGGAGGAAGAGGAGGAGGAGGAGGAGGAGGAGGATGGGGAGATGACTATGTATGTGCATAGTGTATGTGAAGGGAAGTCCTGGTAGAGATGTGGGGTTCACCCCTGTGTTTCCTGTACAAGAGGTCACAGGGTGATGGCTCATTACAAGATCATTATCATAGGAAGCAGACTTCCTCTTCCCTCGCTCACTCTGTCCCCGTCTCTCCCCCTCTCTCTCTCTTACAAATGGTGTCTGCCTCTCCCTCTCTCACACACACTCTCTGTCTCCCTCCGTGTGTCTCTCTCTGCCTCCATCACTCTCTCTGAGTCCTACCAGTCATGCTGTTAGATATGCTGTCTCTTCCCGTCACTGTCCTGACCCCCTCACTTCCTCACGTGACAACAATACCTCAAAATGCTCCGTACTCACTGCCAGATTCAAACATGAAATGCTCCATTAATTACAGTGCCTCACTTACGCTGGAGGATGAGGACCTTGGTTTCTGGCCTCCTGACCTGTGGGCCACTTGTTGCCCTGGGAGCTAATTAATATGGACTTCTAGTGAACAGTAGCTAACCCACCCTGAACAGTAGCTAACAGTAGCTAACCCACCCTGAACAGTAGCTAACCCACCCAGGACAGTAGCTAACCCACCCTGAACACTAGCTAACCCACCCTGAACAGTAGCTAACAGTAGCTAACCCACCCAGGACAGTAGCTAACAGTAGCTAACAGTAGCTAACAGTAGCTAACCCACCCTGAACAGTAGCTAACCCACCCAGGACAGTAGCTAACAGTAGCTAACAGTAGCTAACAGTAGCTAACCCACCCTGGACAGTAGCTAACCCACCTTGAACAGTAGCTAACCCACCCTGAACAGTAGCTAACCCACCTTGAACAGTAGCTAAGCCACCCTGAACAGTAGCTAACAGTAGCTAACAGTAGCTAACCCACCTTGAACAGTAGCTAAGCCACCCTGAACAGTAGCTAACAGTAGCTAACCCACCCTGAACAGTAGCTAACCCACCCTGAACAGTAGCTAACCCACCTTGAACAGTAGCTAAGCCACCCTGAACAGTAGCTAACAGTAGCTAACCCACCCTGAACAGTAGCTAACAGTAGCTAACAGTAGCTAACAGTAGCTAACCCACCCTGAACAGTAGCTAACAGTAGCTAACAGTAGCTAACCCACCATGAACAGTAGCTAACAGTAGCTAACAGTAGCTAACAGTAGCTAACCCACCTTGAACAGTAGCTAACAGTAGCTAACAGTAGCTAACAGTAGCTAACCCACCCTGGACAGTAGCTAACAGTAGCTAACAGTAGCTAACAGTAGCTAACCCACCCTGAACAGTAGCTAACCCACCCTGGACAGTAGCTAACCCACCCTGGACAGTAGCTAACCCACCCTGAACAGTAGCTAACCCACCCTGGACAGTAGCTAACCCACCCTGGACAGTAGCTAAGCCACCCAGGCCGCATGCTGCATGCTAGCTGAACAGTAGCTAACCCACCCTGGACAGTAGCTAACCCACCCAGGCTGCATGCTGCATGCTAGCTGAACAGTAGCTAACCCACCCTGGACAGTAGCTAACCCACCCAGGCTGCATGCTGCATGCTAGCTGAACAGTAGCTAACCCACCCAGGCTGCATGCTGCATGCTAGCTGAACAGTAGCTAACCCACCCAGGCTGCATGCTGCATGCTAGCTGGTTAAGTCATTGTTGGAAACGCTTCTAATGATGCCCATAAAATAGACACAAGCACAAAAGTGGGTAGTCTGGAGGTTTGGTTTAAGCCCCATCTTACCGCGCTAATGAGCTTAGTGCTAGATTGTGATCAGCAATCAGAAAGGGCCCAGTGTGTGCGCATGTGTGTGTGTGTGCGCATGTGTGTGTGTGTGTGTGTGTGTGTGTGTGGAGGACTAATGTGTGTGTGTTCTAAAATTACATCCGTCAATAGGATGTATTGACATTGAGCATTTCTTTCTCCCTCTCCTCCTTGCTCTCTCTCTCCCTCTCCTCCTTGCTCTCTCTCTCCCTCTCCTCCTTGCTCTCTCTCTCCCTCACATACGCTCTCTCTCTCCCTCTCCTCCTTGCTCTCTCTCTCCCTCTCCTCCTTGCTCTCTCTCTCCCTCTCCTCCTTGCTCTCTCTCTCCCTCACATACGCTCTCTCGCTCTCTCGCTGCTTCCTTGTACATCATCCCCCATTTCTCGCACTCTCATCATCCTTTCTCACATCTTCCTATGTCTATTATCTCTCTTTCCCTCCCTCCCCTTATTTATTTCACTCCTCATTCCCACTGGTACACCCCCCCCCCCCATATTTCCCTCTATTACCCCCCCTCTCCACCTACCAGTGGGCTGTATGCGTAGCTGGGTCTTATCGCCCTGTTTCCGCGTCATGGCGAACCAGGTGTCGTCGGGGTCCTGGATCCACTCCGCGGCCTGGCAGTAGAGCAGACCCTGGTCCAGCGGCTGCAGCGTGTGGATGGTCAGCCGGTAGGCCGTGGCGCTGGTCTTGTCCAGCCTCAGGTCCCCCGCCGCCATGCGCTGGCGGTAGGGCCCGCCGCCGCGCAGCACAAAGTCCCGGGACAGGGTCAGCAGCTCCTGGGGCACAGCGGCGGGGTCCTCGGGGGACCGCAGGTACCAGCCCACGGAGAGGTGGGTGTGCTGGGTGGTGGAGCGGGACACCTCACAGGTCAGCTGCAGCGTGTCGCCCTCCACCTTGGAGAGAGTCTGGGCAGGAGCCGTGACGACCAGGGAGTCAGGGATGACTGATGAGAGAGAGGAGAGGAGGACAGAGGAGGAGAGGAGAGGAGAGGAGAGAGGAGAACAGAGGAGGAGAGGAGAGGAGATAGGGTTTAGCACATGAGAGAAAAAATCTACACGAGAAAGGAGTGGAGGAAATGTTGTCTCTCGTCTGTCACAGTGTCTCTCCATCTCCTCACTGTATCTCTCCATGTCTCTCCTGAGTCCTCACTGCATCTATCTACGTCTCTCCTCACTGTGTCTATCTCTCTGTCTCTCCTTACTGTATCTCTCTCTGTCTCTCCTCACTGTGTCTATCTCTCTGTCTCTCCTCACTGTATCTCTCTATGTCTCTCCTCACTGTATCTCTATGTCTCTCCTCACTGTATCTCTATGTCTCTCCTCACTGTATCTCTCTCTGTCTCTCCTCACTGTATCTCTATGTCTCTCCTCACTGTATCTCTCTGTCTCTCCTCACTGTATCTCTCTATGTCTCTCCTCACTGTATCTCTCTCTGTCTCTCCTCACTGTATCTCTCTGTCTCTCCTCACTGTATCTCTCTCTATGTCTCTCCTCACTGTATCTCTCTGTCTCTCCTCACTGTATCTCTCTCTATGTCTCTCCTCACTGTGTCTCTCTATGTCTCTCCTCACTGTATCTCTCTCTGTGTCTCTCCTCACTGTATCTCTCTATATGTCTCTCCTCACTGTATCTCTCTGTCTCTCCTCACTGTATCTCTCTATGTCTCTCCTCACTGTATCTCTCTATGTCTCTCCTCACTGTATATCTCTGTCTCTCCTCACTGTGTCTCTCTATGTCTCTCCTCACTGTATCTCTCTATGTCTCTCCTCACTGTATCTCTCTGTCTCTCTTCACTGTATCTCTCTATGTCTCTCCTCACTGTATCTCTCTATGTCTCTCCTCACTGTATCTCTCTCTGTCTCTCCTCACTGTATCTCTCTATGTCTCTCCTCACTGTATCTCTCTATGTCTCTCCTCACTGTATCTCTCTATGTCTCTCCTCACTGTATCTCTCTATGTCTCTCCTCACTGTATCTCTCTATGTCTCTCCTCACTGTATCTCTCTATGTCTCTCCTCACTGTATCTCTCTCTGTCTCTCCTCACTGTATCTCTCTATGTCTCTCCTCACTGTATCTCTCTCTGTCTCTCCTCACTGTATCTCTCTATGTCTCTCCTCACTGTATCTCTCTATGTCTCTCCTCACTGTATCTCTCTCTGTCTCTCCTCACTGTCTCTCTCTCTGTCTCTCCTTACTGTATCTCTCTCTGTCTCTCCTCACTGTATCTCTCTCTGTCTCTCCTCACTGTATCTCTATGTCTCTCCTCACTGTATATCTCTCTGTCTCTCCTCACTGTATCTCTCTATGTCTCTCCTCACTGTATCTCTCTATGTCTCTCCTCACTGTATCTCTCTATGTCTCTCCTCACTGTATCTCTCTATGTCTCTCCTCACTGTATCTCTCTCTGTCTCTCCTCACTGTATCTCTCTATGTCTCTCCTCACTGTATCTCTCTCTCTGTCTCTCCTCACTGTCTCTCTCTCTGTCTCTCCTCACTGTCTCTCTCTATGTCTCTCCTCACTGTATCTCTCTCTGTCTCTCCTCACTGTATCTCTCTATGTCTCTCCTCACTGTATCTCTCTGTCTCTCCTCACTGTATCTCTCTATGTCTCTCCTCACTGTATCTCTCTATGTCTCTCCTCACTGTATCTCTCTATGTCTCTCCTCACTGTATCTCTCTATGTCTCTCCTCACTGTATCTCTCTATGTCTCTCCTCACTGTATCTCTCTCTCTGTCTCTCCTCACTGTATCTCTCTATGTCTCTCCTCACTGTATCTCTCTATGTCTCTCCTCACTGTATCTCTCTACGTCTCTCCTCACTGTATCTCTCTCTGTCTCTCCTCACTATCTCTATGTCTCTCCTCACTGTATCTCTCTATGTCTCTCCTCACTGTATCTCTCTCTGTCTCTCCTCACTGTATCTCTCTCTGTCTCTCCTCACTGTATCTCTCTGTCTCTCCTCACTGTATCTCTCTCTGTCTATCCTCACTGTATCTCTCTATGTCTCTCCTCACTGTATCTCTATGTCTCTCCTCACTGTATCTCTCTATGTCTCTCCTCACTGTCTCTCTCTCTGTCTCTCCTCACTGTATCTCTCTCTCTGTCTCTCCTCACTGTATCTCTCTATGTCTATCCTCACTGTGTCTCTATGTCTCTCCTCACTATCTCTCTCTGTCTCTCCTCACTGTATCTTTCTGTCTCTCCTCACTGTATCTCTCTGTCTCTCCTCACTGTATCTCTATGTCTCTCCTCACTGTATCTTTCTGTCTCTCCTCACTGTATCTCTCTATGTCTCTCCTCACTGTATCTCTCTACGTCTCTCCTCACTGTATCTCTCTATGTCTCTCCTCACTGTATCTCTCTACGTCTCTCCTCACTGTATCTCTCTACGTCTCTCCTCACTGTATCTCTCTCTATGTCTCTCCTCACTGTATCTCTCTATGTCTCTCCTCACTGTATCTCTCTGTCTCTCCTCACTGTATCTATCTACGTCTCTCCTCACTGTATCTCTCTCTCTGTCTCTCCTCACTGTATCTCTCTCTGTCTCTCCTCACTGTATCTCTCTCCATGTCTCTCCTCACTGTATCTCTCTATCTCTCCTCACTGTCTCTCTCTCTGTCTCTCCTCACTGTATCTCTCCATGTCTCTCCTCACTGTATCTCTATGTCTCTCCTCACTGTCTCTCTCTCTGTCTCTCCTCACTGTATCTCTCCATGTCTCTCCTCACTGTATCTCTCTCTGTCTCTCCTCACTGTATCTCTCTATGTCTCTCCTCACTGTATCTCTATGTCTCTCCTCACTGTGTCTCTATGTCTCTCCTCACTGTATCTCTCTGTCTCTCCTCACAGTATCTCTCTATGTCTCTCCTCACTGTATCTCTCTCTATGTCTCTCCTCACTGTATCTCTCTATGTCTCTCCTCACTGTATCTCTCTATGTCTCTCCTCACTGTATCTCTCTATGTCTCTCCTCACTGTATCTCTCTATGTCTCTCCTCACTGTATCTCTCTCTGTCTCTCCTCACTGTATCTCTCTATGTCTCTCCTCACTGTATCTCTCTCTCTGTCTCTCCTCACTGTCTCTCTCTCTCTGTCTCTCCTCACTGTCTCTCTCTATGTCTCTCCTCACTGTATCTCTCTCTGTCTCTCCTCACTGTATCTCTCTATGTCTCTCCTCACTGTATCTCTCTGTCTCTCCTCACTGTATCTCTCTATGTCTCTCCTCACTGTATCTCTCTATGTCTCTCCTCACTGTATCTCTCTATGTCTCTCCTCACTGTATCTCTCTATGTCTCTCCTCACTGTATCTCTCTATGTCTCTCCTCACTGTATCTCTCTCTCTGTCTCTCCTCACTGTATCTCTATGTCTCTCCTCACTGTATCTCTCTATGTCTCTCCTCACTGTATCTCTCTACGTATCTCCTCACTGTATCTCTCTCTGTCTCTCCTCACTGTATCTCTCTCTGTCTATCCTCACTGTATCTCTCTATGTCTCTCCTCACTGTATCTCTATGTCTCTCCTCACTGTATCTCTCTATGTCTCTCCTCACTGTCTCTCTCTCTGTCTCTCCTCACTGTATCTCTCTCTCTGTCTCTCCTCACTGTATCTCTCTATGTCTATCCTCACTGTGTCTCTATGTCTCTCCTCACTATCTCTCTATGTCTATCCTCACTGTATCTCTCTGTCTCTCCTCACTGTATCTCTATGTCTCTCCTCACTGTATCTTTCTGTCTCTCCTCACTGTATCTCTCTATGTCTCTCCTCACTGTATCTCTCTACGTCTCTCCTCACTGTATCTCTCTATGTCTATCCTCACTGTATCTCTCTACGTCTCTCCTCACTGTATCTCTCTACGTCTCTCCTCACTGTATCTCTCTCTATGTCTCTCCTCACTGTATCTCTCTATGTCTCTCCTCACTGTATCTCTCTGTCTCTCCTCACTGTATCTCTCTACGTCTCTCCTCACTGTATCTCTCTCTCTGTCTCTCCTCACTGTATCTCTCTCTGTCTCTCCTCACTGTATCTCTCTCCATGTCTCTCCTCACTGTATCTCTCTATCTCTCCTCACTGTCTCTCTCTCTGTCTCTCCTCACTGTATCTCTCCATGTCTCTCCTCACTGTATCTCTATGTCTCTCCTCACTGTCTCTCTCTCTGTCTCTCCTCACTGTATCTCTCCATGTCTCTCCTCACTGTATCTCTCTCTGTCTCTCCTCACTGTATCTCTCTATGTCTCTCCTCACTGTATCTCTATGTCTCTCCTCACTGTGTCTCTATGTCTCTCCTCACTGTATCTCTCTGTCTCTCCTCACTGTATCTCTCTATGTCTCTCCTCACTGTATCTCTCTCTATGTCTCTCCTCACTGTATCTCTCTATGTCTCTCCTCACTGTATCTCTCTATGTCTCTCCTCACTGTATCTCTCTATGTCTCTCCTCACTGTATCTCTCTATGTCTCTCCTCACTGTATCTCTCTCTGTCTCTCCTCACTGTATCTCTCTATGTCTCTCCTCACTGTATCTCTCTCTCTGTCTCTCCTCACTGTCTCTCTCTCTGTCTCTCCTCACTGTCTCTCTCTATGTCTCTCCTCACTGTATCTCTCTCTGTCTCTCCTCACTGTATCTCTCTATGTCTCTCCTCACTGTATCTCTCTGTCTCTCCTCACTGTATCTCTCTATGTCTCTCCTCACTGTATCTCTCTATGTCTCTCCTCACTGTATCTCTCTATGTCTCTCCTCACTGTATCTCTCTATGTCTCTCCTCACTGTATCTCTCTATGTCTCTCCTCACTGTATCTCTCTCTCTGTCTCTCCTCACTGTATCTCTATGTCTCTCCTCACTGTATCTCTCTATGTCTCTCCTCACTGTATCTCTCTACGTCTCTCCTCACTGTATCTCTCTCTGTCTCTCCTCACTATCTCTATGTCTCTCCTCACTGTATCTCTCTATGTCTCTCCTCACTGTATCTCTCTCTGTCTCTCCTCACTGTATCTCTCTATGTCTCTCCTCACTGTATCTCTCTCTGTCTCTCCTCACTGTATCTCTCTCTGTCTATCCTCACTGTATCTCTCTATGTCTCTCCTCACTGTATCTCTATGTCTCTCCTCACTGTATCTCTCTATGTCTCTCCTCACTGTCTCTCTCTCTGTCTCTCCTCACTGTATCTCTCTCTCTGTCTCTCCTCACTGTATCTCTCTATGTCTATCCTCACTGTGTCTCTATGTCTCTCCTCACTATCTCTCTCTGTCTCTCCTCACTGTATCTTTCTGTCTCTCCTCACTGTATCTCTCCATGTCTCTCCTCACTGTATCTCTCTACGTCTCTCCTCACTGTATCTCTCTATGTCTCTCCTCACTGTATCTCTCTACGTCTCTCCTCACTGTATCTCTCTACGTCTCTCCTCACTGTATCTCTCTCTATGTCTCTCCTCACTGTATCTCTCTATGTCTCTCCTCACTGTATCTCTCTGTCTCTCCTCACTGTATCTCTCTACGTCTCTCCTCACTGTATCTCTCTCTCTGTCTCTCCTCACTGTATCTCTCTCTGTCTCTCCTCACTGTATCTCTCTCCATGTCTCTCCTCACTGTATCTCTCTATCTCTCCTCACTGTCTCTCTCTCTGTCTCTCCTCACTGTATCTCTCTATGTCTCTCCTCACTGTATCTCTATGTCTCTCCTCACTGTCTCTCTCTCTGTCTCTCCTCACTGTATCTCTCCATGTCTCTCCTCACTGTATCTCTCTCTGTCTCTCCTCACTGTATCTCTCTATGTCTCTCCTCACTGTATCTCTATGTCTCTCCTCACTGTGTCTCTATGTCTCTCCTCACTGTATCTCTCTGTCTCTCCTCACTGTATCTCTCTGTCTCTCCTCACTGTATCTCTCTATGTCTCTCCTCACTGTATCTCTCTGTCTCTCCTCACTGTATCTCTCTATGTCTCTCCTCACTGTATCTCTCTCTATGTCTCTCCTCACTGTATCTCTCTACGTCTCTCCTCACTGTGTCTATCTCCATGTCTCTCCTCACTGTATCTCTCTATCTCTCCTCACTGTCTCTCTCTCTGTCTCTCCTCACTGTATCTCTCTCTGTCTCTCCTCACTGTATCTCTATGTCTCTCCTCACTGTATCTCTCTCTGTCTCTCCTCACTGTATCTCTCCATGTCTCTCCTCACTGTATCTCTATGTCTCTCCTCACTGTCTCTCTCTCTGTCTCTCCTCACTGTATCTCTATGTCTCTCCTCACTGTCTCTCTCTCTGTCTCTCCTCACTGTATCTCTCTATGTCTCTCCTCACTGTATCTCTATGTCTCTCCTCACTGTGTCTCTATGTCTCTCCTCACTGTATCTCTCTATGTCTCTCCTCACTGTATCTCTCTATGTCTCTCCTCACTGTATCTCTCTCTGTCTCTCCTCACTGTATCTCTCTGTCTCTCCTCACTGTATCTCTATGTCTCTCCTCACTGTATCTCTCTATGTCTCTCCTCACTGTATCTCTCTACGTCTCTCCTCACTGTATCTCTCTATGTCTCTCCTCACTGTATCTCTCTATGTCTCTCCTCACTGTATCTCTCTATGTCTCTCCTCACTGTATCTCTCTCTACGTCTCTCCTCACTGTATCTCTCTATGTCTCTCCTCACTGTATCTCTCTATGTCTCTCCTCACTGTATCTCTATGTCTCTCCTCACTGTCTCTCTCTCTGTCTCTCCTCACTGTATCTCTCTATGTCTCTCCTCACTGTATCTCTCTATGTCTCTCCTCACTGTATCTCTCTATGTCTCTCCTCACTGTATCTCTCTCTACGTCTCTCCTCACTGTATCTCTCTATGTCTCTCCTCACTGTATCTCTCTATGTCTCTCCTCACTGTATCTCTATGTCTCTCCTCACTGTCTCTCTCTCTGTCTCTCCTCACTGTATCTCTATGTCTCTCCTCACTGTCTCTCTCTCTGTCTCTCCTCACTGTATCTCTCTATGTCTCTCCTCACTGTATCTCTCTATGTCTCTCCTCACTGTATCTCTCTATGTCTCTCCTCACTGTATCTCTCTGTCTCTCCTCACTGTATCTCTATGTCTCTCCTCACTGTATCTCTCTATGTCTCTCCTCACTGTATCTCTCTACGTCTCTCCTCACTGTATCTCTCTATGTCTCTCCTCACTGTATCTCTCTATGTCTCTCCTCACTGTATCTCTCTATGTCTCTCCTCACTGTATCTCTCTCTACGTCTCTCCTCACTGTATCTCTCTATGTCTCTCCTCACTGTATCTCTCTATGTCTCTCCTCACTGTATCTCTATGTCTCTCCTCACTGTCTCTCTCTCTGTCTCTCCTCACTGTATCTCTCTATGTCTCTCCTCACTGTATCTCTCTATGTCTCTCCTCACTGCATCTCTCTATGTCTCTCCTCACTGTATCTCTCTCTACGTCTCTCCTCACTGTATCTCTCTATGTCTCTCCTCACTGTATCTCTCTATGTCTCTCCTCACTGTATCTCTATGTCTCTCCTCACTGTCTCTCTCTCTGTCTCTCCTCACTGTATCTCTATGTCTCTCCTCACTGTCTCTCTCTCTGTCTCTCCTCACTGTATCTCTCTATGTCTCTCCTCACTGTATCTCTATGTCTCTCCTCACTGTGTCTCTATGTCTCTCCTCACTGTATCTCTCTATGTCTCTCCTCACTGTATCTCTCTATGTCTCTCCTCACTGTATCTCTCTCTGTCTCTCCTCACTGTATCTCTCTGTCTCTCCTCACTGTATCTCTATGTCTCTCCTCACTGTATCTCTCTATGTCTCTCCTCACTGTATCTCTCTACGTCTCTCCTCACTGTATCTCTCTATGTCTCTCCTCACTGTATCTCTCTATGTCTCTCCTCACTGTATCTCTCTATGTCTCTCCTCACTGTATCTCTCTCTACGTCTCTCCTCACTGTATCTCTCTATGTCTCTCCTCACTGTATCTCTCTATGTCTCTCCTCACTGTGTCTCTATGTCTCTCCTCACTGTATCTCTATGTCTCTCCTCACTGTATCTCTCTATGTCTCTCCTCACTGTATCTCTCTATGTCTCTCCTCACTGTATCTCTCTATGTCTCTCCTCACTGTATCTCTCTGTCTCTCCTCACTGTATCTCTCTACGTCTCTCCTCACTGTATCTCTCTATGTCTCTCCTCACTGTATCTCTCTCTGTCTCTCCTCACTGTATCTCTCTCTGTCTCTCCTCACTGTATCTCTCTCTGTCTCTCCTCACTGTATCTCTCTATGTCTCTCCTCACTGTATCTCTCTCTGTCTCTCCTCACTGTATCTCTCTCTGTCTCTCCTCACTGTATCTCTCTCTGTCTCTCCTCACTGTATCTCTCTCTGTCTCTCCTCACTGTATCTCTCTCTGTCTCTCCTCACTGTATCTCTCTCTGTCTCTCCTCACTGTATCTCTCTATGTCTCTCCTCACTGTCTCTCTCTCTGTCTCTCCTCACTGTATCTCTCTCTGTCTCTCCTCACTGTCTCTCTCTGTCTCTCCTCACTGTATCTCTCTATCTCTCCTCACTGTCTCTCTCTCTGTCTCTCCTCACTGTCTCTCTCTCTGTCTCTCATCACTGTGTCTCTCTCTGTCTCTCCTCACTGTCTCTCTCTGTCTCTCCTCACTGTATCTCTCTATCTCTCCTCACTGTCTCTCTCTCTGTCTCTCCTCACTGTGTCTCTCTCTGTCTCTCCTCACTGTATCTCTCTGTCTCTCCTCACTGTCTCTCTCTGTCTCTCCTCACTGTATCTCTCTATCTCTCCTCACTGTCTCTCTCTCTGTCTCTCCTCACTGTGTCTCTCTCTGTCTCTCCTCACTGTATCTCTCTACGTCTCTCACACCCATACAAAAAACTGCTAATCATTGACACATGCTAGCCTGTAATAATCCCCCCCAGAAAAATCTACTTTGCATTTGATATACTGCAAATATATGCCATCACACACACTGGCATTTAAAGGGTTAGAATTATAAAATGAATATGTGGTGTTATGATCAGGGCTGAAGTTGAATAAAATATTGTATTTATCAATTACAAAAAAACTGAAAATCCATAAAAATCTGTGTTGTTGCTAATCATACATATGCTAGCCTGTTTAACAATAAGTTGTGATGCCATCACAAACACTGGCATTTAAAGCGTACAAATAAAAAAAATGCCTGCACCAGAATGTGCAGTCTTTGTAACAAAAAAAATCCTGGTGGGGGACCCCCAGACCCCCTGCTTAAACAGTGGCCTGACTGGGGCTATATTTTGCACTATATTTCCTGGCCTGAATTATTTCCCCAGTCCGGCCCTGATTAGAAGCCTCCAATGCTTATTAGTGTGTGTGCGTTTGAACGTTTGCATGTTTCAACCATACATTTCCATTTATAAAAAATAAATAAATAAAATGATTATTATTATTATTTTTTTTACCTCCTATAATAGTGGGGGTCACGGCTCTCTGACAGTTTTTTTTGGGTCGCGGCCTGAAA
This sequence comes from Notolepis coatsorum, assembly GCF_963971535.1. Classification (NCBI taxonomy): domain Eukaryota; kingdom Metazoa; phylum Chordata; class Actinopteri; order Aulopiformes; family Paralepididae; genus Notolepis; species Notolepis coatsorum. The sequence goes on along the minus strand of NC_140167.1, from coordinate 99,963,985 downwards.
AGTTTGGGAACCCCTGGTCTAGCCTGTACCCCCCAGACATGTTGCTGGCCCCGTCAAAACAGTATCCTATCAGCCTCTCCATGGGCAGGTCGAGGCGTAAAAGTCTTTTATACACAAAAACAGCGTCTCGGCTGTTGTGTCTGGGCCGGGCATTGTAAAAACCCCAAAAGAAGTTCTGAGCTTCCAAGTTGTCATCGGCTAACTGTATATTACACGAGAATTGTTCTTTTCCAGTGAGTGATCAGTGGTTCCGTCAGCGCTCAAGCCTCTAATTTGTCGCTGAATATCATGGGCAAACAGCTGTAAGATTTCATTTTGGATGTTGTTGGACATCCAGTTGTCTCTCTTTTGGAGTCAATTCTTCAACTCGGGATCAGACTCGGTGCGCACTCTTTCCATCATGAGCTGCCATAACACCCCATCCCTATTTGCATCACCCCTCAGTGGAAGCCCCTGACGCCCGAGGGGGGGTATAGGGGAACAGACTCAGTTAACTCTTCAATACCTGATGCTGAGGCTGAACCCGTCGTCTCTGTCTCTCTCTGACGTTTATCAGATTTAGTGGGACTGTCACTGGGACCGGCGGGACGTTTAGAAAATAAATCTGATATTTGTATTTTCTGCAAGTGAGACATTCTGTGCTAGCAAAGTCTGACTACTAGCTCAAATCGACTGACTGCGCAAGCACTGTATCACGGTAGCTCAGTGGTTCGTGGCGCGTGGGAAGGGCGGGAGACGGGAGGTGAATACAATTAGTTGTTTCACCTGTCATTCAATCAGTCTGTGACAGTCTGTCATCACTCGGAAATCTACTCTGCTGCAATCTTGTCTTGTATATAATATACAAATATATAAATACTGTCATATTTTATGCCGCACCCCCCACATCCAACGTGCCTGGATCCAGAGGCAACCGGCTATTCGTCTGCTATTTGTAGATATATCAAGACAACAACGCAACTTGCCCTCAGGGACAATCATATTTAATCTATTTAGATAGAGTATGTATGTATTATTTACAGATAATTGAAGGTACCTCAAAACATGAAACCAAGCCATGTCACACATCGTGTGTGTGTGTGTGTGTGTGTGTGTGTGTGTGTGTGTGTGTGTGTGTGTGTGTGTGTGTGTGTGTGTTACTTGAACAATTTTCACTGTGCTCCTAAATTTCTTTGTGTGCTCCTTGGGAAAAAGGTTAGCGTAGAGCCCTATATATGGAGACATTAACATTACGTTATCAAACATAGGGACGAAAACTGTAAAAAGTGTCAACAATTGTTTTATAGTCTTTATGTTAATTTTCATCATAAAAATTATGTGCCCCCGAAATAAATAAAAAAAAAGTCCCCGAAAATCAATTAAGCGGGGCAAAAAAGCCCTTGAAAAGAAATGTTAATTTCTAACCCTGCTGTCAGCAGATGCTTTCTTTTGATAGTTTGATAAGTGAAACTTTGCGTTGTTTACTACCGATTTGATATGTTTTTTAAATGTAAGATTGGATTTTTATCCCAAGGTATCAATATTCGGATACAACTGTCAACCTTTCTCCTCTGACATAGACATCAGGTGAGACAGTATTCATCAGCCTCTTTGTAAAAAACATGCAACAAGTTTGTTTGGTGTTTAAATGCAGACATGAGTTAGTCAACCATTCAGTGACCGAATTCAGCCAGCCCAGCTCCCACAGCATGTTGATTGGCCCATCTCTCTGACAGACAGCCAGACGTCCCCTGTGCAATACAACACAGCATGTTAAGATCAGAGGAGCGAGAGAGAGATAGAGAGAGAGAGAGAGAGAGAGAGAGAGAGAGAGAGAGAGAGAGAGAGAGAGAGAGAGAGATAAGAGCGAGAGAGAGAGATAGAGATAGAGAAAGAGAAAAATAAATAGAAGCAAGGGAGTAAAGAAGGGGGGAACGAGAGAGAGATAGGAGGGGGAGAGAGAGAGGAGGGGGAGGTGGAGAGGAGGAGCAGACCGATGCAGATGGAATGATGGATGATGGATAATGGAGACAGAGATATGCGACAGCTTCGAGAGGCGTGTTGTTGAGAAATGTTCCACATGTATCTGGAAATACACCCTGTTGCTTTGGAGATGAGCTCTCCAAGGTTCTGACACCATGGGGGTAATTATCTGGTTCCCACCTGTATGTTACCGCTATGCTTTGCTGGCTTCATATCACAACCAGGCAAATTAACATTATAAAATTAACCTTTGATCTCCCGGAGCAACGGTACGTCATGGTATTTCATTTGACTTACTCCAAAGCATTTCATATTACCTAAACATTAAACCCGGGCCACTTATGTGTCAAAGGTTTACCCCATCATTGCATTGTCATCCATCATTATAACACCATACCTATCATTATGCATGGTGATGCATAAACCATACAACTTAATAAGCCGTAGCTCTCATAATATGTGCTCAATCCACACAAATGGTACCTCATTTCCAGTGTTGGACAAGTTACTTTTAAAAAGTAACTAGTTACAGTTACTAGTTACTTCTTCCAAAAAGTAACTAAATTACTTACTCAGTTACAAATTAGAAAGTAACTATTTTGTTACTTTCAAGTAATTTTTTTTACATAAACATACAGAAATCTAAACTATTTTAATGTTGCTGTGGGACAAAGTAAGACTAGCCTCCAATCAAATGCCATGTATGTAGATATTATTATAATTACTATGTTTATATAGTGGATCATACAAACACAATAGATGTTTTGGAACTTTTGAAATGTATTGCCCCTCAACAGGCCACAACTGGGCAACATTAAATGATGCTTGTTAACACTTTGAGTGCCACTCACGAGATATCTCGGGTTTTTAATAGTGACGTTGAATGCCACTCACGAGATTTCTCTGATTTTTATTTTTTATTTTTTTTTAGCGATCTGAAAAATTATTGCATCACCCGAGCCTACCCGAGTATAGCCGAGCGGCGCCGGCGATCACTGTGGAAAAAAGCGCCCCCTGTCGTCTCCCAGATGACATAAGTGATTTTGGAATGGACTCAATGAAAATGAATGGGGAAAAAAATCCGGTACTCCACATTTTCCAGTCCACTGATCCAGCCGGGGTTACCACAGTTCATTCTGGAACCTCAGATCCCTGCTGATCATGGAGTTCTACAGTATCGCGTTGGATCCATACACGTATCGATTTTTTCGAATGGTGATCAGGAATTGGAATATACCAGTTGGATACCATCTGATGTCAGGTAAGGACTCTATGTTATCAGTGGTAGGATAATCAGAGTAAGTTTGATGAAGTTATAAGCTGTTTTGTGAAATGTCTTCTTTCGGTTTCACTGTAAAAGTCCGAGAGGAAATCAACGAGGCGATTATCCGTGCGCGGCCGTAATGTGCTTGCGTGCACGTATAATATTGATAATCTAGCGTTTATTTGAAAACGATTCATAAAAAGGCCGACGAATATCAACGTTGTGGAATATTCCACTAAAAGACGATTTTCATAGAATGGTCTAGAATAGGCTGTTTTTTATATCAAAACGGGGGCTTTTCTAACTGCTCTGAAACGGAAACAACGCGATAAAAAAACAATCTGCCTTGACAGCACTGACTGGAAAATAGTCTTTGATAATGCGATGGGCAGATTAGACACATAGCCATAATTTAAAACATAGATTAGGCGATATTAACGTTAACATTGGCGTCGATGGTGGCATTCAGCCGGTAAAAAGGAAAACCAGGCGTGGCGCTCAAAGTGTTAAGCACTATACCAAAAATAAATAACAAATATATACTGATTGATTGAACATTTTAATGAACAGATTGCAGAATGGGTACAGTACAGCTCAATACACACACTTGTTAAGGGGATGCAGACCAGAGAAAGACTTTCGTCTTGTTTACATCAGGGTCCCCCATTTTCAATTCATGACATTTATGACATACACAACATACAGATATAAGAATCTAATCTAATCATCTAAACAAATCTAATCATGACATTTAAAGACATGCATGACATACAGATATATATATCTCTGACTCTGAGCACCTGAAGACTGTGCTATTAAACCAGGAAGTGCAGCACTATGTCAGCAGAGTAGAGCCTCCACTACTGTGGTGTCCTGCGCTGCAACACGAGTGAACAAAAAAACGCTCGACTGCTTGCTTGTGTTGTTCGTTGGATTCGTTTTGGATTATTTGTCCGCCAAACAAACTGTCAAAACGTACACGGACCACGGTCTCACGCTGACTGAGTCGCTTGTGTTGTCCCTGGGTGTCAGACTCTGGAGGCACCTGCCCACCTCTACCTTTGATTGGCTTACCATGACATTTTACTCAACCTCAGCCAAATTGCGCGCTGAGGTTGGCTGAGAAGGACAGTATGCCTCTCGGCGCAGAGATCTTTCTGATGAAAAAAAAAAAGCTTCAATCATAGACAGTAACGGCACTGCAGATTTTCCCTACTCTATGAATTCGACAAGGTGCAATACCGGCCAGATCCTATTAGGGGCGCTATCGCGCTACTGCAGTGTGCCCTGTGGGAGAACGGATCAGTCTCTTTTTTTTTTCTTTCAACGGAGATTTCAGTAGCAGGATTCTGGATCAGCAGCCTGGATTATGTTTCGAATCGCAGATTTCACCATGCAATAAGGGGATTCATCATCAGCCAATGGACATATCGATCTACCAGATGGCGATCGATAACGGGGACATGCTCGGGGGATCCAACCGGCTCATGGTAAGATCTTTTTCACGTAAATTACATGCTGATCAGAGCTTGCTATGATACTCAACCAGCCGACCAGCGTATGTGGCTACTTAGACGAACACAGTTATTGGTCATCAATAATAATAAACAACGTCCCCCGCCCCCCCCCCCCCTTTCATGCATACATGCTTTGGGATCGTGCCGACCATATGCAGTTTGAGTTATTTCTGTAGCATCTGTAAAACGGAAATGCCATTGGATATAACGTTAGCAGCTATTAGCTCTATATCTAGCCTTCCAGAAAATATATTAGACCAAATCCGCTATAATGCTTATATTCACGGCGCTATAAAATGAGAACCTATTGATGCATTTTTTTTTCTTTGAGCCATTTTGAAGGGACGGTTTATGGACTCAATTGACAATGAGAATGGACAGATAGCAATACTATAAACTAAGTATATATTTAGCTGTACTAAAAAACCCCACGTTTGTTTACAAAAGCTGGCCCTCTACCATTAAATTAGACGGGGCCATTGTGTTAAGATTGGAAGAGTAATCCGTTAGATTACTCGTTACTGAAAAAACTAACGCCGTTAGTAAAGCCGTTCTTTATAACGCTGTTACTCCCATCACTGGGAAAACAAGAAGTAAAAATTCTCAAAATGCCCCTATAGTATGTACTAGGGGTGTAACGGTACACGGAAGCCACGGTTCGGTATGGACCTCAGTTTTGGGGTCACGGTTCGGTACGATTTCGGTACACAGGAAAACAATATTTATGATAATTATATATAATAATTTTGTATTAAGTTATACTTAGTTCCACCTAGGCTTGCTGCGATAGTCAGTCAGTGATAACGGTGTCATTCTGTGTTCAGGAATCCACTTGAGTAAATTAATTGCCTATTGCCCCCACCCCCCACCGTTGTATAGTTTCACTTTCTCTTCTAGACTAGATTTTACTTCATGTGACGCAGAGAAAGACTAGAGAAGAGATGCCATGTTACACAACAATGAGAGGATTTATCAATATTTTGGATTTAAAAACACCGTAGCAGCTCGACTGGAGAGGAGCTCAAAGGACCAGTCCAGATCAGCAAAAGTACGTTTGCGTTTTTTTCTCTCTCGGATCAGCTGGAAAGTAGCACGGAGGTGTGTGTGTGACTGTGTGTGTCTTTCCATTGGTTAACATTATTAGGCGAACAAGAAAACGATGAACATTTTCAGCCTATTGTATATGCTGTGTTACAAACATACTGTATCATTCATGGTTGGTTTTGTTTCAGTGACACCTGTAGGTAAGGGGAGGAGAGGAGGGGAGGAGAGGGGGGGAGGAGGGATCATACAAACACAATAGATGTTTTGGAACTTTTGAAATGTATTGCCCCTCAACAGGCCACAACTGGGCAACATTAAATGATGCTTGTTAACACTTTGAGTGCCACTCACGAGATATCTCGGGTTTTTAATAGTGACGTTGAATGCCACTCACGAGATTTCTCTGATTTTTATTTTTTATTTTTTTTTAGCGATCTGAAAAATTATTGCATCACCCGAGCCTACCCGAGTATAGCCGAGCGGCGCCGGCGATCACTGTGGAAAAAAGCGCCCCCTGTCGTCTCCCAGATGACATAAGTGATTTTGGAATGGACTCAATGAAAATGAATGGGGAAAAAAATCCGGTACTCCACATTTTCCAGTCCACTGATCCAGCCGGGGTTACCACAGTTCATTCTGGAACCTCAGATCCCTGCTGATCATGGAGTTCTACAGTATCGCGTTGGATCCATACACGTATCGATTTTTTCGAATGGTGATCAGGAATTGGAATATACCAGTTGGATACCATCTGATGTCAGGTAAGGACTCTATGTTATCAGTGGTAGGATAATCAGAGTAAGTTTGATGAAGTTATAAGCTGTTTTGTGAAATGTCTTCTTTCGGTTTCACTGTAAAAGTCCGAGAGGAAATCAACGAGGCGATTATCCGTGCGCGGCCGTAATGTGCTTGCGTGCACGTATAATATTGATAATCTAGCGTTTATTTGAAAACGATTCATAAAAAGGCCGACGAATATCAACGTTGTGGAATATTCCACTAAAAGACGATTTTCATAGAATGGTCTAGAATAGGCTGTTTTTTATATCAAAACGGGGGCTTTTCTAACTGCTCTGAAACGGAAACAACGCGATAAAAAAACAATCTGCCTTGACAGCACTGACTGGAAAATAGTCTTTGATAATGCGATGGGCAGATTAGACACATAGCCATAATTTAAAACATAGATTAGGCGATATTAACGTTAACATTGGCGTCGATGGTGGCATTCAGCCGGTAAAAAGGAAAACCAGGCGTGGCGCTCAAAGTGTTAAGCACTATACCAAAAATAAATAACAAATATATACTGATTGATTGAACATTTTAATGAACAGATTGCAGAATGGGTACAGTACAGCTCAATACACACACTTGTTAAGGGGATGCAGACCAGAGAAAGACTTTCGTCTTGTTTACATCAGGGTCCCCCATTTTCAATTCATGACATTTATGACATACACAACATACAGATATAAGAATCTAATCTAATCATCTAAACAAATCTAATCATGACATTTAAAGACATGCATGACATACAGATATATATATCTCTGACTCTGAGCACCTGAAGACTGTGCTATTAAACCAGGAAGTGCAGCACTATGTCAGCAGAGTAGAGCCTCCACTACTGTGGTGTCCTGCGCTGCAACACGAGTGAACAAAAAAACGCTCGACTGCTTGCTTGTGTTGTTCGTTGGATTAGTTTTGGATTATTTGTCCGCCAAACAAACTGTCAAAACGTACACGGACCACGGTCTCACGCTGACTGAGTCGCTTGTGTTGTCCCTGGGTGTCAGACTCTGGAGGCACCTGCCCACCTCTACCTTTGATTGGCTTACCATGACATTTTACTCAACCTCAGCCAAATTGCGCGCTGAGGTTGGCTGAGAAGGACAGTATGCCTCTCGGCGCAGAGATCTTTCTGATGAAAAAAAAAAAGCTTCAATCATAGACAGTAACGGCACTGCAGATTTTCCCTACTCTATGAATTCGACAAGGTGCAATACCGGCCAGATCCTATTAGGGGCGCTATCGCGCTACTGCAGTGTGCCCTGTGGGAGAACGGATCAGTCTCTTTTTTTTTTCTTTCAACGGAGATTTCAGTAGCAGGATTCTGGATCAGCAGCCTGGATTATGTTTCGAATCGCAGATTTCACCATGCAATAAGGGGATTCATCATCAGCCAATGGACATATCGATCTACCAGATGGCGATCGATAACGGGGACATGCTCGGGGGATCCAACCGGCTCATGGTAAGATCTTTTTCACGTAAATTACATGCTGATCAGAGCTTGCTATGATACTCAACCAGCCGACCAGCGTATGTGGCTACTTAGACGAACACAGTTATTGGTCATCAATAATAATAAACAACGTCCCCCGCCCCCCCCCCCCCCTTTCATGCATACATGCTTTGGGATCGTGCCGACCATATGCAGTTTGAGTTATTTCTGTAGCATCTGTAAAACGGAAATGCCATTGGATATAACGTTAGCAGCTATTAGCTCTATATCTAGCCTTCCAGAAAATATATTAGACCAAATCCGCTATAATGCTTATATTCACGGCGCTATAAAATGAGAACCTATTGATGCATTTTTTTTTCTTTGAGCCATTTTGAAGGGACGGTTTATGGACTCAATTGACAATGAGAATGGACAGATAGCAATACTATAAACTAAGTATATATTTAGCTGTACTAAAAAACCCCACGTTTGTTTACAAAAGCTGGCCCTCTACCATTAAATTAGACGGGGCCATTGTGTTAAGATTGGAAGAGTAATCCGTTAGATTACTCGTTACTGAAAAAACTAACGCCGTTAGTAAAGCCGTTCTTTATAACGCCGTTACTCCCATCACTGGGAAAACAAGAAGTAAAAATTCTCAAAATGCCCCTATAGTATGTACTAGGGGTGTAACGGTACACGGAAGCCACGGTTCGGTATGGACCTCAGTTTTGGGGTCACGGTTCGGTACGATTTCGGTACACAGGAAAACAATATTTATGATAATTATATATAATAATTTTGTATTAAGTTATACTTAGTTCCACCTAGGCTTGCTGCGATAGTCAGTCAGTGATAACGGTGTCATTCTGTGTTCAGGAATCCACTTGAGTAAATTAATTGCCTATTGCCCCCACCCCCCACCGTTGTATAGTTTCACTTTCTCTTCTAGACTAGATTTTACTTCATGTGACGCAGAGAAAGACTAGAGAAGAGATGCCATGTTACACAACAATGAGAGGATTTATCAATATTTTGGATTTAAAAACACCGTAGCAGCTCGACTGGAGAGGAGCTCAAAGGACCAGTCCAGATCAGCAAAAGTACGTTTGCGTTTTTTTCTCTCTCGGATCAGCTGGAAAGTAGCACGGAGGTGTGTGTGTGACTGTGTGTGTCTTTCCATTGGTTAACATTATTAGGCGAACAAGAAAACGATGAACATTTTCAGCCTATTGTATATGCTGTGTTACAAACATACTGTATCATTCATGGTTGGTTTTGTTTCAGTGACACCTGTAGGTAAGGGGAGGAGAGGAGGGGAGGAGAGGGGGGAGGAGGGGAGGGGAGGAGAGGAGGGGAGGGGAGGAGAGGAGGGGAGGGGAGGAGAGGGGGGGAGGAGGGGAGGAGAGGAGAGGGGGGAGGAGAGGAGGGGAGGGGAGGGGAGGGGAGGAGGGGAGGAGAGGAGAGGGGGGAGGAGAGGAGGGGAGGGGAGGAGGGGAGGAGAGGAGAGGGGGGGAGGAGGGGAGGAGAGGAGGGGAGGAGAGGAGGGGAGGGGAGGAGGGGAGGAGAGGGGGGAGGAGAGGAGGGGAGGGGGGGGGGGAGGAGAGGGGGGGAGGAGGGGAGGAGAGGAGGGGAGAAACAGCCGAGTGCAGAGTGAGCGTTCATTTGTTCTGTCGGCTTGTTCATGCCTTTACAAACTTCAACGTTTTATTAATCATCTAAATGTGGCAATCCAAGCTTGATATGCAACGTTAAATGAATGGCCTTCTGTGTTAAGACTGTTAGTAAGCCAGTGTAAAGTAAAGTAAAGATATTGAGCATACATTTGTAAAAATGTGCATCCCTAGTTTCACCTATAGTGTCCTATGAGACGTATTGGTCGCATGGCTGCATGTACCGAGCCGTGACACCCATACCGTGAAGTCGTACGGCTGCATGTACCGAGCCGTGACACCCATACCGTGAAGTCGTACGGCTGCATGTACCGAGCCGTGACACCCATACCGTGAAGTCGCATGGCTGCATGTACCGAGCCGTGACACCCAGACCGTGAAGTCGTATGGCTGCATGTACCGAGCCGTGACACCCATACCGTGAAGTCGTATGGCTGCATGTACCGAGCCGTGACACCCATACCGTGAAGTCGTATGGCTGCATGTACCGAGCCGTGACACCCATACCGTGAAGTCGTACGGCTGCATGTACCGAGCCGTGACACCCATACCGTGAAGTCGTATGGCTGCATGTACCGAGCCCTGACACCCATACCGTGAAGTCGTATGGCTGCATGTACCGAGCCGTGACACCCATACCGTGAAGTCACAGGACGGATACACACACCGTTACACCCCTAGTATGTACTCTATATTATATACTTTATATTATGTACTCTATAGTATATATAGTATGTACTCTATAGTATGTACCCGAGAGTGGCCACAGAGACACACACACACCCATCCAGCTGACACGGAAACAGACGCACGCAGAAGGTTACACATGTGCACACACACAGCCTATCAGCACGCAGAAGGTTACACATGTGCACACACACAGCCTATCAGCACGCAGAAGGTTACACATGTGCACACACACAGCCTATCAAAAGGACGGCGTGTTAAGACGTATAGATCATTGACAAAGCATTGACCGTACTTCTGTGAGGCACTTTGTGATTTTATCTGTGAAAGGTGCTATACAAATCAATTGTACTTACTTACTTACTTAGACTGTACAACAGCGTATTATAGTTACACCTGTTTTTACACCTGTTTTTACACCTGTTTTTATACACCTGCTTTTATCTAATCACGCTCATATTTTTATTTTAATTTTAATATTGATGGGTATGATTTAATTGAATTTTATCATGTACTTATTTTAATTCATGATGCAGACATAACGTGTAACTACTGTATGGGAATGGTCAATGTCTGTATACTATGTGAGCTGCGAGATACCCTGAATTCCCCAAGGGGATTAATAAAGTATCTATCTATCTATCTATCTATCTATCTATCTATCTATCTATCTACCTACCTACTTACCTACTTACCTACTTACCTACTTACCTACTTACTTACTTACTTACTTACTTACTTACTTACTTACTTACTTACTTACTTACTTACTTACTTACTCTCACACACACACACACACACACACACACACACACACACACACACACACACACACACACACACACACACACACACACACACACACACACACCACACACCACCCACCACACGCACACGCATACATAAGGTTACACACGCACACACACTTGCAGCCTATCAAAAGGAGGGTGTATTAAGACGTACATGTAGAGCGTTGACAATGGGCAGCAGTCGTCCGTTCAGCCTGCGGCCGGCAGACAAATGACTGCAGCGAATAATGGAGAGAGAGAGGCTTTCCTGTAAACACTGTGCTGATTGTGAATCCTGGGAAATTGAAGTGCTTTGTGTGCAGCCACCTGGTCTACTGCAGCTCTTACAGGATGACAAACCAGCATGTTTCAGACCACGTTGACCCCCATGTCTTTATTTTTTTTATTTAATATGTATTTACCACAAAAAAAACAAGAATTATCTCATACCTCTGTCCCACGACCCAAAGCGGGTTGAGCACTCATATCATCCTAGGTGTGTTAAGTTTGTATTAACTCATTGGGGGCCAAACACATAATATTACGTGTTTCACCACCAACGCTTGAGCGCCAAACACGTAATACTACGTTTTTAAATCCTTTGATATTTTTCCTTTGATCCCCATTCTAAACGATCATCCGGATCACTCTAGCCGTCCCTGGCTCGTTTGCCTACGTTGGAATTGCAATGTCGATCGAATCTCACCAGGTGGCAGTATCACCTACCTTTTGAACTCTGATCGAAAGGGATCAGTAGAGACAATGAATGAACTGGACTATCAAGACTCGCTCTGAGGGGAGGAGCTCTTGTAGAGCCATATGAAATCCGCTAATTTTTTTTCCAAATTCCATTTTTTTCGTTTTAATAGTTCAGAATTCTGTATTTTGCTTTGTACGCTCATTTTACCATCAGAAATAGTGTCTAATAAGTGGGAATGAATAAATGTGCACAATTTAATAAGATATAACAGTCCATTTAATGTTTTTAAAGGCCAACTTGCATGTTGTATTTTTGTTCAATAAACAATGTGGACTAGGCCAACGGTGACTTTCATGAAGAAGGAAAAAAAAATTATTGAAATTGACCCAGTTTTAGCGTTTTTATCAAACATTTTGTCGGCCCAACACAATCACCACGCACGTGGATATTTTAATCAATGGTTCATAACGTGCGCGTGTAATCGAAATGATGTCGTCACAACAGGTGCAGGGCACCAGGGGGCTCTGAGAGTCACACACAGCTAGTGGCAGGCACTGCAGGCAGAGATCATTGCTACTACTAGCCGAATGAAAATGTATCTGTTTCACCTAACAACACTATTGCTCCGTGATCATAGCCATCCATCTCTAAAGCTAACCACTATTTGTAAAAGCCACAACCACGTTACCATATTTGTAATAATGTAAATCATTGTGTCGTTGTACATATTGTGTATACACCGTTAGAAGCTAACATAGCTTAGCTTGGTAGCTATTGTGCTAACAACATATCCCGACGTCCGGCTCGCTGGCCGGCATGAACGCCCGACCCAAAATGGTTCTCTCCTCTCTGTACACCCCCGTCCCCACGGGTACCCTGCCGGGGAGCCCATGGACGCGACAACGGCGGCAGCCGTAGGGTGCTCGAGCCCGTAACGCTAGTGGTACACGATAGCTATGAGCTAACTAACGCTACAGGCTCAAACACCCTACGGCCGCCGCTGTTGTCGCGTCCACAAGCTCCTTGGCAGGACACCCGCGAGAACGGGGGCACACAAAGAGGAGAGAACCACCCCAAATCGGGCACTCATGCCGGCCGACAAGCCGGACGCCGCGGCACGTTGTTAGCACAATAGTAGCCCACTGTGATGCACCGAGTGGGCCACCATTGATCAACATGCAGCGACGTGTAGCTTGCATGATGCGTGTGCAGTGCTTTGCCACACAGGTCTGAAAAGAGGACCTGCACATGATTTTACTCGTTCCCCAAACTCCTCTACATGCCCCGATGTAAAATGGTTCACGACAGTAGACATAATGCTAACGTTAGCCAGCGCCATATATCCAGTAGTACTATGACCCGGACGGGCATAATGCATACGTTTCCTGAAGTGACGTCACGGCCGTGCTAGCGTCTGATAAGCTTTTAGATTTGCTCGTGCATGTTATTCGTGCATGGACCTTTTTAACCATTTCTGAGTGAAATTTCCGGCATCAAATTGAAAAAAATAAATAATTAAATTAGATACCAATGATGTAAACTACCCATAATTGCAGAGTAGGGTTTAACCTGCAAGTTGGGCTTTAAGTGCTGTAATACAGTTCAATTTTACACAATATTTTTCAAATAATATTGTGACAAAATAGCTATATCTATTCTATTGTGATGAAATATAGTAATGCATCATTTAGGCACATTTAGTTTAGTTTATAAAGGACAGTGTGTGTATTGACAATAATTTGCATTAAACAAATAGATGGGTGCACCAGATTTAGCAAGAACCTATCATTTCTAGTCCTATGTACTGTAACGTTACATAGCTATTTCATCACATGTCAGTGATTAGCCTCGCCCTCTAGCTGTATCTATTGTGATCACTAGGGATCATCGTTAGAGAGCTGGTGTGTTGCGGCACTGCAGATATGTGAATGTTCATGCATTTTTAAGAAGGGCTACTTCCACAAAAAAACAAAGAACTCACCAAAACATCTCAGTAGCACCTTATCTAAATGTTCTATTTCATATATGGAGATTCATATTTATTTATGTATTGCATGCATTTCTACATTTTATTTCCTATTTTGTTTATTCATCCCAGTATCTTTCTTTCTTATGTGTGGAATTCTACAAGGCATTTACATTCACATTTAGTCATTTAGCTGACGCTTTTATCCAAAGCGACTTACAAGTTCTGTACGACAGGTCATCAGGAAGGATACAACTCTATCAGCTGAGTAACAATATTCATCAAAGTGTTGCGTGTTACAGTGTAGGTTAGTTTATTAGGACAAGTGCATGACAGTAAGGTTAGTTAGGGTTAGATTTTTTTTATTTAATTTTTTTAATTTTATTTCAGATAATGGTTGAAGAAGTGCGTCTTTAGTCGACGGCGAAAGATTGGACGGGATTCGGCTGTCCTAACTGGGGTGGGTAGTTCATTCCACCATTGTGGGGCAAGGACTGAGAATAGCGTGTAGGTGGTGTATATGTGTTTGAGGATGATATCCTTCAAACAGGCAATAGTGATGATATAATTTGGGCAGTGCTGAGCTGGGTTACTTTCCTCCAGTGTATTTGTCCCCCGGCCCCACCCAATGGCCCCATGCACACACACACACCGAAGTAAGACATTTTTTTTTTTTTTTTTTTTTTTTTTTTTAAACACTTCGATTTTTTTTTTATGTTCGAAGCTTGTGCCATCGAACGAAGCTTCGAAGCTTCGAAGTATTTAAGACAGCCCTAGTGTTGTGTGTAACACGCTGTAGCGTCCCCGGTCGTGTTTGATTTGCACCAAACGTTCCATGTTCTCCCGAACATGGGATTTCAGTCCAGATTAGGTCACATTCTGCAATATTCCACGTTTACAGTTGATTCCATTTTTATTGGTCAATTCCGCGATTCCGTGAGCAATCGCTAGCAGATATGCTCGCCTCAAAACCTATAGTTTCCCGTAAACATGTGTAATTACATATTAATTATTAATCATGATTCCCGATGGGATCATTGGAATTATTCTTTCCGGAGTACCTTCTGGCTAAGGTAAGGACCCCCTATATCTATTTTACCAAACCCGAAACATGTTTCTGTAACGATCACAGTGTCTTCCGCAACCGGACCTAAACCGAGCATTTTCTGGGTAAGACTACCCCCCCCCCCCCCCCCCCCCCATGATGATCTTGTGGAGGCACATGTGTACATGGTATATACCTTTGATTTGTGAGTATTTGGGGGTTCAACCAGAACGATTTGGGCTTATTGCATATAACGCGTTTTATCTTGCGATCTATGGAAAAAGACTGGACTATTTCGGACATGGGCGATGTTTAGCGTGTAATAAACTACAAACGACAGTGTGTAGAAACAAACTCTTTTTTACATGTTGGACTAGAAATAGTGTCTGTCAAATGAGCCATACTATTGTCTCCATAGCTATAATATAGAATATACAATAGCTCCGCAAAGATCGTGAAATATCGTGAAAATGGTCAAGAAAAGCTGGCGCTAGACAGTGAAGGATGGGGGAAGCTTGTGGTGCTCAATGAGTTAAGGCTCAGAACGTCAGGGCTAATTCACGTTATTGCTTTGTTTGGACACGGTTGTTTATTTAGTCTGATCAATGCACACTTAAAAGTGAAGCATGGCTTCATTTATCGCTTTTTATGTGTATTTATTGTGCTTTTATTAAGCCTCAAATGACTCACACACTTTATCTTTGTTCAGGTTAACAACGGAAGCAATCGCGTTAATGATCTGATATTTAATGTAAAGGTCTAAACACTGACGAGGGCCTTATTTCTGTATTCTCTTCGCAAGCACCCGGGCACATGGGCTGTTTCCTTTTCATTATGCATGTGAACAGTTTGTTTTTATAGACTAAGTCTGTCAGATCTTTCATTTGATTATTGCACATTTTGTAGCCAATTCAATATCAACGAAGAGGAGAAACCTTGAAGGCTTTCGTCTCTCAATAACATAATACTGTAGTCACAATAATAAAGCTTAATAATAGCATATGAGAAATACATCATTTTTATAAAGCAGCCGTGTATGTGTGTGTGTGTGTGCTTGTCAGACTGTGTGTGTGTCTGTCTGTGTGTATGTGTGTTTGTGTGTGTGTGTGTCTGCATGTGTCATGCATACATGAGAGATATGAGATGAGAGAGAGATGAGATGAGAGGGAGAGAGTGAGTGAGTGTGAGAGTGAGATAGAGAGTGAGCAAGAGAGAGATGAGAAGGATAGTGTCTGAGAGCGGGTGCGAGAGAGCAAGAGAGAGATGAGATTGAGGGGTGGGATATGGCAAGGACAGAGACACAGAGCGTTAATGAAATGAGAGAGAGAGAGAGAGAGATAGAGATATAGAGATAGAGAGAGAGAGAGAGAGATAGAGAGATAGAGAGATAGAGAGATAGGTAGAGAGGTAGAGAGGTAGAGAGGTAGATATAGAGATATAGAGATATAGAGATATAGAGATAGATAGATATAGATAGATAGAGATAGAGAGAGAGAGAGAGAGAGAGAGGATGGAGGGAGAGATAGAGTGGGGTCAGAAAGACACAGTGGATGCAGATGAAGACCACTTGACATCTTAGCACAGTTTAACAAGGCACTCAACAAAATATATAAATAAATAAAATAAAAACACTAGATAATGAAAAGTCTCGCTATGATGATGCTGTATATCATTCCACTCCACTGGAATAAAAGGAACACATAATATGTCTCTTTTGGTGGGATCTCTGGGATATTCATGAGAGACTTGGGAAGAGCGTCACCTCTCAGAA
Organism: Notolepis coatsorum; assembly: GCF_963971535.1. NCBI lineage: Eukaryota > Metazoa > Chordata > Actinopteri > Aulopiformes > Paralepididae > Notolepis > Notolepis coatsorum. The sequence continues at coordinate 99,947,341 of NC_140167.1, read as the reverse complement.
GAGCTCTCCAGGTCACGCTTCCTCGCTACATTGGTGCCGTTTCTCTGACCAATAAGAAGAGACGCCGCTGCAGGGGCCGCCAGAGCGAGGAGATGATAATGAAGTCATCCGCTCAGGACCCACTTGAGGTTTAAGCCAAACAGACTTTCTTCAAGACGTGAAATGTGGAAACGCTGGTAGTGTATTCAATATCATTATGTTAAGTTGGAGTGCTATACACACACACACACACACAGGTGCCAATAAACCTCCACTGAGAATGTTATTGCTTTTATACTGTATAACACTTTCTTTCTTCCTTTATTTTTACACAATCCTTTCAAACATAATCTTAAACAAATACAAAGACCGCTTTGGTCCCCCGTCGAGAACAATTACTCATCTGTTGCTAAGCGATGCATGGTGCTAGTTCCTATACTGCTGTTATAGACCATTTCACTTGATATATACAATTTATAAAAAAAACATTCTAAATGGGCTCATGTTTTTATATCCTCTTGCAGTGTCTGTTGATGGCAATAGCCGACAAAAAAATAAGAAACTCGGACCCAATGCAATTCCGCTGAAAAAGTCCATAAGCACGACACTGTACGAAGTATGTTGTATAATAATCAGTATTGACACTAAATTAACCAGCTTGAAGCCACAGAAGATGACAGTGACCCTATCCTCCAGTCAGACTGGATGAGTGGAGGAGGTACAGGTGCAGAATTGTTAGTAGCCTATATGGATGTGTTGAGACTGTTGAGTTTGACATGCGTGAGCATATATATGTTATATATATTATATATCATTTACATTTTAAACACTCACACACTTTATCTCCATATCATATAAACTATTAAGTATAAGTCTTACACTGTACTCATTATACCACTATATTAAATCTACAGTCTATCCAATCCATATACCACTGTATGATAGCAAAGCACAATAACATTGTACACACTGTTTATATATATATATACACATGATATATATATTCACACACACACATCACACACTCACCAACATCACACCATTTACCAACATCACACCAATATCACACACACCAACATCACGCAATTTACCAACATCACACACACACATAGTGTGTGATGTTGGTGTGTGTGTGTGTGTGATGTACAGTATGTGTGCATATCATATGCACACATACATCACACACACACAGACATCACACACACCAACAGATATACATCACAAACATAAACACACTAACGTAACATCACAAACGCACACGCTAACATCACAAACACACACACTAACTTCACACAAACATCCCAGACAACGCATGCCCAGAAAATGATAAGCCTCTGCTTATGCTGTTGCCACAACAACCCACCTACACTACAGCCCACTGTTGCTATGACAACCCACCTACACTGGTGCTGGGGGCCTTCTGGAACACCCAGTTTTCTTTTTTTGGCTCCAACTGTCCTTAAATAGATTAGGAGTGTCCTTAAATAGATTAGGAGTGTCCTTAAATAGATTAGGACTGTCCTTAAATAGATTAGGAGTGTCCTTAACCTGTTCCACCCCACGGGGTCGGTACCGACCCCTTTATGACAACACATCATAAATCAATCTCTCAAAAAGAGATTTGAAGTTTTTTTTTTTTTTTTTTTTTGTATTTTTGAGTTAAGACCCTAACCATGTCAAAAACAACAGTCAAAGTGTATATTTAGTGCAATACGTTTGTTTAGCAATGATTTTCCATGACATTAGTTAAATATGAGCTTATTAAAAAAGTCGCGTATCACATCACACAACTGCTGTTTACATTAAGAACCGAGGGGAATATGACGTATATGTGTAGTCCTAATGACCGGGAGACTCAGGGCTTTCGAATGACACAAGAGGTAAAGAGAACTACAGTTCCCAGGGCACACCATCCATTTCTCAAGCCAAACAATGCTTTCATTAGTTCAACCAAAAGAGTGACAATACGTGTTTATATCTCAATTTCGGAACAAACAACACGGCGGTTGTCATCAAATGCAATGTTTAATTGATTCCTTACCTTTCTGTCGTTCGTTTGAGCCCATCCACAAGTAAATCCGATATGAAACACGCAAGCAGTTATCAAAATGCTGTTGCCTCGTCTGAAACACTAAAGTGCACACACGCTACTCTGTTGCCATCTGCTGGCCGGGAGGTGTTACAACAGCTCGAATGCAGACTGTAGCGTTGTACCTTGTATCGCGGCCTTTCGAACGATATCTGACTTGACGTGTTTTGTATTTAGGAAGGTATTTGAATGTCCTTGCGCAAAGGACCGATAGGCATTTGGAATTTTACCTCTGCGACGCACGGAGACGCACAGATAGTCGAATAGGCCATCAACACGCTATAACAGCAGTACAACATAAGTTTTAGTGCTTTTCTTCGTTTTATTTGACATTTAAAAATGTCTAAGAAGATATACAAGACACTACATGAGGTTTTGGAGGAGATATTGAGGGTTTCTGATACAGAAGTGATAGATTCGGGCGACAGCACAGATAATTCTGAAGATGAGATGTAAGTAATTCTTTATTTTGATCATATAATATACTTTGTGTTTATTACATCATATTGATTACATCATATTGATTACATCATATTACATCATTATTGTATTTTTGTTATAGTGATTCTGATTCTGAAGAGGAGATTAGGTGGACAAAGGCCACAACTGCCCCCCCCCCCTCCCCCAAGCTCAAGGTACTGTATATGCAACTTGATCTATGTAGCCTACTGTATACAGTAAGATAATATATTCCTTTAGTGTGGAACTTGGTCTCACTGTCAAGTCAACTATAATACAATATGATACATTTGACTGTACTTACTGTTTACATACCTGTAATTACTGTATATGTTTAGTTCAAGTAAATTTATTTGTCACATACATGTACTGTACAGTGAAATGTTCTGTCCTGTATACAGTAAGATAATATATTCCTTTATTGATCCCTGATAATTGCTTCATACAGTAAAACTAAGAATAAAATTATATCTGCATTATTTTATTTATAGTGATTCTGACGGCGAAAGGATAACCCCCTCTACATCGTCTGGGCCAGCAGCACAGAGGCACACCTCGGGCACCGCCCCCACCCCCTCCCCCTCCAGACGACCACCTACTACTCGATCGGCACGCAGGCCAACCCCCGAGCAATCAGCATTTTCAAGGTGTGTAACTTGGTCTCAACTATAATACATACTTTTGTGATACATTTGACTGTACTTACTGTTTACATACCTGTAATTACTGTATATGCTTAGTTCAAGTACATTTATTTGTCACATACATGTACTGTACAGTGAAATGTTCTGTCCTGTATACAGTAAGATAATATATTCCTTTATTGATCCCTGATAATTGCTTCATACAGTAAAACTAAGAATAAAATTATATCTGCATTATTTTATTTATAGTGATTCTGACGGCGAAAGGATAACCCCCTCTACATCGTCTGGGCCAGCAGCACAGAGGCACACATCGGGCACCGCCCCCACCCCCTCCCCCTCCAGACGACCACCTACTACTCAATCGGCACGCAGGCCAACCCCTGAGCAATCAGCATTTTCAAGGTGTGTAACTTGGTCTCAACTATAATACATACTTTTGTGATACATTTGACTGTACTTACTGTTTACATACCTGTAATTACTGTATATGTTTAGTTCAAGTTACATTTTACTCCTGCTAACTACCTGTGTTGTGCAATGACTATATTTTAATCAAATGTATCACTCTGTTTCCATATGATAGTGGGCTTGAAGAAGACGATGATGGGTACATGCTGCCTACTTCACCGGAGCGCAGGTCATCTACTCAAGCCAGTGATCCCTCTTCCCCCACCCAACCACCGCCAAAGAGGGGTCGTGGACGCGGTCGTGGACGCGGTCGTGGACGCGGTCGTGGACACGGACGTGGACGTGGTCGTGGGCAGTCTCTGTTGGCTACTGGAGATGCTGAGGAGGAGAGGTGGTGTAACAAGGAAGAGCCGGATGTGGAATATCCAAGGCCACAGTTTGCACCTAAACACCCACCTGGCCCCAGGATCGACACCACTGTAGCCTGGTCTCCTCTCAGCCTCTTCAAGCTGTTCTTCAGCTCTACGCTTGTGAACACACTAATCAGAAACACTAACGCCAACGCAGAACGACAAGTGACAGCAGGGGGCAAAAAGTACAAGTGGACAACCCTCACGGTTGACAGCTTCTATATTTTTCTGTCGATCATCCTCTTTTCTGGCCTATTACAGGTTCATACAAGGGCTGACCTTTGGAGGACGAGGTGGCCATATAATATACCATTCCCCAGGAGCAGCATGACCCGGCAAAGATTTGAGACCATCTTCTGGTCTCTTCATCTCTCTGATATTACAGAAGATGAAGAGAATGAAAGAAAAAAAGGCACTCCCGGGTATGACAAGCTATTCAGAATCAGGCCAATGTACGACCAGATTGTGAATGCCTGTAATGCACATTTCCAGCCATACCGGGAGATTAGCATTGATGAAAGGATGGTTGCCAGTAAAGCCAGAATTGGATTCAGACAATACATGAAAGACAAGCCGACCAAATATGGTTACAAACTTTTTGTATTGTGTGACTCCAGCACTGGCTACACTTTCAACTTCTTTATCTATCAAGGGAAATATCTTGTAGCCAAGAAGAAGGGAGAACTTGGTCTCAGCGTCACCTCCGTAATGGATCTAATGAACTTTGACCATCTTGGTAAAGGCTACCACTTGTATGTTGATAATTTTTACACAAGCCCCCTGCTTTTTAAGAAATTAGCAGAGAATCATACGATGGCTTGTGGAACTGTCCGTGCGGACAGGCTAGGATTTCCCCGAACCAGGGTCAATGACCTGCAGCGCAAGCCTACGAGGGGAGACATGAGGTGGATGAGGAAGGGCAACCTCCTCTTTGCCAGGTGGATGGACACTAAGGTGGTGAGCGTGTGCAGCACTATTCACAGAGCCTACAGCCAGGCCACTGCAGCGAGGAGGGTGAAGGGAGCGGATGGAGTGTGGGGTGTGGCTATGCTCCCTATTCCGGACGCCATCAAGGACTACAACATACACATGGGAGGGGTGGACCTGTCAGATGCCCTGATCCAGTACTATTCGGTACGTGGCAAGACCATGCGATGGTATAAGACCTTCTTCTACCATTTCTTGGACATTGCCAGTCAACTCCTTCCTCCTGCACAAGCAGTTGCTCAAAAGTGCAGGTGAGACTCCCCTGACTCAGAAGCGGTTCAGGGAGACTCTGATGGAGGAGTTTGTTGGCGAGGCCAGGGCTGTGGTTACTGCTGCTACCCCCCGCCCCCCCCGCTCCCCCCTCGGCTGTATGCCTGTGTACTTGGGGGAAGATGCCACGACTGGCCGCAGGAGGTGCGTGCTCTGTATGGAGAAGGCTAAGGAACAGGGGCAATTAAAGACCAAAGTGATCAAGACCCCTGTCTCCTGCACCAACTGCAAGGTTGCATTGTGCTTGACATCAACTAGGAACTGTTTCTTGGAGTACCACGAGAGGCTCCACTCAGGGGTGATGTAGTGTGCAGTAACTAATTGTACTTGTAGGGCTGTCAACGAATATTCTATATTGAAATTAATAATCCACTTGTAAAGACCCCTATTGTATATAGTAGGCTTTTTGTTACATTTTTTATTGCATTATTTGCACTTTGTTTAGCATTTTATCTTTGTATTTTTGTGTTTTCGTACATTTGCCAAGCAGAGGTGATGCACCCAGACTTTACTGAAACCTATCCCTGAAGTTACAATTTTATTGCATTATTTGCACTTTGTTTAGCATTTTATCTTTGTATTTTTGTGTTTTCGTACATTTGCCAAGCAGAGGTGATGCACCCAGACTTTACTGAAACCTATCCCTGAAGTTACAATTTTATTGCATTATTTGCACTTTGTTTATCATTTTATCTTTGTATTTTCGTACATTTGCCAAGCAGAGGTGATGCACCCAGACTTTACTGAAACCTATCCCTGAAGTTACAATTTTATTGCATTATTTGCACTTTGTTTATCATTTTATCTTTGTATTTTCGTACATTTGCCAAGCAGAGGTGATGCACCCAGACTTTACTGAAACCTATCCCTGAAGTTACAATTTTATTGCATTATTTGCACTTTGTTTAGCATTTTATCTTTGTATTTTTGTGTTTTCGTACATTTGCCAAGCAGAGGTGATGCACCCAGACTTTTACTATTTTAATTTTTACAGATGTATAATAAACAACCCCATTTGGAGGCAAAACTATACAAATTGTTGTTTTTTATTGATTTTATACTGTGCACAATGGTAGAATATGATGATGCACAGGGTACATGTCATACTCAAAGTCTGCATTATGTGGCAATAACCTCCTGTAGTGATCATAAGTGTTTTTTTCCAGCCAAATTCCATTGAAACCCATTTGGCACATTTTGGGCACTTTTTGGGTATCCCAGATGTCCTTTGAGTGTCCGCCTGGTACTACACCTATTAGAACTGCTCTGGAAGCTATGTCCTTTGTTCAATTGCTTAGCCTTTTGGTACAGTTGTTGTCAGGAAGTTGCTGAATGAGCTCAGTGGCATCCTTTCAGGTTTGGACATTGTTAGCATGGTGTTATTCACTGTCAAACATGAGGGAAAAACAGGCGAGGATGTAAATCTATATTTCTTCTTTGGTTCATCACAATTTACTCATAGCATATTACCAGACACAATATTTATAACACTGGGAATACATTCCCTGAGTTCCATAGATGTTCCTAGATACCAAGAACATGCAAATGGTCCTTGTAGAACTGGAGAAATCTTCCATTTTACTTGGGTATGTACTTTTGGCAAATTTTCGAGAAATTTGGCTGGGGTGGAACAGGTTAAATAGATTAGGAGTGTCCTTAAATAGATTAGGACTGTCCTTAAATAGATTAGGAGTGTCCTTAAATAGATTAGGAGTGTCCTTAAATAGATTAGGACTGTCCTTAAATAGATTAGGAGTGTCCTTAAATAGATTAGGAGTGTCCTTAAATAGATTAGGACTGTCCTTAAATAGATTAGGAGTGTCCTTAAATAGACTAAATTATAATGACAAACACTAACACTAACTGTAGGCAGAACTCACGGGACCTTCTGGATGGAAGCACGGACAAGTCCTCAGACGTCAGACAGTTTCACGCAGACTGTCCCTGGAGAGAGACGCACTTCCAAAACCCTTGTTCCGAATCCACATGCATCCGAATATGTCATCAGAAACTGTTCACAGACAGTGAAAGGGCTTATAATAAACACCAGCTAAATGTTCAATCAAAGTGAACCAGTAACATGCTGTATACATAATGACCACTGTTTATTTACATTATGGATTCAAATGAATAATGTGTTCATAGTCATACTCGAGAGGTCATGCACTAAACCTGTTCAGATGGAGGACCGGTGCTGCTCAGATGAGGACCATATAGTCCTAAATAGGGATGTCCCGATCCGATCACGGGATTTTTCAAAAAATGGGGATCAAAAAAAGAATCTGTATTTTTATATTTTTTTTTATACATTTTTTTATTCAACAAACATGACCATGTTCACGTCTTAAACTCATACTGAGGCCTTAGTTTTGAATTTTTAAATTGCATATCATCATTCAGTTTTTAGATTACTCCGGTTGCAACGCCTCGCTTGAATGAAGTTAACTTTTCACCTGGATAACGTCAACATTCAGGGTGAATGTCATGTGAGCCACCGGCGCTCGAGCCCCCCGAGGGACTATTGAGGCAACAGACTCGCTTCGCCAGTTTCTGACAAAAATGCGTCAAATCGGTTACTAATGGCAAGGCGCTCGCCACTAACGCAGGAGGCGCTGGGTTCGAGCCCAGCTCTCGGCGTTGCTACCGGCTTGGCCGGTCGTTCATACTAACACAATTGGCAGTGTTAGGGGGTGGGAAAGCCAGTGGGTGGGGATTGGACGTTGTGGACAGCGACTCCTACAGGTCGGTTGGTGCGCCTGTACAGCAGAATCAGGAAGTATCGGGGGCAGCGTGAGCCTCCCACGCGTTACTCCTCGCCGCTGAGAGATCGCGCTGTGCAGGTGAAAAGATGCGACAGGCTGCCTCCTCGTGTACCGGAGGGGACACGTGATGCAAGGCTCGGTCCTCACTGCAGCCGACCAGTGGGAGGCATAGTCTAGCAACGTTCGAGACAGGGGAGGGGAGAATTGAAGGAAGAATTGGTGAGGTGAAATTGGGATGAAAAAATAATAATAATAATAATAATTTAAATTAAAAAAACATTTTTTTTTAAAGATCGGTATCGGTAGATACTCAAAATCACATGATCGGGATCGGATCGGGAGCAAAACAATTTGATCGGGACATCCCTAGTCCTAAACCTAAACCTGTTCAGAGGAGGACCGGTGCTTCTCAGATAAGGATCATACAGTCATCAGAAAGGCAGGTACTGGAGACACGGATCATCTTCAGAAACATATTTAATACGGCGCAGAAAATCACTAATGTTTCAACGCAACAGTGTCTTCTTCAGAGTGAAGAATATTACTCACATTATATTATATTACTCGGAGTGAAAAAGACACTGTTGTGTTGAAACGTTAGCAATTGTCTGTGTAACTGAGGGGTACAATTCCCTGACTGTATTGTTAGATATGATACTTACTACCACTACCTCTTGTACTTTAGACTCTGGCCACCCAGTACTAGGTATAAATAATTATGATAAACACTCCCACCTGATGAAACGGATCCAACACAAATGTACCAAGTCGAAAGTCTGCGTTTAATAATAATACATAGCAAAAGGTATGTACAACGATCACTTAATTACATTTATGATTTGAAATAGTATGCACTTTTATGGCAAATGAGTATTCGTAGGTAGATCAATATCGAATGTCCAATCTCTGATTGCGCAGGAAGCAAATATACAACCTGGAATATTTAGGGAACAATAGCAATGATACTTGAATGATTATATAGCTGGATACACTAGGGGAAGGTTCCGACTGCTTGTAGGACAGCTGGAGGGGGGGGGGGGGTAGAGTCTGGCTGTATCCCGTCTGGCCGAGGGTATCCTGGGAGAGCCCACAGTCGTGCGACCCGGTGCCCAGCGATCCTCGATCCACAGATGAAAGCAGTTGGACTCTCTGTGGCCGGCGTCCTCCGGTCCACGATGGAGAGACGTGAGGCGACCTCGTCGTGTAGAGCGTCTTCTCACCTGTCGTCCTCTCCGGGGGGGGGGGGTATTTCCAACACACCGCAGTGTTGGCCTTTATCCATAGAATAATCAAAGTACTCAAAGCATAATCCAAGCCGGGGAAGGCTAGCCGTCGTCGGTAGAATAATCCAATATACAGGTCCACTCGCTCTTTGGCCTGGAGCTCCTCGGGTGCAGCTTCACGTGGGGTCAACCACCCTGGATAAGCGTCCAGCTGATGCCCGAAACGATGGGGGTGCTGATTACTATAGAACTCTTACCGCACGAGGCACTACATATGAATAGACTATTATTAGCTTAATAGAATACGTCCAACTCGACGATATAATGCCAAATATGACTATTCAAATATTAATATACACAATGTCTCAATGCCGATACTGGGCCGAATTGGCCTTACTGCCCACACGTGATTCGCGGGGAGGCTTTTGCGTCTGTCACTCTGTTGGAGGGTAAGGAACTGGACTAAAAGAAAGCTCTACTTTAATAGCGCAGTATATATACGCACTATGAACAAATAGTACCATTAGTGGTGCGGTAGACATATTCCTACGCGGAACTAGGACTTGTCCATACATGTTGAGCGGTACGATTGAACCTGGTCTGAGGGGTATGGCGACCTGGCACCAAGGTCTCGTCCAATGGTAGAATGGAGACTATTATGGGATGTTCAGTAGACTAGAAGGGATATTCAATGCATATTGTACAAGGAATATACAAGGGATATCAGGGGATATACAAATACAATTAAATATATATATATAAATAAATATATATATTCGGTTTAATCTGATCCTTCAGAACAGCCGCCCCCTAATTGGTCCCAACCCAATTAGTTAAGCAGAGACAGATTAACCGCACTGTCTACCACTCAAGGGTTCGCTGTAAGGGTCAGTCAACTCACAAAGTCATAGGGTCATGGTCATCATCGATTGTGTCTGGGAGTCGGGGCAGTTCTATGAGCCTCGCCACAGGACGGGTGTAAATGCGCCCCTGGACGAGTACTTCAGCTGCTCGGACCTTGCCGTCGGCACCGGTGATCACTTTGCTTACGCGGCCAGCCGGCCACATAGCTCTGGGTAGTGACTGGTCAATAATCATGACGACTGTTCCTTCCGTCAAATTGTCTCTCTCTTTTACCCACTTCTGGCGGGTCTGTAGAGACGGTAGGTAGTGCAGTAGGAAACTGCTCCAAAACTTGTCGGCTAATACTTGGCTGTACCTCCACATTCGTCGGCCGTTCGCTTCTTCAGGCCGGTACATTGTCTGGGGTAACGCGGGATCTAGCCGCCCCATTAGGAGGGTGTTGGGGGTGACTGGGTCGACATCTGCTACATCACTGGAGACGTAACCGAGGGGCTTTGAGTTCAATACTCCCTCAATCTCCGTGAGGACTGTCATTAGGACTTCTTCCGCCACAGTCTGGGCCCCCAGTACTGCGTACAGGGCTGTCTTTATAGAACGTACTTCTCGTTCCCAAGTTCCACCGAAGTGGGGTGCGTTTGGGGGGTTGAATTGGAAGTCAATCTGGGCTGGAGCGAGGTGGGTCTTAAGTTCTGGGCCCATAGCTTGGAAGCTCTCCCTCAGCTCTCTTTCTCCGCCTTTGAAGTTTGTCCTGTGATCGGACAATAATGTAGACGGTTTTCCTTTCCGTGATGTGAATCTTCGGAAGGCCATAAGGAATGAGTCTGCGCTCATGGTCGGAAGGAGCTCGATATGTATCGCTCTGGTGGTCATGCATTTGAATACAATACCCCACCGCTTCTCGGTGCCTCTTCCTTTCTTTATGTGCAGCGGGCCAAAACAGTCCATGCCTGTTGAGTGGAATGGCTTGTCGCCGAGTCGGAGGCGACATGGAGGTAGGTCAGCCATCCGTGGTATGCTGGGCTGCGCGCGCCACTTTCGGCAGTCTAGACAGGTTCGCTGGAAGCGTCGCACCGCCTCTCTTCCTTGAAGTATCCAGTAACGACGTCTGATTTCCGCGAAGACTCTCTCTGCTCCTGCGTGGTGTACATCCTCGTCGTATTTCTTTATAATCAGCTCTGTGACCTTGTGTCGGCTGTTCAATACGATCGGGTACTTAATGTCATCCGGTAAATTGGGGGCTCTCCGCAGGCGACCACCCACTCTGATGAGGGTATGTGTGTCACTCTCGGGGGCCAGATGAATCAATCTGCTGTCTGATGGGACGGGCTTTCCTCCCTGTAGACAGTCTAGTTCATCGGGGAACGAGTCTCTCTGGGCTCGTTGCAGTAGAAGCAGTTCTGCTTCCTCGTAGTCAGCTGCTGACATATCAGCGGGGGACTTAATCTCTGGGTGGTGCCGCAGGAATGTCCGTTGCTGCGCACTCTCTATGGTAATGCAATCGTCTATGTTGGGGTCTGCGGAGACAACAGTGCTCAATCCACAGAACATGGGTTTCTTATTCTCAGCCTCCTCGTCACTTGCTTCCCTCGGGGTGGGCGTGGGCCAATCTCCTTCCGGGAGCTTGAGGAATGCTGGTCCGTCACTGTAGATGTTATGACGGGTTAAGTCATCTAGGGACATTCCCCGGGTGATGACGTCAGCTGGGTTGTGTTTTGTATCAACATAGCGCCAGTTTGCTTCTCCGGTTAACTCTCCGGTTAACTCTTGAATCTCAGTGACTCTGACTCCCACGAAGACTTTGTATTTGCATGAATCCGATTTGATCCAGGCGAGTACTGTCGTGGAATCTGACCACAGGATTGTTCTATGCACCGGAATGGTGAGCTCACGTTGGATGAGCGTGGCTAGATGCGGTCCTGCGAGGGCTGCGCAGAGCTCTAGACGTGGGATAGACTGTTGCTTGCGTGGGGCTATTCTCGAGCGGGCGAGGATGAATGCTGTGTAGATCTCTCCCCCCTCTTCTTGGGCCCGCAAGTAGGCTACTGATCCGTAGGCGACCTCGGAGGCGTCACTGAAGACGTGTAAATCCATTTTACATGTCTCTGGCCTCACCGTGGGTGGGAAGTAGCTTCGGCGTATATTAACGCCTGGGAGTGAGTGGAGTTCCATCTCCCACTCTCTCCAGGTGGATGCAAGGTGTGCGGGAATGGGGTCGTCCCAGCCCTGGTCCTTGTCCCACAATGCTCGTACAATCATCTTTGCCCTGGTGGTGTACGGTAGTATACATCCTAACGGGTCATATTGTCGGGCGAGTGTTCTGTACACACTCCGTCTGGTGGTCGGTATTGCCGTCGACCTTCCCTGCTCCGTGGTCAGGGGTTTGTGTCTATAGTGGAGCGAATCTGTTTTGAAGCGCCACACTAGTCCTAGTGTCATCTCTTGGGCTTCTCCTGGGATTGTGGCCATCCAGGTCTCGCTGCTCGCTGCCTTGTCCTCGGAGGAGAGGCTGCGCAGTACGTGCGGATCGCTGCTGGCCCACTGCCTGAGATCAAAGCCGCCTTTGATCAGAGAGGCGCGGAGGTAGGAGAGCCTCGGCTTCTTCCTGGGTCGAAACGCTTTGTAGACAGTTATCTACGTAGAAGCTGTTCTTCACACTGTGTCGGACCTCTTCGTCCGCTGCTGGGTCCTCTGCGACATGTCTCTGTAGTGCAAATGTAGCACAGCATGGGCTGCATGTAGTTCCGAAAGGGAGGACTTCCCATTGGTAGATGGCTGGGTGCTCATCTCCTGGCCTCTCTCTCCATAGGAACCGCAACAGGGGCTTGTCTTCCTCTACTAATCTCACCTGCAGGAACATCCCTTTGATATCCCCGCTGATAGCCACCTTGTCCTGGCGGAAGCGGAGTAGTACGCCTAGTAGGGAGGGGCCGAGTGTAGGACCGGGCAATAGCTCTTTATTCAGATTTTGGGATCCGATCTGGTAGCTGCAGTTAAACACGATGCAGTCTTTGCCGTTGTGATGAACCTTGTGGTGGGGCACGTACCACGGTTCAGTCGTCTGGTCGGCCTCTTTAATGTCAATCTTTGTGACGTGTCCCGCTGTGATGAGCTTCTCAATCTCAGCGCGGTATACACTTTCTTGGGCGGGGTCCTTGGCTAGGCGCCGCTCTGTGTTTAGTAGGTACCGCTCTGTGGCGTCTTTCTTTGCGTGAAAGGTAGGCATCCCTTCCCGCCGCAGGAGTGGCGTGGCGTATCTCCACACGCCGCTGACTGGGACTCTCTTTGTTCCCGTCTCGAGGAGGTTAATGGCGTAGATGTCGTCTTTAGAGCGAATGTCTTTCTTTTCGTTCTTAAAGGGCATTTGTTCTAAGGTCCATAGCCTCTCTACATGCTGCAGGAGTGCGGTGTCTCCCTCTGTGACTCGGGAGTGGAGACAGCTAGTGGCTGTGGTTCGGTTGAGAGATTTGGCGAGTGGGCCTTGGAGAGTCCATCCTAGGTGGGTCTCGACTGCTGCAGGACAGCCTCTGGGTCCGGTATGAACCCGGTCTATCGGGACAATGAGGTCTGCATGGTCGGAGCCTATCAACAGTGTCGGGGTAGCACCGTCTATGAGTGGGATCGGTAGCTTGCGTAGATGTACATATTTCTCCATCAGCTTGGCTACGGGGTATGTGTACCGCGAGAGTCCTATTTCTTGGCTGGTGAAAGCGTCTGTAATCCTGTACCGTCGCTCGGGCTGGCCGCTTGCTGCGATAGAGAATGAGACATTCTCGCCCTTTATCGTTTTCAAATCTCTTCTTATTGTCCGAATTGTCATTTGGTTTTCGCTCCCCCGCAGCCCTAGCTGGGCCGCAGCGGACGCGAGCAGAAGGGTCTTCTCTGACCCGTCATCAAGGACGGCGTAAGTGTCCATGACTTTATTCTGGTAGCTCAATGTCACACGGACTACCTTTAAGAGCACTCTGGCTCCGCTGCTGCTGGCGGGGTCGATGTACATGACGCTTGCTTTGCTGCTTGATGGTGCGGGTGGAGGCCGCCGTCTGTTACTGTCGTGGAGTATGTCCAGATGGGCTCCATCGCACCGACTGCACTTTTTCTTTAAGCGGCATTCGGCTGCCATGTGTGATCGCGCACAGCGAAAACAGCGTCTGTTGGACTTTATCCATTGACTCGCTTCCTCCGCATTCATCTTGGGGAATGAGTCACATTGTGACAGCCAGTGTTCTTTCTCACAGTAGGGGCACACTATCTTCCACTTCTCCTTTCTTGAGGGGGTACTGTGGCTCCTACTGCTTGGCACTGACTCCGATTGGTGCATGACAGTCACCGATCTTCCATCATTTAGTCTCCTGGTTCCTTCTCTGGAGCCAGGGGTGCTCCGTCCGAATGTATCTAGCCGTAAGCTGCTGACTTCTCTCGCCAGGAAGTCGGCTAGGTCGAGGAGGTTCGGTTCGGGGCCATTAGGGTCTCGGTGGTCTCTCTGCCGCCTAAAGCGCTCCTGTCGGGCGGGCGGTAGCTTCTCCAAGATCCTCTCTACATTTGAGTTGGCGTATAGTTCATGCCTACCCTTTTCCCTCTGCGCTCCCAGCATCCCTACTAGGGACTGCACTCTGATGGACAGGTCGTCCAGTGCTCGATTGTCTGTTGCTGGGGGTAGGCGGTCGATGTGCCTGATCTCCTGGATCACGTAATCCCATATACGTCCATATCTCTGGTCCAACGCTACCAGCGCTGCGGTGTATGGGGTCGTGGAAGTGGCGTAGGCGAGCGCTATGTTGTGCGCGCGGGGTACCTTTAAATGCTTCAGTAGTATCGCGTATTTATGGCGTTCATCAATGACATCCACCAACATTGTCTCCAGACACATGCGGAGCTCCGTATACTGGGCCCGGTTCTCCTGGGTGAAGTCTGGTACCATAGGTGTGCCAATGTATGACGCGGATTGTTGATACATCGGCGAGCGTTGGGGGAGAGGCCTCCTAGGCGAGTCTCCTCCTGCTCCTTGGCGTGGGCTGGTACCGGCTGTGTACCATGGCCCGCTGGTCCAGGTGCTGTTCCTCGGTGCGGGTCGTGCGTCGTGCTCACCCGTGAATAGCGTCGGGTGTCTGTAGCGCAGCTCCGCGGGGGTATAGCCTGGGCTGTACTGGACCTCCTGGTCCGGTAGAGTACTGTGCTGTCGTCGGGCGTGGTTCTCCTCCTCTTCCTCTTCGTCTTCCGTTAGGTCAGCCAGGGCTTGTAGTCTCTGATTTAGCCTCTCCGCAGTGTATGCTGCTCCTTCCCGGTGGCTGGGTCTCGCTTGAACCGGTTGGGGAAGGGGGTCTGCGGGGGGTATAAACCTCGTCTGTTGGTCAAGTTCAGGGTCGCTTACTCGGCTAGGGGATGCCGCCCTGGAGTGATGTCTAGACGAGTTCCTGGAGCCTCTGGTGGAGGGAGGGGGTGTTGTCCTTCTGATCAGCTGTTCTATTAGTTGCGCTTGTGCTCTGTCGCGCTCGGCTTCGCGCTTGGTGAGATCCGATTCTCTCTGGGCACCGGTGGCGGCGCGCTGGGCGTCGGCCCGGTCTCTTGCCATATTCTCTTCCATCTGAATGCGTCTTATTTCCAGGCGTATGTGCTCTTCTTCGCTCCGTTGCTGTATCTGCAATCGATCGCGTTCACCCTGGAGTCTATCGCGTTCAGTAGAGGCTTTCAGGCTGACGAGGAATGCCTGCTGTAGTGTCCTCTCTGCCTCGCTGGGAGAAGACGGTTGTATAGGGGAGCCGTCCCTTGGGGTACTCCGTGCGGAGTCTTGGAGCTCTATCTCCACGGTGCTCTCCTCATCTTCTTCCGTGCCGAGTTCTCTCTCGGTAGTGTTGTCTTCCTCCCGGGACTCGTCGGGGACTACTTCTTCGGTATTGGCGGGGTGTAAAGTCATGTCTGGTTCCCCCTGGTCCCCACCGTGAGCTGGGTCAGTTACGTTAGAACCCATAGGGGCCTCTATGGTCGGGGTAGCCTGGTCGTTAGGGTTAGACGTAATTTTACTTTCTAGTTTTACCGCGTTTACTGTTGGTAGGAGACTAGGTTGTTGACTGACAGCGTAAGCCTCTAGGTACTGAGGGAGCTGTCGTTTGCGCCGCGGGCGTTGTTGGTTAGGAGGATCGTTTCGTGGAGTGTTCATCATAGGCCATTTTAATATTAATAACACTATATTAATATTACACTGATTACCCTCCGGCTCGAAGGACCAATTGTAACTGAGGGGTACAATTCCCTGACTGTATTGTTAGATATGATACTTACTACCACTACCTCTTGTACTTTAGACTCTGGCCACCCAGTACTAGGTATAAATAATTATGATAAACACTCCCACCTGATGAAACGGATCCAACACAAATGTACCAAGTCGAAAGTCTGCGTTTAATAATAATACATAGCAAAAGGTATGTACAACGATCACTTAATTACATTTATGATTTGAAATAGTATGCACTTTTATGGCAAATGAGTATTCGTAGGTAGATCAATATCGAATGTCCAATCTCTGATTGCGCAGGAAGCAAATATACAACCTGGAATATTTAGGGAACAATAGCAATGATACTTGAATGATTATATAGCTGGATACACTAGGGGAAGGTTCCGACTGCTTGTAGGACAGCTGGAGGGGGGGGGTAGAGTCTGGCTGTATCCCGTCTGGCCGAGGGTATCCTGGGAGAGCCCACAGTCGTGCGACCCGGTGCCCAGCGATCCTCGATCCACAGATGAAAGCAGTTGGACTCTCTGTGGCCGGCGTCCTCCGGTCCACGATGGAGAGACGTGAGGCGACCTCGTCGTGTAGAGCGTCTTCTCACCTGTCGTCCTCTCCGGGGGGGGGTATTTCCAACACACCGCAGTGTTGGCCTTTATCCATAGAATAATCAAAGTACTCAAAGCATAATCCAAGCCGGGGAAGGCTAGCCGTCGTCGGTAGAATAATCCAATATACAGGTCCACTCGCTCTTTGGCCTGGAGCTCCTCGGGTGCAGCTTCACGTGGGGTCAACCACCCTGGATAAGCGTCCAGCTGATGCCCGAAACGATGGGGGTGCTGATTACTATAGAACTCTTACCGCACGAGGCACTACATATGAATAGACTATTATTAGCTTAATAGAATACGTCCAACTCGACGATATAGTGCCAAATATGACTATTCAAATATTAATATACACGATGTCTCAATGCCGATACTGGGCCGAATTGGCCTTACTGCCCACACGTGGTTCGCGGGGAGGCTTTTGCGTCTGTCACTCTGTTGGAGGGTAAGGAACTGGACTAAAAGAAAGCTCTACTTTAATAGCGCAGTATATATACGCACTATGAACAAATAGTACCATTAGTGGTGCGGTAGACATATTCCTACGCGGAACTAGGACTTGTCCATACATGTTGAGCGGTACGATTGAACCTGGTCTGAGGGGTATGGCGACCTGGCACCAAGGTCTCGTCCAATGGTAGAATGGAGACTATTATGGGATGTTCAGTAGACTAGAAGGGATATTCAATGCATATTGTACAAGGAATATACAAGGGATATCAGGGGATATACAAATACAATTAAATATATATATATATAAATAAATATATATATTCGGTTTAATCTGATCCTTCAGAACAGTCTGCATTTAAACGTTTCTAAAGATGATCCACTTATCCAGTACCTTAATTTTTTTTCATATTCATAAACATTTTAAAGCAAGTCTTTATAGTATTAGGATTCAGACACAATGCGTCTGTTTTTAAGTATCATTCTGGCTTTTCCACGACCAGCTGTCAATCATCCTTCATCAATCTTTTAAACTATCCCCTTTCATCCTCCCCTGGCTCCTCCCCCCCTATCTGATGTCATCCTCCCCTGGCTCCTCCCCCCATATCTGATGTCATCCTCCCCTGGCTCCTCCCCCCCTCTCTGATGTCATCCTCCCCTGGCTCCTCCTCCCCCCTATGTGCTATCTGATGTCATCCTCCCCTGGCTCCTCCCCCCCTCTGGGCTCTCTGATGTCATCCTCCCCTGGCTCCTCCCCCCATCTGTGCTCTCTGATGTCATCCTCCCCTGGCTCCTCCCCCCCTCTGGGCTCTCTGATGTCATCCTCCCCCTGGCTCCTCCCCCCCCTCTGTGCTCTCTGATGTCATCCTCCCCTGGCTCCTCCCCCCCCTCTGGGCTCTCTGATGTCATCCTCCCCTGGCTCCTCCCCCCCCTCTGTGCTCTCTGATGTCATCCTCCCATGGCTCCTCCCCCCCCTATGTGCTCTCTGATGTCATCCTCCCCTGGCTCCTCCCCCCCTCTGGGCTCTCTGATGTCATCATCCCCTGGCTCATCCCCCCCCTCTGGGCTCTCTGATGTCATCCTCCCCTGGCTCCTCCCCCCCTCTGTGCTCTCTGATGTCATCCTCCCCTGGCTCCTCCCCCCCTCTGGGCTCTCTGATGTCATCCTCCCCTGGCTCCTCCTCCCCCCTCTGTGCTCTCTGATGTCATCCTCCCCTGGCTCCTCCCCCTCTGGGCTCTCTGATGTCATCCTCCCCTGGCTCCTCCCCCCCTCTGTGCTCTCTGATGTCATCCTCCCCTGGCTCCTCCCCCCTCTGTGCTCTCTGATGTCATCCTCCCCTGGCTCCTCCCCCCCTCTGGGCTCTCTGATGTCATCCTCCCCTGGCTCCTCCCCCCCTCTGGGCTCTCTGATGTCATCCTCCCCTGGCTCCTCCCCCCCTCTGGGCTCTCTGATGTCATCCTCCCCTGGCTCCTCCCCTGGCTCCTCCCCCCCTCTGTACTCTCTGATGTCATCCTCCCATGGCTCCTCCCCTGGCTCATCCCCCCCTCTGTGCTCTCTGATGTCATCCTCCCCCTGGCTCCTCCCCCCCCTCTGTGCTCTCTGATGTCATCCTCCCCTGGCTCCTCCCCCCCCTCTGGGCTCTCTGATGTCATCCTCCCCTGGCTCCTCCCCCCCCCTCTGGGCTCTCTGATGTCATCCTCCCCTGGCTCCTCCCCCCCCGCTGTGCTCTCTGGTGTCATCCTCCCCTGGCTCCTCCCCCCCTCTGGGCTCTCTGATGTCATCCTCCCCTGGCTCCTCCCCCCCCTCTGGGCTCTCTGATGTCACCACTGATGCTTGTCGGCCTTTCAAGTCCAAATGTGGTCCATGAGGGCCGGGGGACGGGATGCGGTCCAGTGAGGGAGGACCAGTGAGTATAAGACTTAACTTAGGGGAGTTTGATCCTCCTACTGGTACCAGAGGAGAGGTTTGGTACCAGAGGAGAGGTTTGGTACCAGAGGAGAGGTTTGGTACCAGAGGAGAGGTTTGGTACCAGAGGAGAGGTTTGGTACCAGAGGAGATGTTTGGTACCAGAGGAGAGGTTTGGTACCAGAGGAGATGTTTGGTACCAGAGGAGAGGTTTGGTACCAGAGGAGAGGTTTGGTACCAGAGGAGAGGTTTGGTACCAGAGGAGATGTTTGGTACCAGAGGAGATGTTTGGTACCAGAGGAGATGTTTGGTACCAGAGGAGAGGTTTGGTACCAGAGGAGAGGTTTGGTACCAGAGGAGAGGTTTGGTACCAGAGGAGAGGTTTGGTACCAGAGGAGAGGTTTGGTACCAGAGGAGAGGTTTGGTACCAGAGGAGAGGTTTGGTGCCAGATGATAGTGTGTGTGTGTGTGTGTGTGTGTGTGTGTGTGTGTGTGTGTGTGTGTGTGTGTGTGTGTGTGTGTGTGTGTGTGTGTGTGTGTGTGTGAGTGAGAGAGAGACATTGATAGTAATCCAGTTAGAAGCAGAATAATGATTTGGAGAATCACTTGAACCATAAATGGGTTCCCTGGAATTATGTTGCTAGGGAACAGTTTTTTGGACACTGAACAGTGTCCAGTTATTATCAGTTATTATATTAGCAAATTGCAACTTTTAGAATGTTATTAATATTAACATCTATAATAGTCTATGTATGTATGCATTACCTCAGTGTTTGTAAGTAGGGCTGTCCCCCTCGACTAGAGAAATGATTAGTTGAATAATATTCATAGAATATTATGTGTCAACTAATCGATTCGTTGATTTGATTGACATGTCTGTCAAATTTGAGCATCCTACGTGCAAATAAAGCACCTCTTTAAATCTCACATTTACCAGAGATGTGCTTATTGTGTTTAAAAATACAACTAATCGACTAATAAAGTCTAATTGACTGACTGATTTATTGACCAATGGACTGTGAGGGAGGGGGCGGGCCTGTCTGTACGGGAACAGAGCTCCTTGTTATCTGATCCAGTGTTATGGGATCATCATGGGACCGATGACAGGAAGGGATGACCAGCTGGACCCTTCGGCCTGTATCTCTCTCTCCCTCTGCATCTCTCTCTCTCTCTCTCCCTCTGCATCTATATCTGTATCTCTCTCTGCATCTCTCTATATCTCAATATCTCACTGTGTATATCTCTCTAGAAATGATCTCTCTCATCTCTCTATCTGTATACCCCTCCCCATATGTTTATGTGGCTGGTAATGGTTATCGGTGTGCATGTGTGTGTGTGTGTGTGCGTGTGCGTGTGCGTGCGTGCGTGTGCGTGTGTGTGCATGTGTCTATCAATCCCCTGAATCTCCTAAAAAAAATTGTTTTACGTTCTGCTTCACTGGATCAAATAGCCATCTGGCCTCAAAGAGGAGACAGTAATTATTGGTAATTACTCTACGTGGCTGAGTGGCGCTGAGAGGACAACAGAGCAGGCCGTCCTCTCCTCTCACCAAGACAACCCATGTCACACCCCGACAGACCTCCAGGACGTGGCTCCTCAAACTCAGGGACACCGGCAGCACGGTGGTGTAGTGGTTAACACTGTCGCCTCAGAGCTAGAAGGTCCAGGGTTCGATTCCCGCTTGGGGACCAGGTTTCCACGTTGCCAGGTACCCAGGTGGGGTAACTCCAGGGCCTTTCTGTGTGGAGTTTGCATGTTCTCCCCGTGCTCGCAAGAGTTTCCCCCCCCCCGATAAGATAACCCCAATGGAAAAACATGCACTACATGCGTCCCTGACAAAGACGGACACCCTGACAAAGACGGACAGGAGCACTTGGATTGTTCCCCGGGGGGGCTTGGCCCCACGCCGCAGCCCTTATCTGCTCCCGGCTGCCCTTGGGGGGGAAGGACGACGGGATGGGTCAAGCGCAGAGACTCTGCGACCCAAAAAAGATTGCATGCGTGTGTTCCTGTGTGTGACGCCCATCGCATGCGTGTGTCACTGCATGATAAATAAAGACTTCTTCTAAAGTCCAGTTTATTATTATTACCTACACTACTGATCCTAGTGCTGTGGATATAGAGCTGATATAGAATTCCTCTCAATACAATCCGATAGTACGAGCAACATGTAGCAGGTCAGACATGACAGATGGACATATAGATATAGAACGTAGGGGTGGAACGGCACGCATTTGAACCGTACACCGTTTGGTACGACCTCCCCGGTTCGGGGCATGCGTGTATTGTTCGCAGGGAACAAAAAAATGGAACTGAAATATTCCTATTATGGGATGTAGAAATACGCGATCTATTTCCAGGTTGTATAATAGTATATACGTCCAAATCATGTTGTTTATCGAGTTATTGGCAACGGATCGCTATGTATTGTGTCGAGATCGAGTCCCGGGACCTATAGAGAGTGCCCGGAAGTAATATGGCCGATCAGCACTTCATCCACATGACTTCCTGTTTGGCGCTTCTGCCGATCGGCCACCAGATGGCGCTCTTGAACCGCTAGAGAATTGAGAGGAGCTCAGAACTGCAGAGGGGAAATATCATTCCGATCACATATTTTTGAAATATTGATATTAAAGACGAGTTAGGGCGTCCTCGGCAACTTTAGCATGGCTAGGAAAGACGCCTAAACACGTTTTCGGCACTTAAAGTGTTAAGGGCTCGAAGTTGCCTGGGTTTTGGTCATAATGCTCCCGAAATGCTCCCGCTGTTTGACTGCTTCTATGTGCAGTGAAAACTACTATGATTTGCAACCTAGTTATTCATTTAATTCGGGGCAAACTAGCATTAGCTCCGCGTTAGCCGCGCGGAGCTAACGCTGCTCCGCATAAACAGAGAGAGAGAGAGAGAGAGAGAGAGAGAGAGAGAGACAGAGAACAGCAGGCTGACTAGAATAGGGTGGGGGCTAGCGGGGGAGGAGCCGTCTGTGTGTGTGGTGTGTGCGCGCTGACAGAGAGGAAAGACAGAGGAATAACGACCAGTTGACTGACTCATTCCTTCAGTCCACTAAAAATTATGCTAATATTCCTTATGTTGTTTATGATATTAATTGAAAATAGCATATGAGAGTATTATATAGTAATAATAACATATGGCGATATACTAAAAAGCTATTTATAATTTTTGGCTGGTAAAAAATCTGCCCGGCTGGTCGTTTTGAAAATCTACCAGCCAAATGGCTGGTAAGTCAAAAAGTTAAGTTTGTTCCCCGATTGTTCGGTTATAACATTAGCCGCAAGCTAACCGCGGAAACGCTCACAGCGAAGTGACTCCACGACACCAGTTAAATTTTTTGGGGAAGGGGGGGGGTATATTGACGAGGCTTGACAACAGAGGTTCAAAGATAACTTCACATTTATTGGCTGTTGGTTTACATTATATCACCAGCGATTCTCCTTCCAACGCAGTGTTACTGTTGACTATTTACTTCCTTGTGTGACGTCACTTCAAATCCAAGACACTCAAAAAGCAAAAGCGAGTCAAGTCGATTAGGTACCATGCAGTGAAACGCGGCATAAGATACTACTTCTTAATGTTTCATGCAATTAAAAAGTAAATATATATTTAGTACACATGATTTATTTATTTTAAATAACAGTGATTTTTCCTTTTTGATAAGAAAGTCTAGTGCTGGTTGAGCATATGCATACTTTATGTTGATGGCCTTTGTCTACTCTATAATGTCGCCACAAAAATAGAAAGGTTTAATTATTTTGTTTGGTTGCACTAATACTTTGACAAATGGTGCCTATATTTTTCAGTCAGTTTGGTCTTTGTGTGCCAAACATAATTGTTTTATTATTATTTATTTTTACCAAATAAATTAGAAGCATGTTTAAAATCAGCAATGGCTCCCCTCTCTCTCCTAGCTCTAACCGTCACTGTCAAAATAATGTGCCTGATGTCAAACTGCCTCATTCTTTCAGTTTTTGCATGACTACGTCCTTGAGAATAACTGAAAAGTAGGATTATTTTTAGGCTATATATCTTATGCTGATGTATGGTATTTTTGGAGTGTTACATTTAAAAAAAAAATGGTAAACGTATACCGACACCAAAACCGTGATACGAACAGAACCGTAGATTTTGTGAACCGTTCCACCCCTAATAGAAAGGTACTGTAATTATAGACTATGAATTTGTGTCAGACAGACAGACGGACACAGATAGATGGACATATAGACAAGACAGATACAGACTGCTTGGTAGGTCTGCTCGCAATGTTTCCCCAGAGCGCTAATCCTAAACTCCACACTGCTCTTTCTCTACAGCACACTAGGGCTGGGCGATATATCGAGTATACTCAATGTATCGCGGCTTGTTCTACGTGAGATGTAGTAAATTACTATATCGTGAACATCGAGTATATGTTGGCACGTCGCGGCTGATACGAGACTTGCTTTAGTGCAGAGCGTTCCTCTCATTTCATTATAGACACACCAGCGGGGACCTTAAATTACATGCAATTGTAATTTCATTACACAGACCAGCGCGGACCTTCAATGACATGCAATGGGCTAACGTTAGCTGCTAAGTTAAACCATAATAGGCTAAGCTAACTAGCGTTAGCTCTTAGCTGCTAGCGTTAGCTCAAAGCGGACTCCACGACACTAGTTCCATTAGTGAGAAAAGGGGATGGGTTATATTGACGACACTTGACAACAGAGTTTTAAAGATAACTTCATATTTATTGGTTATTCGTTTCTTGCATCCAGTTTCAATCTCTGTGTGTTCAACTTCCTGTTTACATTCGAGTGTGACATAATCGTCTCTCTCTCTCTCTCTCTCTCTCTCTCTCTCTCTCCTCTCTCTCTCTCTCTCTCTCTCTCTCTCTCTCTCTCTCTCTCTCCTCTCTCTCTCTCTTCTCTCCTCTCTCTCTCTCTCTCTCTCTCTCTCTCTCTCTCTCTCTCTCACTCTTCTCTCTCTCTCTCTCTCTCTCTCTCTCTCCTCTCTCTCTCTCTCTCTCTCCTCTCTCTCTCTCTCTCTCTCTCTCTCTCTCTCTCCTAGAGAGCAGAGGATCATGTGTTGTTGGTATTTTACAATAGAGAGCAGAGGATCATGTGTTGTTGATATTTTACAATAGAGAGCAGAGGATCATGTGTTGTTGGTATTTTACAATAGAGAGCAGAGGATCGTGTGTTGTTGATATTTTACAATAGAGAGCAGAGGATCATGTGTTGTTGGTATTTTACAATAGAGAGCAGAGGATCGTGTGTTGTTGATATTTTACAATAGAGAGCAGAGGATCATGTGGATAGTGCTGTTTGTGGCCATGATTTCAGGAGATGCAGAGAAAGGTGTCACCAGAAGCATGACCTGCGCCTGCGTCCTGCAAAACATCCTATAAAATGTCCATATGAATGAGTGATGTTTAATCACATAATTACAAACGTTAACAATTTGTTTATAGAAAAATGAAACATAAACAACCCACAAACATAAACATAATCACCCTCTCAATAATGTACCAAGTAGGTTAGCAGGAGGACCGTGTAGAGCAATATCTTAATAACGGAATCCGAAATGTAAACAAAATGATGGGGCCGACCAAATAATTTGAAATGGCGGATCAGCTATAGCAGAGGCTGTTGTATAACTTAACAGCTATTAAGTAGACGCATGTTTTAACTCGTCAGTCGAGTGATATCCACCGAGCATATTGAGACGTTGATGTCAGATTTCCGTGCCAGGCTCACTGGTCTTGTGCAGAGAGAGAGAGCCATGCAGGGCAGCAGCAGCAGTCCTCCATACAACTACCTTTCAGCCCGACAGGAAATTAATGGAAGGAGAAAGGTAAGAGAGGGAGGAAGGAGAGGCAGGGAGAGAGAGAGAGTGAGATGGAGAGAGAAAGGGAGGAAGGAGAGGCAGGGAGAGAGAGAGTGAGAGGGAGAGAGATGGGGGAGGAAGAGAGAGTCAGGGAGAGAGGGATGGACAGAAGAATAGAGGGGTGGAAAGAGAGATGGGGGAGAGAGGGAGAAGTAAGAGGAAGACAAAGATGAAGAGGAAGAACACGCACACATACACACGCACACACACACACACACACACACACACACACACACACACACACACGTATATACATTCTAGTACACAGACACACACACACACACACACACACACACACACACACACACACACACACACACACACACACACACACTGAAGAATAATGATTATCTGGCAGGATTCTGGCATGATGCTCGACTGTCACATCTGCTTGTGCAAAGTATGCATCTGGAATATTTAATATAATTCTGCCTGTAGTGTTGGCATGAAGCCAGGATTTTGGCTTCAATGCAATATCAGCTTTATTTTTTATCATGATCCTCGATAACAAAATGATCATCCAAGGAAGTGTAAATAATGTGTAATTGTAATTAACAATATCATATGTGAATATACTTTTAAAATGCTCAGTCATCAGCATGACTATAAAACTGATGCACAGAAAATGTATTCATATCAATCTTCTCGTCCGACTCTGGGGAAGATGGCAAATGCGTGTATTTCCCAAAATGTTGGAGTGTTCCTTTATTAACTCATTCTGTGCAAAAAACGGAAAATTACGTGTTTGAATGAATGAATGAAAACTTTATTTAACAGATTGCAGAATGGGTACAATACAGTACGGCTCAATACACACAATTGTTAAGGGGATGCAGACCAGAGAAAGACGTTTGTCTTGTTTACATCAGGGTCCCCCATTTTCAATTCATAGTTTGCTCAACAAGCGTTGAGTGCCAAAAACTACATATTACGTTTTTTGGATCGTTTGATCTTTTTACTTTGATCCCCGCTCTACAGACTTGCTTGGAGCGATCTGCATCATTTTGGCACACTCACATACACTAGAACTGCAATGCCTATCGACTATCATCAGGTGGCAGTATCGTCCGTGTCTGAACTGCAATGGCTTAGGGTTGATACACAGCCTCACTTTTTTTCCCCTTGGTAGTGGCCCCTCCCCTTGGTAGTGGCCCCTCCTCTTTGATCACATTGATCGCCTCGAAATTCCGTTGCCTAAGCGCATTTGACCATCGAAACGTGTATAGACAAATACACTGGTAATCGTGATGGCGATGCAATCACTTGGAATTCTTATTCCAATTCTTCTTGGAATACCTTCTGGTACATTCTATGTCTATTTTACCGAATCTGAAACGTGTTTTTCTAACAATCACAGTTCTGTGTTTCACCAGACGAAAAACATGCTCTGTGCAAACACGATCCGACCCAAAGCCCCCCCCCACACGCCCCCCCCCCCCCGATGATTTTGTGAAGGTACATATATACATGTCATATACCTTTGATTTGGGAGTATTTGGGGTTTCAGGGGATCAACCAGAATGGTTTGGGCTTATTGCACATAACATGTTTTATCTCACGATCTATGAAAAAAGACTGGATTATCTTGGAAATGCACGATGTTTAGCGTGTAATAAACTACTAACTACAGCGTGTAAAAACAAACTATTATTCCCATGTTGCACTACAAGTAATTTTTGTCAAAATGAGCCTCACCATGTCTCCACAGCTATAATACAGAACCACACACACAGCTTCGCAAACATAGTGAAACGACCGCGGAAACGACCATCAACCTGGCATTCTAGCTGTAAAGATGAGCGATACGCCCGGCACTGAAAGAGTTAAGACTATATACACGTTATTATCCGCGGCTGGGTGGCGCAGCGGACATTGTGCTCGTCACCAACGCAAGAGACACCGGTATCGAATCCGGCTGTCGGCGTTGCCTCCGGCTGGGGCCGGCCGTCATACTAACTCAATTGGCAGAGTTAGCGGGTGGGAAGTTATATATGTAATAAATCCTTTTTGAATGGTATTTTTCCTGATGAAATGAAAATGGCCAAGGTGGTTCCAATCTTTAAAAGTGGTGACATACATACTATATCAAATTATAGACCTATATCATTGCTACCTCAATTTTCAAAGATACTTGAAAAATTATTTGTAAATAGACTTGATGGCTTTATTGAAAAATATGGATAATTGAGTGACCATCAATATGGTTTTAGGAGCAATAGATCAACATCCTTAGCAGTAATAGATTTTTTGGAAAATATATCAACAGCAATGAATGAAAAACAACCCTCAACAGGTGTATTTATTGACTTACGTAAAGCATTTGACACAAGGGGTGTAACGGTACGCGGATACGTACTGTACCGCGTCAATGTGGTCCTCCGGTACAGTATGGGCTGTGTACCGTACGATTACAACGGTATGGTCAACCTTTTTTTGCAGAACTTAAATCCCCCCGGCCCCACGTAATTTATCAACAACACTGCGGTCTGCTGTGAGCATTATAAAACAAACGTGTGTTTAACCGACCGTGAATTAAAGTGTCAATGCTGTTTGTCATTTTAACAGCAGATACTTTCTTAAATGCCATCCTCCCGACAGAGCGCTGTTGACGGGGAGCTCTGATGGGCTCGCGTGCTGGTGTTATTAGCATTAGCTGAAGAGCTAACCGAAAAGCTAGTTTTACCTTTAATGTTACCTTGGCTAAAGTTGGGGCTATTCATAATCCAGCAATAATGGCTGCAGACCTGCAAGCAAAGTACAGCAAGTTGGCACAGGAGTATTCCAAGGTAAATCACTTTTTCACCAGTAACGTTATATTGTCTTGTTTCCATCTAACGTTAGCTCATGCTAACTTAGCTCACGCTAACGTGGTCACCGATCGACCTCTCGCACACAATTAATGACATGTTGCGGACAGCCATATCGGTGACAATGTTTAGCTTTTAGTGCCAAATGATAAGAGTCTGAGGCGGAGTCTCAAAAGAGAATGTTGAATATTTATTGTGCAAAAATCACAACAGATCCTCTGTGCTACTTCACCGGAGCCGTAGACTGAGTAGGGTATATCTGCAGAGCCACTCGGTAGCGAGTGCAAAGTGAGTGGATCATTGGAGTAGGGTATATCTGCAGTGCTGCAGCCCCATAATACAGTATCATTAATCAATCACCTGTTGTTGAATAAATACCATTACTTTCTAGTTATTACTAAAAAACAGTATATATAAAACAGTAGCTGTATATATATATAAAAAAATATATATATAATTTATATATATATTTTTTTAAATTTAAATTTTTTTAATGCATGCACTGTACCGAAAGAATACCGAACCGTGACTTCAAAACCGAGGTACGTACCGAACCGTGGATTTTGTGTACCGTTACACCCCTACAATTGATCATTCCCTGC
Organism: Notolepis coatsorum; assembly: GCF_963971535.1. NCBI lineage: Eukaryota > Metazoa > Chordata > Actinopteri > Aulopiformes > Paralepididae > Notolepis > Notolepis coatsorum. Next base: position 99,918,762 of record NC_140167.1, on the reverse strand, counting down.
TTTTACAAAAAATGAAACGGTATGGAATAAGAGGTGTCACTCATCATTGGTTAAGAAGTTATTTAGATAATAGGTTTCAATATGTAAATATTAATAATACAGAATCACATCTTAGAAGAGTAACTTGTGGTGTTCCACAGGGTTCCGTATTGGGACCCAAGTTATTTATACTGTATTTAAATGATATTTTTACAGTATCGAATATTTAGAAAATTGTTACGTTTGCTGATGATACCAATTTATTTTGTTCAGGGGAGGACATAAAATAATTATTAAAAAACAGTAGAAAGGGAATTGATCAAGTTAAAGAAATGGTTTGATAGGAATAAGTTGTCTCTTAATGAAAACAAAACAAAATATATGGTATTTGGTGGTGTTCCTACCGACTGTGAAATTAAACTGAATTGAAATGGAACCGAAATTGAAAGAGTATATGAAACAAAATTCTTAGGTGTGATTATAGATCACAAACTCTGTTGGAAGCCACATATACAATATATCAAAGGTAAATTAGCCAAATCTGTTGGCATTCTGTACAAAACAAGGGAGCTGTTAAATCAGAATTGTTTGCATATATTGTATTTTTCACTTGTGGTGCCATACATGTCATTTTGTGTTGAGTTCTGGGGGAATGTTTATAAAACAAATATAGATCCTATTATTAATCCTTTATCTGCCAGGGATTATTCTGATCTTAATCACCTCTCTGCCACCACTGTAAGTCTATGGAGATGTTCCCCTTCTTTGCAGGGCTATAACTTTTTTAATTGTATTGCTAAATTGACATTACTATGGCCCATTCAACGTCAAGTATCTATCGTTTAGGATGTAGCAACGTTCTACTTTTTCATTCACATATTCATACTAAAATACGGTCTAAAGTATAAATATGTTTTTATCGTTTTCTGCAGCATTCTGCAGAACGTGAGTTAGCCATAAATACATATATTAGATCATCAAATGTAGTTTGATACCGATTGACGTCAGATAAAAAATTTCAATTGTACAAGGTCCTAAACGTCATGCCTCATCATCTGCTGGTGACCGGAGGGGGGGGGGGGTTATAAGTCCGTAGCTGACGTTAAATCATTTATGTAGTATGGGCGATATATAGATCAGAGCAGTTTATATGGATAATAATAATCAAACACGCTGAAACTCACCGCAGCTTCCTCTGACCGTTGTGTGATCAGCGTGGAGCAGAAAGATCGCTATTGGGATGTTGATATATGCGATCCATTTCCAGGTTGTACAATACTATATACGTCCAAATCATGTTGTTTATCGAGTTATTGGCAACGGATCGCTAGCCAGTGCATCAAGCTGGAGTCCGAAATATGGGTGAGCACCACTTCCGGCCGCCCACTTCCGGTTTTGGCACCTCGCCGATCGGCCACCAGATGGCGGTCTTGCACCGTTGGAGAGTTGAGAGGAGATCTACAGCACCCGTCAAGTCTCCGTGGGTGAAATATGATTGCCATGACAGATTTTTGAAATATTGATCTCAAAGACGTTGTACGACGTCATTGGCAGATTACACATGGCGAGGAATGACGTCTAAACACGTCATTGGCGATTAAAGGGTTAAACTACAGAAAAGAGCTATTAGAATAATAAATAAAGCTAGTTACCTTGAATCGACAAATCCATTATTCATAAAATCCTGCACATTCAAATTAGTAGATATGGTTTACATAAAAACCTTGGAGATAATTTTTCGTACTAAGAGTAAGAACCTACCAGCTTGTATTCAATGCATCTTTCAACCAAGAGAAGGAAAGTATCATTTAAGAGGGTTGTGTATTTGTGACAGAGAGGGTATGTCACTGACTCCGAGGCAGCACGCAGGCACACATACACACAACAAACATTCATCATTGGACTAAAATCTGATTGGACTGAGAACTGCAACCCCGCCCCCTCCCTTCATTAATTTCATATTATCATATACCTTCAGACATTATCATATACACCTACATTCATCTTATCATACACACATACATTCACTCATCATATATACAGTCATATGTATAATCAAATATGCATACATATTCATTAATCTTATCATACATGCATTCATACATATTACCATACATTCATATATCCATTCATACATATATTTATTTATTGGGTTGTGTATATATATTTATTTATTGGGTTGTTGTGAGGGTATTGGTGTGTGTAGGAAACGGCAATTTAATTGATGTGTAGCACCTGTTTAGTCTTGTTAATTAATTATGTGTGGCACCTGTGGAGGGGGAGGAGTCCAGGTGTTCATGAGGGATGCGTGCACCTGTGAAGGGGGAGGAGTCAAGGTGTTCATGAGGGATGCGTGCACCTGTGGAGGGGGAGGAGTCAAGGTGTTCATGAGGGATGCGTGCCCAAGGAAGTTGGTTCTTGCCCTGCATCAGTTACGATGAAGGTGACTGAGGGAAGCGCCGTGAGTAGGCCTGTCACGATAACACATTTTGTTGGGCGATTAATTATTGCGATAAGCGATATTATTGCGGTTTTGAGAGAATTTATTTTTTTGAGAAATGTATTTCCCAAAAGTTTTCAATTAACCTTTTTATTTGTTTTACTAATATAATAATAGCATAATAATGCAAGGAAACCGTTTCAAAGTGCAATAAACCTTTATTTAACATTGGAAGACATTTTAAATATCCTAAATAAAAAAATGCTCAGTTTGATTGTTTATTATAAAACACTGAAACTGGAAACAAGCCCTCTGTCTGGCTTTTTGTGTCATCCTTTTAACATGTACATGTATTATTAATGTACCTTGCGGTACCATGTACACAGGAAAAAACTGTGGAAACGTAATAAATAAAAAGGCAGTGAAACAATAATCAAATAAACACCAAAATATATACTATCTCTATTGGAATGGAGACTTCAGCACAGGATAAACTAGGGATGGGCAAAAATAATCCATATCGATTGATCACATGATGTACTCGAGTACTCGTGGAGGAAAACACTGTACAAAATAAACGTCTTTTCCGGTGTTTTAGACTTTTATTTTGAAACCCACCGACCGTAAGTATTGTTGTTATTATCCTAGCAGAACGTATGAGCGGACAACTTGTCTCGTCCGGTTCTGTGTTTTTGAGCTAATGATAAAACAAATGTTGAGATTGTTGGTGAACAACTAACTTTAGGTTAGTTTTAACTTTAGCTACTAACGTTAGATGCAGCTACTACAGGCAATCAACGATGAGGAGGAAGCGTCAAAGCCGTATATAATAGAATAGCCCTGTGGTGCGTAGGCACTGCAGCACGACTCGAAACTACCCGTTATAATAAATTAATTCATGTTTAACTTGTCCCCGTGTCCAGTCCTTTGACTAGCCCCACCCGTTCATTGTAAACAATGATGCATGTAATTGTATTAACGTTATTGTGTGTTGTAGCTATGCTATACATTGGATTTAGTTTGTTAGCTATTTAGCTAATGTTGATAGCATTGAATAGCATCAACGCTAGATCTTTAATCTTTATTTAGCAGTCCAGTTTCTCCGGGCAGTAGCGAGTAACTACTTGGGTCTAAAAATAGCTACACTACAAAGAACGCTACTTGGTTAAAAGGAGCAACACTATTGAGAAATGTAGTTAAGCTATGTGCTCAGTGCTCACAGGAGCTCCCGTGCTGTGCTCTAGTAACGCCAGCGGCCCGCCTCCCCACACGGAGTGACTGACAAGGGGTACTGGTTCCGCCTCATTAAAACAAAGGCGCAAATAGCAATTAATCGCGCCCGTCAAAATCATTGCATTCATTTAAATTATCGCGCCGATTAATCGATTTATTGCTTATCGTGGCAGGCCTAGCCGTGAGTGTTGTTAGTCTGTTTGTCTCTGTGTCTGGGCTTCACAGTTACAATGTAGGTAACTGAGGGAAGTGCCACTCAGTAAGTGTTGGAATGTCATTGTGATGTTATTGTGGAACACAATAAAATAGTATTTTTGTTATTTTGATTATGTCACTGTTCTATGAAATGTCACCTCTGCACCGTGGATGGTCGGCAATAAAGCAACACCAACACCTTTGATTCCGACTATGCCATTATTTGTTGTGAGTTTGGAGGGGAGAGAAAAAGGACCCAGTCACAGTATTCTTAAAACATATAAAAAGGTAAGAACTAATGTAAAAGCTAGATGTGTTTCAAGTTTGGGAGTTAAATTGTGGAATAGTCTTAGTGATGGGTTGAAGTTGTGTACCTCTCAGGGGAGATTTAAAAAGGCCCTGAAGGATAAAATAATTCAGGAGTACAGTTTGAGTAAAACATCAAACATTTATTTTTCTCTTTTTTTTCTCTTAACACATTCCTTGCCAGCCATTGTACCCATCATTGTACCCTCTCTGCCAGCGCTATAAGTCTATGGAGTGGCTCACCTTATTTGCAGGGCTATAACTTTTTAAATGTTATTGCTATATTGACATTACTATGGCCCATTCAACATCGATTATCTATCGTTCAGGATGTGGGAACGTTATACTTTTTCATTCATACAAAAATACCTTCTAGAATATAAGTATGTTTTTATCGTTTTCTGCAGTAATTCCTAGAACGTGAGTTATAGGTCTAAACGCATATATAGATTATCGATTGCCGTTTCCCCCCCATACACGCTATATAAAAAATTCAACTGTATATGATCGGTATACGCTATGCTTCATCATGCGTGGAGGAACGGGGGGGGGGGGGGGGTCGTTTATAATTCCCCGATCATCAGTAAATGCTTTATGTAGGTTGGGTGATATATTGATCAGATCGGTTTGCTCACAAGGAAACTCACAATTGGGTTGAAAATAACGTTATATTCCTCTTACCGTGGGTCAAAGAGACTGGCGGTGAAATATCCCGATCGCCTAGGTCCATTTCCGGTTTGTATGTCGCAATAAACGCCGAAATCATATCGATTATTACGTTTAGAAAGCGATCCATTATGTACATTGTGTCTCTCGGGAGTCATGCAACGATATCTGACGGCCGGATGAGTTTAATCGACGCACATCAGCCATATACTGTAGAGTGTAACTCGCCCGACCATCCACCAGGTGGCGGTATTGAGCCGTCGTTGCCGTCACCAGGGTCCAGCTGCAGCATCGCGGGTGTATATATGAATTATGAATGCCATGGCGAAAAAATGAAATATTGATCTCAAAATCGCTGGACAGCGTTATTGGCAGAATGCGCATGGCGGCCAATATCGCTGTAAAGTGTGTTTGGCAGAGAAAGTGTTGCAATCTTGCAGCATATTTAAATTTTTTCTTTCTTATATTAAAGTATATTTAGTTTTTAAGAATTGTAAAGCATGTGCTTCAGCCTATTCCTTTTTTCGGTCATTGAGTTTGGATTTTGTGTGTGAGCTTACTTTGAATATGTACATTTGTGATTTTTTTCTTTTTTCTTTTCCTTTTGAAAGTCCACACATTGTTTTTTGATTTATCTGTAAACAAAGACAGCAAATAAACTATTCATCATCAAGTCGATGGGGGGTAATCTGGACGTTGTAAACAGCGACTCCTACAGGTCGGTTGGGGCGCCTGCACAGCAGAGACAGGAAAATGGCGGGGGCAGTGTGAGCCTCCCACACGTTACTCCTCGCCAAATGCCTATGAATTGCATGACTTTTCTTGTGATCGCCTTAGCCTTCGGACTATCACGGTTATACGCCCGGCTGCTCTCTAAAGTGGTTTGCGTTAGCGGCCGTTTTGGTTCCTTCTACCTTCCGCGGTAAGCTTAACGAATTCTCCATGCTCCTCTGGGTGATGGGACTTCAAGCGTCTTATAAAAAAACATTGTGTTGAAAGTTTGAAACTTTTTACATTGCTTCCCCCACGAGGTATTTTATCCTGGCATACATTGCAGATGGCATTTGTTGCATCCGTCTCAGACACTTTGTAATAGTTCCACACCGCCAACATGTTTTAGGTTAGTTAACATGTGACAATGACACCAACTCCGCTGAGAATATCGGCCAATACCGATCGATGGCCGATCGATCAATTGATTGATTCAAACTAGGGATGCACCGAAATTTCGGCCACCGAAAGTTTTCGGCCGAAAATGGCAAAAAATGGACTTTCGGCTTTCGGCCGAAACAGTTTTTTCACCGAAAATATATCACCAACAGAAACAACCTGTAACCTAACGCGTGTTGTTGTGATGATGTCGCGCTGTCGGGAGTTGCGCTGTTTCTATGTAAACTCTGCGCGCAACGCGTCCAATAAATGTGTCTTTAACATGCTTTTATATCCTTATTTACTATATGCCTGTCACGGTTAATCACTGAGTGATCTAATATGCATATTATTCAGAGCGAGAGGGGGGGGGGGGTTGTGTTTCTCACATTGACGCTGTCTGTCGCGCGTCTACTGTGCCAAAGTCAAGAGAGCGCATTCATCTGGGGACTAGAAAGGTGCGCTCAGTGGAGCACAGATGTCCGCTGCGGCAGCCAGAGAAAAGATGGAATTAATGTACTGTATGCATTC